>NW_024582091.1:25621155-25935595 GCF_017639235.1 Corvus kubaryi | reverse complement strand
CCCCCCCCCCCCCCCCCAGTTAAATACAGAGGGTTGCTGTTTTCAACATGAACATGGGGCAATTTAATGTCAAAATTTTGCCTTTCAAAAGGAGTCTTGCATAAAGTATTGATGACTGTAGTACACTAATGTTTTAAGGGTTGTAAGGTGTTACACATCAATATTAAATTGCTTGGTATAATGACAAAGTTCTTAATGAAATGTGCATCTTTTTCACTTCTTACTGTCAATATCATACCAAACACCCATTGCCTTGGATGCACACAAGTCTTCTCTATGAAAATAAGCTATTAATAAGCTAACCTAAATCATATTCTTCCAGGAAGTTGTTCTAGATGTAAATGAGTTTAAAAAAAGACTATTACCAATAAATGTTCGTAGACATCTTCGATCACCATATACTTCCCACAGCTTCAAAAAAAGGATGGGGGGGAAACAAGTCAATTGTCAAACAATAATGGCTGAAATTAAGTGCAAACATACATGGCAACATTTTTAAAGAAATTAATTGCAAACATATACCATTTACTGATTAATCTATCCAGAAATTCACCAGAATGCTGTCACCTTCCTGTTAGCAAAATCCCCTTAGAATAACTAAAACTCCCATACCATATACCAACTTTAATGACTTAAGGTTTTGCTACTGAAAAAACCCCCCAAAACATCAGCTTTCTGATGTTATATGCTGAAGTGAGGTTAGTTCACACTGCAAATGCCTCAGCAAAAGACTTCAGCAGAGACCTATTGTTAGTAGTTGTAAAACTACGCTTCACAGAAAATGAATTAATATAACAACAAAGGCAATAACGTGAGAAACTTGTGACCTTTTAAATGCTATTAATAAACAACTAACACTGTTCTAACAGCCTCAGTCTTATGTACTATTTCTGTCTTTGTTCCAATGAATTTGTAATTTAAAAATTAAGTGAGAAAAATAAAAGCAACACAGACAAAAGGTATTTGGTAGAAGTACCAAATGTTTATGTATCCTAAAATGCACTGTCTGTATTCCAGGATGGTATAAAACGTATACATGAAAACAGAAAAATAACTCACCTTAATTTTGCAATCCATAGAGCAAGACAACAATATATGCCCAGACAGAGGAAACAATCTGACTGCACTGACACCCTGTAAATAATAACATTAGTTAACAGTAAGTGAATCATCTAGATGTTTCCTCAGTTCATTTGCCCTCTTTTCCAAGCAAAAAGCTAAAGCTTATCTTCATAAAATACAGATACAGATACTGTATCTTGAAAAGAAATAACCTGCCCACATCCTATTTTAGAAACAGTGATGTATTCCGAACAATTGTTATTGGAAAAAAATTGATTCACTTTAACAGCTGTATATATAATCTCCTTCAACATCCACACCATTACTGTGGTAAACATAGCAAATAAATACAAACTGAGGGTTGGGGGACTGTCTCTGTACAACAAGCCTTTCCAAGTGGGGCAGGTGAGGAATTTAAAAAAAAAAAAGTTTTGGCCAGCTCAATTTCTTACATATACTACCAGTGCCCTCTGCCCACTGAGCTCAGATTTCCTGAGCACAGCATCTTCACAGCTGTCTGTATTTCATGTACTCCTTTCTGGGAACTCCAAAGAACCCCAAGTACTTGTGGTTTTAATGTTCCTCCTTTCCATTTCATATCAATTACTCTAGTCATATGCCATCGAGTTCCTCCCTCCCATCCCTGGTTGGAGCTGGGTATTTTATCCTCCCTATTATTATCTACTTATATCCCTCAGCTTTTCTAAATTTGTCAGCCCATTTTTCTTTTGCCTCTCTCACCGATATCATTATTCATTTTGTTTGAAGGAAAAAGCTATTTTACACATCAGTCTGTTGTAATAGGATAATAGGCAGAGGAGTGACTGGAGCTTTGGGGAGGAGATGTCATTCTGGAAAGCCCTGATAGTTTTGCAGCTATAAGCTCGTTGATGCAGCAATCATTAAAGAAGAGCTCAGAGATATGACTCAACTAAAAAAATGGGTAAAAGCTAGAAACATTCCCTGTGTCCTCCCTTCTTCCATCTTTCAAATATTATTAAGGTGCTGTCCACTGCAGTGCAGCATATTCCCCCTCAAGCAATACTTAAAATTAGTGACAAAAGAAGCAGCAAATTGAGTTTATGCTACCCTGAGCAGTGAAACACTTTCTTAATACCAGAAGTGTGTATATAGTTTTGGTATCTGACACAAGAAGGAACTGTGGATGTTAAGCAGCATCAAAAAAAAAACCTCGTACCAAGACACACATGTCAAAGGTATTAGCTGTATTTGGGAAACCTGTAATACTGATGCACCACGATCACAAAAGCTATGTAACTTTTCCAAAGTTTGATACGAAACAGCCCTTAAGTACTTTTACTACAAAAAACCCTCAACCTCCAAACATTCTTAGGAATCTCTAGAATTAGCCTTACTGTTATTCGCATGGTAGTTTAGGAAATCATTTCAAAACCTGCAGAAGTCACTGAATAATACTTTTCCCTTTAAGGTAGGTCAGGAAGTCACAATGTTAACACAAAAGTATATGCAGCTAGACAACTGCAACTGAGCAGGCAAACACCTTGTGTGAGAATGTAATGCAACCAATTACATGCAGAGTATGGTAAAGAGTAAAATACTCTTCTCTTCTACTGATTCTTCAGTTTTCTAGAAATTACTAGCTGCAGACCGAAAATTAAATGGGTTGTTACGCTGTACGCTCACAAACATTCCTACCTTTGTATGCCCGGACCACACATGGATTTGTTTCTTTGGAAGATAGCATTTCTCAGGTGGTACTGTAGAACGGAGATTAACTCCAACATCTTGAGGGACATGAAGATAAGATCTCCCCTGATAGTCATACATTTCTTTAACTGAAAAGGTAAACACAGAATTCTGAGAATCCATATTTTAAGAGGTTATAATCTTTGAAAGGCTCAACAACTCACACAGTTACAATTTTTCTCAACAGAGCTGCTCTGCTGTAGAGGGAGAGGCGAGAGAGCGGGTGTAAGAAAAAACAACTTCATAGGATACAGATGTGGAATCTTATTTGACATCAGTTAAACTGTGTCATTTCAGCAAAGTCTGCCTGGAATCTGACAATCCAAACATTAAGAAAATCTTTCTCCTATACATGTTACTCATCATCAAACAGCAAGAGAGCTCCCCTGACCAAAAAGACTTTGCTTAGATTCATAGATTAAAACGTGCAACTCTAACCCTGACATTTGCTTGCAACTCACGTTCTGGCCAGCTCTGTGCTGTGCCAGTCATGTCAACAGAATTACAAATCAAGGAAGAAAGGATTCATTTGGCCAGCACGAACCAATATTGGTCAGCAGCAGCCAACAGCTGCTCTTTAACTAGATTTAAGAAGCGACTGGACAGTCAGAAACACAGGGATGCATTGTGCATGAAAACGGATTATTTCAGAGTAGACGCACGCTGGGTAGCCATGACAATAAACTGTGCCCTGATTAAATTAATTTCTCAGTTTCTGGAATGTTGTTATGGCAGTTTTGGTTGTACACTTGCACAGTATCCATGCTTACACACATCTTCAAAATGGCGTATTTCTGGAACGTTTGTGTGTGAGGAGATCACAGTTTATATGGCAAGGTCTCTCATTGTGAAATTTCAGGTAGAGAGCACAAAAACATGGATACGAAATAATTAGTCCATAGGGGGCTCAGTGGCTAAAGTTTCATGTTTGTTATTCTCACTGCTGTTCAATAAATACTGTCATGATCTACTACACATAAACAGAACAAAGTACTAGTGTCAGCAACGCGTATCTCACAGGCACCACTTCTTCCTCAACGCACACTAGAGAGGATGCTCCCAGCTTGTGCGTGTGAGCCTGGCTGTAGAAACTGGTACACAAAGAGAGACCCTGTTTACCAAACTACATGCACCAAGCAGTGTAACACAGGGCTGTTTTGTATACAGACAGCTGAAGTAACAGTTTCAAAAAATTACTGCATTTTACTGACTTAGCAAACCATTTTCTTTGAAGGTGCCACATATTACAGGCTTCCGTAGGGTAATTAATTGATACACAGTTATTCATAGTATGATGGCAAGAACGTTTACATTAAAAATTGAGGAAATGTAAAGTCCAAGTGATTTTCTAAATTGTTCATAAACCATAACTCAGAACACTACCTGCTGATGAAAATACTGACATAAAACTACAGTAATTCTGAAGATGAAACTAAGCCAAACTCATAACTTCAATATGTTTGCTCTGTGAAACAGGAAAGGGATATGTGCATCTAGTAACATTAAAAATAAATAAATAAAACCAGTACCCTGAAAAACAACATTTCCACACTGCTCTTCACAGTACAAAGTGGAATTAGTCCAAGTTTATCTTTTCCTCTGTCCTTTATGCTTATGCCTGTGAGTGCTGTTATCTCCAATACAGAAACATCAAGGTGCCTCAGCAAACTGCTGAGGCTGTCTGCCATCCTTACTAATTAACACAGCAGGCAAGAAAACACAGCGAGCTAGAAAATGAGAACAGCCAGGAAGATGCCATTACCATGTAATATAGTCTTCTCCTCTCCAGGTTTGTCATCTTCTAGTTTTCCTCTCTTCTGCCTCTTAGCTGTTATTTCATCCAACTCCTTCTGCTCTTCCTGGAAAAAATAAAATATGATCTCTTAAAAACTCAGCATTCAGAATCACATAACAAAATCCAGAACCGTACTACTGTTTACTCACTATTAGATGAGATTAGAAATATTTCTAAGCATCAATAAAGAGAATACACTTATCAAAACAAAAACTTGGAAAGTTATGCACACTGAAAAGAATTATTATCCTTTAATTCATAGACTAAAGCTAAGCACTGACTGGACAAGAAGGACATCTGTTGTTTGGATGGTTCAGGGTGTGTGTATTTGTCTGTGAGATATTGGGGGTTTTCATTTGCCAGTTTTTTTCAAAAAAGTTTTACTTTCATTTTTTTTTTCCAAGCTGCTTCTTTTAATCAGACTCCATACACAGACTGAATTAATTTTATTTCCAAAAAGTGTTCCAAATAATTGAATGCAGAGTATTTGGAACATCCTATTTGGACATACCACCCAAAATGTTTCTATTAGCCCAAAGCATAGCATGGATCTTCTGCTTGGACAAGCACTAGTGTAGCTGTATCTCTGTTGAAACCACTGCCATGTACTAAAAATTTGTATCCATTTTGTTAAAGGAGTACTTACTTCTGATGGTTTGGCTACTTCTTTTTCATCAACATACTTTGCCCATGGTCCCAGAAAACCATCAATATTAGATGCATCATTCTCCTTGAATTTCTTCCTTTTTTCAATTTTCCTCTGTCCTGTTTCAAACACTGTTAAACCTGAAGAAGGAAACAATACACTGACTAACTGCTAACATAGAATACAACATCAGAGGTCACACCATAGTCACTTTAAAAGAAAAAGCCACCACTGTCGCCCCTTTCAGTATAAGGGACAACATGGAAAATGTATTTGAGCAAAATTGGCCAAAGCATTGCTCACTTTTCCATTTACGAACACTGCTAACTATGCACACTAACAGAGGAACCACTTTAACTGTGTATCCTTGCTTGTTAGAGTATTTAACCATGCATGTATCCATGATTTTTTAACAGTAAGTCTGCAGATTGTATGAATACATCAATTTTCATACTTTAAATAGTGTAGTTTTCTAAAGTAGAGTCTTCTTGGTTTCTGATCCCTCTGACGCCTCTCAGTTTCAAAAAAACTTGCCCCAAACCAAAAGTAAGACAAGTCTCCTAAAACCCCAAACACAACTGTGTATTTTAATTTAGTAAAAATTCATAGAATAATAGAATAGTTTGGGTTGAAAGTGACCTTTAAAGGTCATGTACTCCAACTACCTTGCAATACGCAGCAACATCTTCAACCAGATCAGGCTGCTCAGTCCAACCTGAACTTGAATGTTTCGAGGGATGGGGCACCCACTACATGTCTGGGCAACTTGTTCTAGTATTTCACCAACCACATTGTAAAATATTTCCTCCTTATAACTTAGTCTGAATCTATCCTCTTTTAGCTTAAAATCATTACCCTTGTCCTATTGCTACAGGCCCTATTAAAAAGACTGTCACTATTGACAGAGTCATCTCTCTCCAACCATTATTTTGTTCTTTCATAGAAATACTAGCTTTTCACAAAT
The DNA here is from genome assembly GCF_017639235.1 of Corvus kubaryi. Classification (NCBI taxonomy): domain Eukaryota; kingdom Metazoa; phylum Chordata; class Aves; order Passeriformes; family Corvidae; genus Corvus; species Corvus kubaryi. The sequence continues at coordinate 25,929,400 of NW_024582091.1, read as the reverse complement.
ATTGTACCCTCAGAATTTCATGTGTCAAAACCACTGTACAATATAGACATGGGAGGAAAAAAAAATGGTAGGTAATTATTTTAACATCTTTTGAGATTTCAAGCTTGTATACACAATTATGTTCAATTTTCAAACAATGTTTTTCTACAGCAGTAGTAATACCCATCTAGTGCAAAAGAGACAAAAGAAGCTTTATACAAACAAGAGGGAAATAGGCAATCTAAAAAGTTAAGTAGTGATCAGAAGGAATCACACATTAATCAAGGGTTTTCTTAAAATGAAGTATGAAATTCCGTTACGAAAAGGGTTTTTTTGAATTTTTTTTAATGGTTTAATCTTACTAATTTCCTTCTTTGGAAGGAAAGAGTGAAATAAGCGTGGATATATCCCGAGGAAGAGGACACAGAAATAAAGATCCTTTGTGTACCCATGTGAATACGATGTTTGAAAAAGACATGCAAGGCAAAGCATAACCACGATGTTTATACAGGTACAGTTTTCCAATGCGAACTTTGAGTCCCCAAGTCCCTTTGAGTATTAAATATCTCGTATCAAAGTATTAATTACAAACCCCATGCCTCTGGTAGTCAATCCTCCCAGTGGAACGCCACACTGTTACCATTTGGCAACCTTCCAGTGGTTTTTCTTTTCCAAATAACCCAAAGAGCTTAACTCTGCTAAGCAGAGATAACATACAGCTCCCAACAGGAGTGCCAGAGGTTGCACACAGAGTGATCAGTGTGCTCCTGAGAAGCAATTATGGTGATTAGCTCAACATACAGGTATCCTAATGCAGACACATGACAACGTTAGCTAAGACAGAATTTAGGAGGACCAAAAAGGTGTTTCAAATTGTACAGATAAATTGTATTCATGCAATGGCACATTGCAAATCCTATTTTGCAATTTGTTGTGACAGCCTGAAACATTTGCTACTTCAAGGAAACAAAACACTCCAATATCTCTCTTCCCCCTCTACATTAAAATTGCAACACATCTCTTTCTTTATTGTGTTTTTGGACATGGGTAAGTCTCCCATAATACCTTCCTTTGCTAATACCTATTCCATTTCTTAGTAAAGAAGAAATGAAAACAGTTAAGAGATGCAAGTAATTTATACAGGATTCTGAATTAATTACCTTGATTTTTTTCAGCTTCTTCTACAGAACCAATATATTTGGTGGCAGCTTCGGGGTTATCTACAGAGGGATCTAATGCATAACCTGAAACAAGAGGAAAAAAAATACTGCTATTTCAAGCTTTTCAGTTTTGTACAAGTTTTACTATTCTGCCCCTCTGTAAATTCTTTCCTGTTGACTCTGAATGAACTGGGGATGATGAAGGATTGAAACTTTGCAATCCCATTAACTTTTCACTTGGCCTGAGTATAAAGATTACTATGTAGTAGTACCATGAGGCCCATGAGTACATATTGCTATCAGAATGCTTAAATTTGCACAACACAGAGAAAAAAAGAAATATAATAGGCAACAGTTAATAACACAAGATACATAACATAAGATACAAAGGGTGGGTAATCACAAGAAGCCAAGTCACAGAATCCAGTGGGAAGGGACTCCAGGATGCCCCTGCTCCAAGCGAGGACAACGCTGAATTCAGGCCAGTTTGCTGCAATGCAAACATTAGATTTTGAAATGCCACAGCAACCTCTTCTCGTTGTAACATGGCACAAGGAAAAGACTAGCTCAAAATCTTATGTCAGTGACACATGATGTTAAACAAATGCTGCGTTAGCACAGGGCACTGCTCCTTGGTTTGCAAAGCCAGTAAGTCACGTGGAAACCAGCCTTGTGGCTGCCGCATACAGAGAGCCCTCTGGCTTCAGCAACAGCCTCCTGCTCTGCCCACTATTTCTGGTGGGTCAAAGAGAGTGCTACTCTTCTTTGGCAGTCCTGGGGTGGCAGCAGCTGGAAGGCAGAGGGCAGAGGTGGGGGGAAAAAATAAAATCAAATGAAGTTTTCTAGGGCTTTGCGTGTATTGTGTCTCCCACAGCAAAAATTACTTTATCCTCCTCCTGCCAGAATTGGGAAAGCTTGTTTCTTCAACTTGAAAGGAGTTGCTTTAACTAATGTGGATGGTACCAGAAGCAGCAGTCATGGCTTTTAATTTTTAAAAAAATTAAGTATTCACATCTTCTTTTCCTGACTACGACTATTGAGCCTCATTAAAAACAAAACAAAACAAAAAAACCCCAACCACAACAAAATCTGCAGCATTTACTCTTATAAATACTTTACAAAATGAACCACCATTTCATAGCTACTCAGGATATTTACAATTTTACTACATATATCTAACTTTTTTTCTCCATTTCTCCTGAACTGGATAGCATGATCTTATAAGATAGACAAATAAATTCATTTGGTTTCCAAGGAACAGGTGGTGTACTGAACACTTACTGACCACCATAGCTTTTTTTTCTAGGAAAGACTGCACCCTGGTGGACATAACACCAATTTTTATTAAATATTAAAGTGACAAAAAGTCTCTTGAGGACTCAATAAGAATTTCTCTGTATCAAGGATGGAAAACAAAAAAGAGAAAGAAAGATATTAAGCCACCAGTAAAAGCAATCACACACAAATAATTAATTAAATCCTACAGCATATAATCCAATTCCTATATTTTGTTGATTCACAGAGACAATCATGAACAGTGGGAGATTATCCAGTCCATTCTGGAGACCAATGGCTCATAAAGGCACACACAAACGCATACAAGTTGAGAACCTATCAACTCCATTCCAATAGCCAAAGGAGATTCTCTCCCCAAACATTTTTCAGAAAGACTGCTCTCCTAGAACACTGTCCAGGTAATTTTTTTTTAGATGCTGTGAAAAATAACACTATTGAAACTAGTAGAAGAGCCATTCCAAGAACACAGCAGGTACTCCCCATCCAAATGCAGCAATCCACCTGCCGACCAGCCCTGTAGTTTCAAACCTGGTAAGACCCAGCTGTGGAACAACATATGTCCAGATGATCCATGAATAGGGAGAGAAGTAAACACCAATGTCATCTTAAGAAATATACATTCCCTCTATTCCTATGTTAAACCACAAAATAATTTATTCCAGACCCTTAGCAGGATTTACTTCTGTGGATAACCAAACTGAGCCAACACTGCAATCAGACTTCCCTTAATTTAGGTGCCTGCTTTTACTAAGCCACTATTTCTATGAGTTCTCTTCCAAGCTATAAGGTTTCTGTTAACAGCAGAGAGATATTACTTTGGATTTATGTCAAAATCAATACAGTGGTTTACTTGTCCTCCAACTGTATTGACACCATCTCCGGGACTCTATTTGCTTGGTACTTGTAAAAGAGGGACAGTACTCCCATGAATAGGGCCCCTGGGCCAAGCACAGCTTCCCGTGGAAGTGGAGACTTCTTATAGTTGAGTTGAATTTGGTCCAGCATCATTCTCATAGAAAAGCTCTGAACAATTTCTACTTTCTAGTGGATATGTGAAAGAGAATATTTTCTTTCTGGCTGGGACTCCTACACGCAGCTGCAAAAGACAGCTTGCTTTTATCCTACTCAGCTGGTATCCCACATAATGTGCCCTGACTTCTATGTCTCCTTCAGTTTTAGTTAGGAGGCAGATATTTCCGGCAACATTTTAGCAATGAAAGATACAATTCCACCTACAGCCCTAATTTCAGTGCACCTGAAAATGGTTGGCTAAATAATTAAGACTTTGATATGCATTCCAGAAAGACAGCTAATTAAAGCCTGTTTACACCACACTCTGCAATACAGCACAGAGACCCAAGGTAGCTCAGGTATGCAGAAAAATACAGCTGGACTAACCCACTCTGCACTGGCATCTCTGCAGAATCAAAGTAATCAGAGAATAAAGTGCCTACAATTGTTACCAGGTAATACTGACTGTAGGTTTGCATGTAACATGAGTAGATAAAAAAAAACCCCCACAAGCGTTATTTCCAAGTCAGTTATTTTAGGCTCTTAAAATATCAGTGTTAGTGATTGTATAATCCTGCTATAACCAAGTTACCGAGTACTCATAAAGAGCTTTGAGATTCAGGGAGAGACTATTTCTTATTAAAAAGGACATTAATATCTTGTGAAGAAGAGATTTAAAAATACCAAATGTTGCATGAATGAAACAGTCCACTTTTAGGACAAGCACTGATGCTGAAATAGCTATAAAATGGCTAAAATATTAATGAAGAGTTTGTGTGCAGCATGTGAAACACAATCTGTAATTCTGCTTCTGAAAATGTATATATGCTCATATATTGACTTTTTAAACAATACTCAAAAGGGAATTTTCAAGAAAAGAGACTCCTTCAGCTGAGAGCACAAATACAGAAGAATAAACACGTGCTGTATGTTAGGACTTCTTAGTCTTTTTTGACATGCTCCAAGGAATACAACACTGAAAAAATAATGCTAGTTAAGCATTTTAAATCATAATGGCTTGTGAAGGGGAATTTTATTTTCTAGAGAGACAGCCTTCCCTTAATAGTTGAAATTAAAATAAGAGGACTGCCTTATATCAATGGAATCAAACCAGGGTAGATTACCTAGGACTGCAGATGCAAAACTGGTTACCAATTAAAACAAGTCAGACTCCCACAGAGCCATTATTAATGGCTTTCCATTAAATTGGGAGAGGACCTTTTAGAAGATTATAAAATGCCTACCTGGACTATTTTATTCAATGTTTTTACGGATTATACCATCAGCATACTCCTTTCAGGTAGCTGTAAAGGGCAATAAGGTCTCCCCCTCAGGACTCCTTTTTCCCAAGCTAAACATTCCCAGCTCTCTCAGCCACTGCAGATTTTAACCCTAATGTGGAAAAATCTCCAGTGCCTGTGAAAACTTCACTTCCCCAGACTCCTGGAATAAAGGGAACCTTACTGAAATGAGTAGGTTTCATTTAAATTAAAAAGCTGATGGCACTGAGAAGGTTCAAAGAATACTTTCTGATAAAATGGTTGGGGAATATACTTAAATAATACTTAAAGAAATACAATATTAAAAAAATACTTAAAGTAAGCAATTTGCAATTACACAATCTTTAGAAACTCATATCCTCAAGGAAAAGGTAGCACAAAAATCTGAAACCTCAGGTAGCAGGGACAGTAATAAGCACAGAATCCTATTTAAACTGAGAGCAGGGAAATGGAAAACCCAAGCACACATGCAAAATGACAAAGGCTAAACATAGTACACAGTAACATTGAAATATCTTGTTTTAAAATAATAAACTAACATAATTGGTAGGACAGTACTGACATAATTAGATTAAATGCATGCTTTACCAGGTAGAAAGAATACAGAAATAAGATGGTCACACTAGTGAGGAAAAACATGCTCTATGCCATAGAAAGCTTAAAGACAAATCAGATTAACAAGTTAATAGTGTTAATGAGCATTACATGATCCTGTGGACTGAAATTCCAGGTCTGAGTAGTGGTGAGTACAGTTGCCAGAACTCCCTGACTGACCATTAAGACAGAAAATGCAGTAACCATGAAATGGTAACAGAGATTAAACAACAGGTGCTAGGGAAAGAAGCAGAGTAATAATGACATATTTTAGTCATCTCCTTGTAGTAGACTGTGCAAGTCTCACACCAAGATGTGATTAGTTTTACACAATGTACTTGTGCCATGAAGCAGTCGTGCCAGAGATTCACATGAAAAAAAGCCAGTTTAGCAGTGCAGGAAACTTAATTTTAACATATTCTTTCCAAGGATACACCTTTTAACAATGACCATAATGGGGTACAAAACTAACATTGTTGACAAAGCAAAGGAAGATATAAAAACATTTACGACAATGATTACAATCTCAAAACAGAAGGGCTATATTAAGAAAATACTTTTAAAGGGAACAGAAAGCAAGCACCAAAGGGTAAAGCCTCTTTCAAATGCAGGGGCACTTCAAAGACACCATGTAGGAGAAAAAAAACCTAATGCCTTCCAGCTAATAAAAGACGACTTTAAAGCAACCAGAAGGAAGTGAGCACAGCTGAATAGTAAGTAGAGAAACTAATAGAAATAAGAAACTATTCTTCAAAGAGTTGAAGTTGCATCCAGATGTGGAAAATAAAAAGACCAAACTTCAGCAGACAAAGTAAACATTACACTAAGGCAGCCCATCCCCAAAAGCAAGGGGAATCTTATAAGATATAAAAACTAACACTAGTCCTTTGTCAAAACTGCCAGGGACAGAAAGTGTACCTGACAATGTGTAGGCCAACAGATGATGAAGGACTGAAAAGAGCATCTGTGAGGGTTGTATTAAACACATGCTGATTATGGTGGAGCTTGGGTAGACTCTTGTGCCAGAACCTTTCTTTATGGGTAACATGACACTGTATCTACCTCAAAGTGAAATGTCCGGAGATTAAAGAGTCAAGTAAGTGGTAACAAAACACCAGAACCAGAGGCAGTCACCCAAGAGATCTAAAGTCAAACCACAGTGCAGAAACTCTCACCTAATATCACCTCAATATGACAGAAAAGGAAGGTATCAAATACAATGCCATCTTTCAAAAGACGTTTCAAAGGAGATATGAAGAATTACAGATCAACTTGCCAGACATTTGTATGGTTAGAAGATTCAAGGAGTAGAAACTACAATAAAGAAAATGAGTATGCACTTGGATGAGCATTATATATTGCCGGAGAGCAGACACCACAGTTTTCTCTACAGGTAAATTACAACGACAAAACCTCCAGAATACTTCTGAGGTGACAATCCTGCAAATGAATAAAGCTTAGTTCATCTTGGATACCTTTACAAAACCAAGTTAGACTGATTACAGAGTGCCTTAAAGACACTTTAAAAAATCCACAGGTCCTTACATGGTCAATTGATGAAAAATTATTAGAACACTGTCAAGAATAAATGGTTAGTTTGCACAGCACAGGAAAGTTGCTGGTGGATTCATGCTCAGGCCTATGATGTTCAACATACTGATAAATGATCTGGAAAAATGCAGCAAGTAGCTTTGAGCCAGTTACTCACAGAACAAATTCACAGTGCGATTAACATGTAACCACTGCGCACAGCTTTGCTCTCCATCTTAGGAGCAATACAGTGGAACTAGAAGAGATACAGAAGAGAGACAAGGATAGCCATAGGCACGAAAAGGCTGCAAAACTGAGGAACAAGATTGATCAGATCTATTCAGGTGGAAAAAAAAAAAAAACCCAGACTGAGAAGAAGCTATGGCCAAGATCTATAAAATAAGGAATGACACATATGGTGAATAAGAAATGATTGCTCATTTTGTTTTCCAGCGTAAGAAACTAGGGGATATGAAGTCAAACCAGAAAGCTGTTAAGTTCCACAAGTTTGAAACAGAGATACTTCCTCACATAAGGAGCTGCTAAGCTGCAGAGCTGCCTGAAAGAGGTTACTGTGTACAAAGAAAAATTATATGGGTTCAAGAAGCAGCTGGACAAGTTTGTCAAAAAGAAAAAACAGAAAACCCCCAACAAACTGACTGAAAATTAATAAACATTTAAGCATTGCCCTTGGTTGACAGACTGAGTATTGAAAAGAAGTATTCAGATGTATCATTACTTTGCTTCCTCCTTCTACTCCTCACTAGGTACCCATTGCTGCCCACTTCTCTAATTGAATAAAGGGCTAGAAGGACCCTCCGTCAATGACAGCATGGATGTACTCCGCTATCCAAGCATCACAAGGAAAATGTACTTTTAAGAATAAATATTTACTGAACAAGAAGTAGGTAAGAAAGACTAGTTGCCAAAAAATACTTGGGTTTTGTTTGTGATTAATATATAGGTTTCTCAATGAATATGTATTAACTTTCAGGATTATATATAATATAAAGGTGTCTTTTTTTGGTGAAAGACAATGAGACAGTTGAGCTGTTTTGGATACATGATCTCATTTACTACCCTCGTCCTTCATTTACAGTCACTGCTTATCTACTTGCCAGCTATTGCAGATTTGTTCAAGACCTCCTGCCTTAGTGCAATGGTGCTAAACAGTAACAGAGACCAGAAGTCTCAAGATCTACAGCTTTTAAAAGAGAGGTTTACTCCTGTTCTTCTAATATGCTATGACTCAGTCTTGAAAAAGATATATGGCTTGGATTTATGCCTATCAATTTTACTTGCATTTTTACACTTGGGGTTTTCTGAGAAGATATTTATTACATCCTTCCAAATGGAAAAAGAGCATATTGAAATTATCTACTAATAAGTTATGTATTAAAAAGATAACTTTCTGACAACTTAAAGGAGTGCTGTTTTTAACAGATCTTCTACTGAGCCAGAGTATAATGCTCACTTACTGCATCTTCTAGCTTGAACTTCAGCTTCTCAATGCTGGTTCTTGCTGTTTAAATTGCCTATATCTCAGCCGTTTCATAGTTCCATTGTCACTGTATCCAGATCATTATCTACTGAACATTTCTAGAAAGCTGAATGATAGCTGCACAGTTGCCAATGTTACATGGATTAAAAATACATTTTTATACTCGTTTGTAATACAGCTTTCAAGGCAGTTGCTATACAGTGATGACATAACCAACAGAAGTAGTTTTGAGTAGACTTACTAGCTTTATCTTTCTCCAAACTAAACTTTTCAAATAAGAAACCCCAAACCAAACACTATATGCCTACAGACACTTTCCCAGTATCTGTTTTACACACACAAAAATGTGTGTGTAATGTTTACACACAAAAAAATGTCCAACCCACAAAAGGTTACATTTATTTTCACAGAACAAAATCTAATCTGTCTATTCAGATCTTGAAGAGAGGCTCCTATTTGCATTGTCTGTCAAATTCTAATATCAAAATTACAGTAAAGTAAGTTAAAATTATACTATGAAACTAGATACCCATTTCTTAATATTGTCATTTTGCTTATATTCCACATCCTAACAACTCAGTGAAAAGTACCTAATAGCTAAAACTATGTAAGAGAAAAACTGTCATTATTATATTTCAATTTTTAACATTTACAAGAAAGCTTCTAATAAAACTCAAATACAAAGAAAAATTGAGTATGTGATAATCTCTGATTAGGCATTTTTTTTCCACTGTAATACCTAGCTACCACAAATGTTAGCAATAAAGTCCCAATCTCATGCATCACAGAATGCAGTAAGTGAATTCAGGCATGCATAAAGCCCTAATGAAATTATGGATACTTGTTCAGGAAAGTGATTTTTGAGGCAAAACAGTTTGCGAGAAGTAGTATTTTGAATGTAAACACGAATAAAGAAAGATGCAAATCTGTTGTGCAAAAAGTTGAGTATTGTGACATTTTAAGTTAACACAGGAAGTATCAGATCTTGCCTAATAAACTGAATTTCAAGTATATAAAGGATACTTCATCTGAACAAGCACTTGCAATCAAACTTAAAACATAAATGATAGCTTACAATGAAACACAGAAGAAAAAAATAGCCACTGTTATATGTAAACCCATGGCAGCTCTGTTCTTTCAAAACTGTCCAAAAGAATGTTTAGAATCCATAGTCTTTCCATATTTTTCCTATCTAAAAAAAAAAACCATTTTTCTTACAATTCATAAAAAGTCTGTTTGAACTTCAAGCTTCCCCAAGACTCAAATGTTTTATTTTTCAAACGCCACTATTTACAAGGGAAAAATGTTATTCAAGATAAGAAAGCAGTTACTACACTGACCACTAACGCAGAGTTCTTCGGCTCTGTCTTTGCCGAGACTATTTTAGTGATGTATTCCCATTGTCTGCGAATCTGGTTCATTCAGTTTGGATCAAGAGGCAGCCACGGAAGAACCTGACAACTCAGTAAGGCTTCCTTTGGGTTTTGAGAGAGCCAGAATCACATGAAAGAATCTGTTTGCATAACAGATCTACAGTTAGTCATGTGAAAAGTGCGAAATCTTGATTTGTGTTTTCTACACTTGATGCAACTAATTAAGAGTGGCTTGCTAGTAGATCATACACTAGATTACAGTTCAAAAGGGAATTACAAAATGAATTTTCCCAAACAAATACTATGAACTCTATTAATATGGATTCTCATTCAAAAGCCTTTTCGCATTTTATTAATTCTGAAAAAAAGCAATTTCTAGAAGTTACAGTCCTATTAATTGTTCTATGAAGACCAACATAATTTGTCCAGCCTGGGTGTAATAAAGATGGAGGTGAATTCCACTGTTAAGGACTTACCATAGGTTGCAAATGTTCTTCTTTGTTGCTCAAACATGAAATCATTGATGTGAGCTGGTTCTGCATATCCAGAAAGCATGTTTCTAGGTGCAGCCATTTGTTGAGTCCTAAATGGGTTTTCTGGTCCAAACTTCATCAAAAATGTTAAAACAAGGTGTAGCAGAATTAGTAATTTGTTATTTTTGTGTATTTACTTTTTCAGAAAAAAAAATCCACAGAAAAAAGAGACCAGTCTTTCAAAAATGGTAATACAAAATCACTTCAACTTCAAATTTCTTTGTGACTACTGAATAAGCTTCTTAATCTGTTATTTTACACAGTAAACACACAGTTGTTCTGAACAGTTGATTTCAGGATTGAACTTTCTAGTCTTTATTACTGGCACAGAGCTCAGATTGATATTGACTACTTGACTTGTTGATACTTGGCAGAACCAACACATGCTGTCATTCAGTATGTGACCAGTACAAGCATTCAGAAGACAAAACCCAAGGCTGTCCCACATTACTAAAACATTTTCGTTTCCCTAACTAAAACATTTACACACAGCAGCACTAGAGTAAGTTTAAATCAGTACTTTTGCTTGCACATGTCATGGCTTTGATATGTCACAAAGTGCAAGCTCACTATGAAAAGACCAATTTATGTGGTTCCTCAAAAGGTTTTCTAAATATAAAGCATAACTAATGTAGAAATTTGAGATTGATGCACTATTTGTCTACCTAGAATGCTAACCCCTGGTTGAACAGAAGCCAAACTGTACAAAGAAGTTAAATACAGAAAAAAGTTAAATGTTTCAACAGCTATTTTTATCTTCAGATAGCCTTTAGTTATAATAAAATGAAAAATGGTTCACATGGCACTAGGCAGTCTAAGTTCACTCTTATATGGTTTTTCACTACACAAGTTTAGCATAGCTCAAGTTACTAAAATTCTTAATACTGATGTGAATAATTAAACTGAAAGTACTTTGATTTTAATGTTAAATCCTCCTCTTAAAAGTCTTGTATCTGCAAGTCTTACAAATGTTAATTCTGCTTTAATGAGCACAATGAGTAAATAGCAAAAATGTGAAAATAGTAAAGGACCACTTCAATGAAGTTCATGTTTAACTCAACATCTTTATAATGCTATTTTCCCAGCTTAGTTTTTAATTTCGTAGCTATAATTCTGATAAACACTTTAAGACTCTTCTTAGAAGAGCTTTATGCAGAATATGGAAATTCAGGCACTAAAAATACCAACCCACTTGTGTAGAATCTATTTTTTAGTTTGCCCAAACTATATTCCAAAATGCAGCAAGCATCCAAAGAAGTTGTCTTACAGGAAATGCACAGAAAATTTATAGAACCTCTGCCCTTTAAGCCAAAGGCATTTCTGCTCTAAAAACCAACATTGTTTCTTACCTCAGGTGCAAACATAGTTTCATAAGTGGGATTGTACTGAACTTCCTTGATAGCAGGATCAAGGTGGACTCCTGTTTCCACATCTTCCTGAAATAAAACAGGCATTTTAATAACCCATTTTTCACACATAGATATTTAAATATATGACATAACCTTCTTTCAGTCCAAATCAGGGCTGTAGTTCAAGTTGACACTTTCAGCATTATGAAAGAGAAGAGCACCTCGGCCAAAGTTTCTATTTTTAAAAAATATCGATTGCAAAACCAATGTCAGGCAGTCACCGAGAAACTCATCTAAGACACGTGCAGATTTTTGCACATGAATAATTATTTCTTTTTTTTTCTTAAAGATTTCATGCACACATTTTAAAAACAGCAGCAAGATTGAAGGAAAGCTTTTTTAGAATGTTTGAAAACCAGACTTGTAAAGACAAACTGATTAAAATGGTCAGGAATTTAATATAAAGATATGAAAGCCAGAACTCTACAAAAGGCAGAAGGCAGAAATCACAAGTAACTGCTCTGAAAGTCAGTTGCAGAAAAAAAAAAAATTACCTATCAGCACAAACATTAAGTACAACAACGTTTTTCACAGAATCCAACAAACCCTTATTTCCAAAAGGTACATTTTTATACTGAAAGGTATAAATATAATTCAGCTTTAGTACTTAAACACATTTGCAAGCCTGCTGTGACAAAAATTTAACTTGATAGATGAAGGGACAAGAAAGAGGGATTAACCAAAATAATAACTTCAAGGAACTCATAGGGAAAAATTCAGAAGGGTACATGCAGATGAAACAGAAGACAGAGAAGAAAGAAAACAGCTGGTAAGGTAGCAGTGCCCAAAAAGACCTGGCTTCAGAGCTTTATGAAGGCTCTTCCACATCAACAGAACCTCTCCCCTCATCAAGACCTCAGTTAATGAAGGAGAACGTTACTTTGAAGAATTATTACTGTCATTGCTTCCTGTATCTTATTCTAGAAAAACAGCAATTGAAGAGGACACACAATGTGCTAGTATATTGACAAAACCCCTAATAATCATACTGAAAAAGCTATCTTAGCATCATTGCTTAGTCAGTGCTTACCTACAACAGGATCCAAAAGCATTTGCGACTCACAGAAAGTGGCACAATAGAGAATCAAACTTTAGCAGTTGCTTTATTAATAGAAAATTACCTCAAACAAACTCAATCTTGCTTTGTATTACAGTATCTTGAAAGCAAAATGGCACACTCAACTTGTTTAATATGTTAGCTAGTTCTTGGCCTGACCTCGTTTTGCTTATCACACGACCTTTCCAATTCACTGGGCTTGGATGACAACAGCCATCCGTACGTTCACAGCCCTGACTTTCACACACCATGAACTTGTCTGGAAACAGCCCAGCAGGCCTAATCCAGTCATTCAGCAAAAAACCCACACATCCCCAGTTAGAAGAGGAGCATATCAAAACCACTTCCTAACCTGTGCTACCTGCAAACTTACACTTCCTTTCACAGCTCCATGATGTGAGGACATTTTCCACAGACAACTTTTTCAAGTCACATCATACAGCTTACTCTTCCAGTTACACCGCACATCTCATCCACAAAACTCAAAATTTGAGAAAATAACAACTAATGTTATTGATAAGGCAAAATTTATCTGATCAATGGTTAGTGACATTTAAACAGTGACCAGTTTACTTGAGATTAAGACAGTTTTTTTCTTGCTCCTTAATCTGAAAAAGCAAAAAAATCCACTTTTGCAAAAATGCCAAGAATTTTTCACTTCTGCTATTTTTCCTCCTCTTTTCTTCCTGTTAAGTTCTATTATATGCTGCTTGGTAATTGAGAAAAGAAACAGATTGTGCCATGAAAGCCGATCCTCTGCTGGAGGATTATAGCAATTCTGGTTCTACTTCGCTGCTGGTGGAACAGTGCTGAGTCACTTGAAAGCCACACAGTATGTTCACTCCTAGACCACCACAGGCACATTCTTTCTGTGTGAAAACCACCGAGCCTTGAAATTGAAGCACATGTTATATTTAACAGAGCTACGCTCCTCAGGACCTGCGTATTCACTCAGAACCAGTCTTATTCACGTTTTCATATATTAGGGTATCAAATAACAATCTCATGCTGCTGAAGCACATAATGGTTATCTTTTCATTACGTCGCTTTGCTTTAAACTATATAATAATTTGAACATGGTCCAACTACCCACTTTACTTTATCAGTATTTTTAAAAGATGAAATCTTGATAGGAATATAAAGTACTGACACAACACATTGCCGAATGTTAGTCTACAGCAAGAGTTGAAATTGCAAGAGACAAATTATCCTTGGGTCAACATCTGGTAAGTGTCATTTTGTACAGCGTTATGAGACTCTAGTAGGTAGCAGAAACATTAAAAATATTAACTTAGCCCATCATTCATTTCACCAACTTCCAACCTATCTGCATTGGGGTGCTTTGGTTGTGGTTTTTCTTTTTTTTTTTTTTTCTGGATGAGAGGAAAGAACTCATCAGCAACCTCTGCACAAGGTGAAAATCTCTGGGTACAACTCCATGCATTGAAGACCATTTCAGCAGAGCTCATCTTTTTAGGACCCAGAAAGCAAGAAAAGTTAATACAGGTCTCACAACTGTCCCTTTATGCTGGCAACAGCCGTAACTGCATGCATTCTAGATGCATTAGCCATAGCTCCAGCTAGCAGGGAAGGGATCATAGGAGCAGCTGTCTGGCAGAGCTGTGACTGAGATAAGGTAATCTAAGAGATCTCCTCTCTGCTGTGCTGTAGCTTTTCCTTTGGTCACAGGAATGTCTTGATTTATCTAAAAGCCTAAGGTGAGCAATTCATCATGTAGCTTATGTGCCAAGTGTGACACAAGTGGCTCTGTGGGATGGGATATGATCAGTAGTTAAGCTGAAAGACGAGGGCATCTGCAATTTCAGTGAAGGTCTAAGTATTACCCTAAATTACTTCTACTCTCAAAGGCACAGGAATCATAAAAAGAGGGGTCAAAAAGCTCTCAAACAGATACAGTGTTCCTCCAGAGAAAGAGAAAAGTTCAGATGTATGACTGGCAGAGAAGCAGCTGGTGTTTGCTGCAACTCAGAAATTGTATTAATATGGGCTTTATGGCATGCTGTAATACCATCAAAGGCTGTACACCCATACAACCTGAACCGAAGAATTAAGATTTTAGGAAGTTATGTTTTACTGAATACATCTATCTTGAAAAACGTAATAGAAAGAAGCTGCAAACTTAGCTCTGTGTCACCTCTCTGTTTTTCTCAGCACCAGTAACAAGCACCCAACTGAAATACAGTGGCCACACTGGGCACCACACATCAGGTAAGACACATGCTACTGAAAAGGGTCCAAAAGAAAAACAATAATGATCAAAGGCCTAAGAAAATATGACCTGTATAGAAAAATTGAGCAACCTAATTCAGCATAGGAAGAGATTCAGATTATACAACTTCGCAGAAATAAGGACAACCAAAAACTGAAAATGCTCACTCCATAGATCCACTGAAGTTTGATAGGTTAAATGAGTGTCTGTCCAGAGAGATGCAAGAATCACTGCTGATACAAGGCAAAAAGAGGCAGATGATGTAATTTTTCACCAAACTACTTACTGTGTTGGTTGTGTTGCTTTGGTTTTTTTTTAATAGATGTGATGTCTACTTACTTGCAATATAAGGTTGCTTTACAGTTCAGAGATTATTTGCTGAGGTAAAAAAATTCTTTTGATAGTTAAATGCTGTCCTTTTGCACCTTTTGTTTAACAAAACATGATCACACTATTATAGGGGAATGGCACTCAGGGCTGTCCTCTGGAGTATTAGCACTGCCTAAGGAATCTATCTTGAGACAGAAAGAAGCTTTTGATGCTAAGTGTAGACAAGGAGGTGCTTCATTATAACTCTCCAGAGACCACAAACATCGGGTTCCTTCCAAGGCATGCTCCTTCAGTCCTACCATAAAGTTTGGCCACTTTAAAGCATAAGAAAGAGGACAGGAAATAGAAGGGATTTTAGACTACAAATACAGTAAATCAGATTAACTTTCCTCCTTAACGGGTTCCTTAAACATGCCACAGTCCTCTTTTGCTTCAAAAAAACTCCTACCCATATGCCATAAAACAATAGTGTTACTTTCTATGAAAATTACTTGATTTATAGAATAAAAAATAGTTCAATAATACAAAAATTATGTTAAAAAAGCTTGCTAGAAGATTCTTTATGTGCATGCAAGACAAAAACATTTCTTTAATTAAACAGAAGCAAAATGCCTGTAACAGGCAACAAAGCAAAGCCTTAAATAAAAAGACCAAGGTGCAGCATGTACTGCAACATTGGATGGCAATTCCATTCCTTAGAAAGAATATAATCTGTCTTATGTTTTCCAGCTTCATCTCATGCAGGCAGCGAGTTTTGATGTCTATATGCTGAGTGTTTTTCTTTTTTCTTCCTGGACATTTCAGATAACAAACCTACAACATTCCATTTCCCCAGGTAAATTCATTACTAGTTAGTCAAATAGCTAAAAAGGCCAGGCTGCTTTGCTTAACTTTTAATTAGTTTTAATTATCAATCACATTAAAATGTGGTAAATTAAGACTGCATCCCATGAGCCACTGAGACTTAAGCAGTTTGTCACTTATCAATTCTTTCCTAAACCACTTGAGCTGTCAAATGCACATTATCTCATTCTACAGATTTACAAATCTATTACCAAGAGATAAATAGCATTTTCAGTGAAGCTCTAACATTAAGACATGGCTGTTATCAGCTTCTATTCCTTCTACCCATTCAGGCACTCCTAACAGTAAGTGACCGCCTCACTAACTTCAACAGAATAAAAATAAACCAGCAAGAAAAGCACATGCTAAATGGTTTTGTTGAACTAGGCTAGATTCCCAGGATCTTGCAGGATGACAAGTTCTAAATATCTACTCATCTACATTTTGTGTCAAAGAAAGCTGGAAAACCCACCACGTCAAAGAAGACAAACATTTCTAACAAGTAACACCTTCCAAGTCTACTAATGTTCAGTCACTGCTACAGAATTGTCACATGCTACCTTGTATCTTCTCTCCACAGCCGGCAGGATTAGGTTTTAAAAAACATTAATAAGTGCAACTGAAGTCTATTTCTTCCCCTTCCATAAAACTTTTTCTGGAAACCTGCATAGTGCCAAAGGTAAACTAGATTCAAAAGGAACTGACACATACAACCCCTTCTCACATTAAAGGCAACACAGATCCTCCAGCTCCTGTATTGGGCTGGGCCAGCGTAGTTATTTCAACCCAGTTAAATGTCCTCTCTTCAAGACCACTGAAGGACACACTATAGAGAAGTAGCATAAAATCTGCTCCGATCTGAGTCTTACCCTGGACAGAGATCAAACAATAAATGTTCTCTCAAAAGCAAAGCTTATAGCTGCAACACTTCCTGTGGAGTGAGTTCTTCACAGGAAGTGTAATTTCCTGAATTTCCTTCTACATTTATAATTCAAAAGTGAAGGTAAAACTCTGTCAGCAATGTTAGGGTGGTATTTTCAAAGAAGTAAAAACTGTAGGAAAATTAACTATAACTGGGTTTGACAATGACCTGGTTGTGGGCAACTGGGCTCCCTTCCCTTGCTTGAACAGCCTCTATTTACAATAATGTCATGCTTACCTACTACTTGATGATGTATTTGGAGAAAGAAAATATCTTGATTAACCTATCCACTGTTCCTACAAAAGAAAACATCAGCCTTATGAAAACTTGGCACCTAGGAGAGAGTAAGAGCAGGGCAAGCATATTTGATGATACTTCTGCACTCTCTCAACAGCCAATAATTTTCAGGTCTTGATGAGACTTGAGGAAATCTGTGTATTTCTTGACACCTCATCCTTCAATGGATCTCTTCCAAGTACTTGTCCCGATTCTCCTTGTAACAATGCAAAATTCTTCAACACGCAGTATTTCTTGGCATGACAATAAGCCCTACTACACCTTGCATGAAGAGCTGCATCCTTTTATTTGCTTTGAACCTAACTCCTACTAGACAGCTTATAGTTGTTGTACCGGAAGAGACAGAGAGTACTTAACTCCCTCTCTGTGCCATTTAATGATTTTGTGCACCTCAGCCATCTCCTTTGGCCTTCTCAATACTTCCTCATACAGAAGGGGAACCCTTCTTCAGCCCTGCTGTCCCTCTCTGAATGTCCTGCAGTTACAACCTATCCTTTTCTCCATGAGGGACCAGAAGCACTAACTTTCATCCTCTGTTGTCTTCCCTCAGGCGATTTTAGTGGTGCTGAAAACAGTAACAGAAACACGCAACTTTCATCCAGTGGGCTTTCCAATTTAGAATGAGAGTAGAAGTATTACTGGACTGGAGTCACCAATAATTATAGCTGTTATCTATTATGAGTAATTTAACTTCAAGATCAGCAATAGGCCTATTTCAACAAGCAGACTGTAAGAAGAGGGTCTAAAAAAAGCCATCCCCTCAAACTTTTAAAATGGTTACAAACCATTAGTACAGCTTTCAATTTCAGAATAATTATTTTCACAGAAATGTGACTTTATATAACTATGATGTACTTTGAAACAAGGACTCAGCAGATCTCTATAGAAAGATGAAATACATATTGGAGTAACATCTTAGGGCTGTATTTGATATGCACACTTCAGTAGCCCAAATGCTGTCAGCTGAATGTGCTAACAATGATGCCTGCATTAGAGAGATTGAGGACCCATTACTCTTTAAAGTGTACGTAAGTCTAAGGTCTACGCCAGTTAACAGGCCAATATTCTGAACCAGAAACAGGTACAACAGTTAGAATGCAGAATACCAACCATTTCAGATTTGCATTCTCAACTGCCAAAAATGCAAGCTGTCATTTATATTTATTGTATGACCAACCCTTCTAACCACCATCCTTTCCTACCCATTCCTGGTCCTTTGTACAATAAACATCTATGCACTTAAGAGTACTTGATCCTTATTCATGTCAAAACAACATTTGCACAAGTGAAGTGATATTAATGAACTGTAACTTTGCTTTCCTAACTACTCAGCTTCCTGTTTTCCAGACTTGTACTTAGAGAAGACTTGTGATTTACACTCAAAACACCATGTCTTTTACATTTGTTCAGTAAGGGCTTTCTAATTTTAAAGAATCAGGGTAAATGCCTGAGGGGTGTCTGGCAAGCTTCCACTGCTGACCAGTGGGACACTACCATTTTTAGCCATGGAAGGTGTTGAGAACATGCAGCATATGAGACCTGCAGTTATTTCTCGAACACTAAAAGTCCAAAAAGAAAGCCTGATCTAACTCTACAAAGAAATGACCTGTTGCTCCTCAGAGTAGGTTGTGGTGCTAAAAGAAGCTCCAGTATGCTGTGTTCTGAAAGCCTCAGCTTGAAGTTGTTGCTCTTTTCAGTTATATGTACCTCATCTGTGTTCTCAAGTTAAAGTTATAGACAACATTATAATCAAACATCTTGATACTGAGAAGCCTCACACTCTTTTCATCTTAGTTAGCATCGTGTCTGAGGCAGAGGCAGTCCTAGATGTGGATAGCCCTCCCAGGGGACAGCCCGGCAAACAGCTTTGAACTGAACGTGTTGTTGACACCTAACTCTTTTCTCCAGCCGCTTGTTTCTGCACTGGCACTGAAGATTTATCTGCACCAGCACAGCATTTGTGCAAACCAGATCAAGAAACGGATCCAAGGACAAATAACTTCACCAGAGTTCTATTTTTTCAAAATTCAGATCAGCTCCCTGATGTCAGTCCCTAAGCAACTACATAAACCTTTGTGCTGGTGTGGCAAAAGCAAAACTTGTTGTTACAGGCCTCAGACTGGTGGAAAGCACATCCAGTGCTACTTGTCACTTATCATTAACACTCAGGAAATATTATATTTAATTAGTTAATTAGCATTTCTTTTGAAACCTGCACAAGACAGTCTGCTGGCTGCTGCAACTGAAGAAGCCAGATTTCCAAGCCTCTAAGAGATAAACAAATGCAGTCACTACATAAAACATCTACACAAAAATATGATAAATTGTGATAGAATATGAATCAACTAATGACAACAAAGTGAAAGAGTCCATCCACGTCTTGGTCACAAGGCAAGAAACTTTTCTGAGCAAGTGGCAGCAGGACAGTAACAGTGACAGTTATCACAGCAAGATGCCTGCTTTTGATTAGAAATTTGTTGCCTGTACAAAAAATCCCAAAGCTAAACCAGCACCCTCCCCCCTCCCTTTCTGGTATCACAAAAGCGAGCCAATGTGATAATGAAGTTGGAAAATAAACGTTCCCCAAGCAATAAAGAAATTGAAACACTAATCAGTTTTCAAGCTGCCCTTAAGAACAGGATTCAGTCACCCTGTCAAGTATCGACTTCACCCCACCACCCGGGAAAACCACATAGGAAAACACTTTACACAGGGAACAGCAAACAAGTATCTAAGGAACTACAATCAAGGCACGCTCTAAGATAGAGCTAACACTCTTTAATAAACTTAACCCCCGCAGCTGGAATCCACGGGAGCTCCCCAACACACACCCTCCCCCTCCACAGCTCCGACCCCTACACCCCAAGGCAAAGTAGGGCAGGTGGTGCTGCTGCCACCACGCCCTTTCCGCCCCGCTTCCCCACCCTGGGGCTGCTCCAGGGCTGTCCCAGCACCGTGCCGAGGCCGGCGGTGTGGACATAACGCGGGGCAGGCAGGCGGCCCGGGCCCTGGAGGGATGCCTACCTTCACGGCTACTTCCGGGGCCGCATCGACGGGCAGAGCCGGGGGCGCGGCGGGTGGCGCCCGGAGGTGCAGCACGGCATCGCGGCTGGCGAGCACTGCGGCGGAGCACTGGGAGCCGCCCTCGGTCTCGGGCTCCGAGTCAGGCTCCGAGTCGGAGCCGCCGTAGGAGGCGAGCGCGGCGATCGCCGCCGACATCTTGACGCGAGGGATGACGGGACGGGCAGGTCCTGGCAGCTCCGCCGGGGCTCGAGTGGTCCCTTCCCCCGCAGAACGAGCGGCGTAGGGCTGTGTCTTAAAATTGTTGCTCGTTAAAAGAGAAAACGCACTCTAAAGGATAAATTATGGTCTGTTACTGGATATAAAGGCGTTTGAGGGGGGATCATCCCCCTTGGCTGTTGATGGTGCTTAACCTTTCAGGACTCTATAGCAGGACTACAAGCTCCAGCATGCAACGCGGCACCGTGCTTGGAAATTCCCCGGCCCTCGCCTGTGCTTTGCGTGGCGGTAAGAGAAAATATTTAACAGCCCGGGGAGAGCTCCCAGCCGCCCACTTCTTCCCGCACACAAAGCGTCTTCGCCATCTTTTCGGCAGAGGCCAGCGGAGCGGGGAGCCCTGTCCCGCAGGGTACTCCGTTGTCACCCTCGAGCTCCCAACGCCCCGGCGCCGCGCCGTGCCCCGGTAGCCCCGCCCCCTCACGCTGATTGGCCGTCGGCACAGCCGGCTTCGGCAACGTCACAGCGGCGGGGCCCCGCCCCGCCCGCGCCGGGGAGAGGGAGCCCGGCGGGCCGGACTGTACCACCTGCCCGCCCGCGGGGTGGGGGGCGGCGGCGCATGGACCAGCCCGAGCATCGGGCGGCGGTGGGGGGGCGGCCGGGCTCGGCCGCCGGGTAAACAGCGCTTCCCCCCGCTGCCTCCCGCCCGGCTCGGCGCGCCGGGAGAGGCCCCGCCCCCCGCGCGCGCACACACGCGCACACACACAGAGACACGCGCGCGCTGCCCGGTGTCTATTGTGAAGCCGCCGGGGACGCTCCGCGCCCGCCGCCGCCCCCCGAAACACGGAGCCGCCAGCTGGGAATGGCCGGCGCCGCCTGAACTTCCAGCGCCCCGGCGGCCACGGAGGGAGGGGCTGAGGCTAAGGGCGAGCGGCGTGAAGGTGCGCGGCGAGGGCAGGCGAGTAAGTGCCCCCCACTCCCGTACCTTCCTTCCCTCGCGATCCCCGGGGCGGGCGGGAGGGACCAGCCCCCGCTCCCTATCGCCCGCGGGGCTGCGGGACGCGCCTGCCCCACAAAGGGACCGGCGCTCGCCAGGTGTTGGTCCCCTCCCCTTTGTCCGCGCCCGCGCGGGGGGCGGCGGCGGGAGGGAGGGAGGGAGGGATGGAGGGAAGCACGCCGCGGAGCCGTTTTCCCCCGTCTCCCCGCCGCCCGCGCGGGTGGAGGCGTGGGGGGGGGGCGTGTTGCGAGGCGGAGGAGGGGAGGGGGCCGCACTTGTGCCGGAGCGCGGCGCTTCCCTCTCCTTCTCCCTCTCCCGGCCGCCCCGTGTGCCCGCGGCCGGCGCGGCGGCGGGATCGGCCGGCGGGGAAGGTGCGGCGGAGCGGGGCCGGGGTCAGCGCGCGGGCGGGCGGGGGGCGGCGGGGTGACGTCACCGCCGCCAGGTGCGGGGAGAGGCGCCCCCTCCCCTGCCCGCCGCGGGGACCGGGGCTGGCGAGGGCAGAGGTGCGGACTGGCGGCGGGATTGACGGTCGGAGCGCAGGGGGATTCGGTCCGATTCCAGGGCAGTGCTGCCCGCTGGAACACTGCTACCATTGTTAGGAAGGCTTGGAGATCGCGGGGGATGGCCGGGAGCGAGGAGAAGCACGTAGGTTCCAACTTCTCCCAGCCCGCTCCCGAACGCCTTCCTGCGCGCCCGCCGCGCCCGCGGACAGGATAAATGGGAAGTACGGAGCGCTGGCCAAGGGCTGGCTGTAACGCCAGGTGTGTGCATTGCACGCGCTTGCACCTGGAGCGGTACAGTGCCATGACTTCCCTTCGAGCTGCATGTGCTTTCAGAATTAAAGTGAGCACACAGTGACATCTAATTGTGACACAGTGGCATTTAATCTGATTAAATGCTCTAGTTTGAATTTTCCACCCTTTTCAGCAGTCACGGTTTGAAACATTTGTTTTCTTAGCTTGAGAAGGTATCACTTGGATTCATTTGCTTTTAAAAAAAGGATAGAATAAACGTAGAAGGCATACATAAAGCGTTGATAGCGTGGAGTGGAGCAAGGTGCTGCGTTTGGACCTGTTCTGTTAGACACAGGTGCGCTATGTCTTTGTACGATAGAATGAGGATTTTAGGTGAAAGTCCCACACATTTCAACACCAAAACCTTTTGTTTGCATCAACAACAGCTGAAATATGCTACACTGAACTAGCATTTCATATGGTAATGAGCTGACTTTTTCATCTTAAATCTATGGATGATGAATCCGTAAGTAAGGAAAGCTATATGATGTTTCACATGAATCACTACTTATTAATATCAAAAGTGGTTCTACCACTGCAGTCAATTGGTTTACTGGCAGTAATTGTTAACTGATTCCATATGACTGCATTCCTTTTTCTCTTGGCATCCAGATTGTAGGTGTTGTCTAAAGCTGAAAGGTGTCCTTCCTGAAAAGTGAAACATTTCAAGGTCTTTTTGTGCAACCAGTCTGTGATATTCTATCGGGAGAACTGTGTTGAAAATCGTTAAAGTAGTTCTGCCTTGTTATCCTTGAATTTTAAATGTTTGATTCATAAAGCTTTGGTAGTTGGCTTAAGTATGTTCAGCTTTGTTGTGTCCAAGCATCGGAGTTTGCTTGCCAGTGAAATGTAATCATCTGGCATTCTAGATGCTTTCATTGTAGAACCTACGAAAATCACTTACAGGTTTAAATTAGCTGCCTTTCTGGTACCAGCAGTAGTAGATAAGCAAACACATGAGAAGGAATTCAGGGAAATACTGTCTCAAGATTCTTGTTGCTTAAACAGTAGCGAAGATTAATTTTCAGCAAGCAAGCTGATGCCACTTCTGGGTATGAAAAACTGACTTGACTATGCTCTAAAAGTGTAGATGGCTAATATACACCATTATCTAAAATCTGGTTTTGTCAAAAAAGCTGAGGAGTTGCTTCTGGTCATTTGTGTTGACCTAATATACTAGCTCATCTTGATTATTAACTGCATATTTGTAATTTCAAGAAGGGGTTGATCGGTGTAAAACAAACTGAAAGAATGATACAGCTTTTCTAAAATGCTCTGCTCATTAATTACTGTGTGCTGTATGTTCTCTTTTAACTGAGTTCCACAAAATGTGTTATGTTACGCATTGGATACTGCTGGTTCTGACGGCAGACTGAAGTAGTGGGTGGAAGGTGGTTTGGGTTGCTTGGCTTTGCTTTCCATCCAGCTTTTTCACTGCTGCTTTTCCTTGCAGTCAATTTGCTTCTCTTGCTTTAATATTCCAAAGGAAGATAAAACTGTCTCCCTTTGTACAGTGCTTTTGCTTATCAAGAGGACCTCTTAACACCTGTTTGTTATTATAGTGGTAAATACTATACCAAGTATTACCATGTCTTTTCCCCTGGTGAAAGGAAAGATGAAGAAATATTAAAGAGTGGTTCCTTGAGCAGTAGAAGCCTGGCTTTCACCTTTTTTTCTTCTTTTCTTTGTATGTGGGTTTGTTTGGGGTTTTTTTTAAGTCTTGAGAGTGGTTGTAAGCTCTAATGGAATTTTTTTTGGTACAGTCTCATTCTTTTGTGGATCGTCTAATGTCCGAGAAGCTGTTAAAGCATTCTGAATCCTTTCCCTTGGTCGGGACACTCACAGCATCTTGATTTCATGAACTTAGTGTTTTACAGGTATCTTTGGGAATTCTACACCTCTTGACAAATTTAGTTGGATTCAGTCAGCCAGTTTCCAAGTGGAGGAGCACCCATCAAACACTCCCCACCAACACCTCCTGTATGAGACTGATTTGCTTCACAATTTGGGATATAATATATCAATTTTTAAGTCAACATTTCACAAATTTTCCTCCACATCAGTCTTTTTCTTCCCTATAGTTGATAACAAAATCTGTTTCCCTCTGCTTTTAATGTATTCTATCCTACTTTCTTTTCCCTTTACTTGCTCTTTCATAGTTCTTTATTTGTTGCTTTCCATGACAGATGTGCTTTATCTTACACCCTCTGGTTTTGGTTGGTTTTTCTTCCCCACAGAAAATGATACATATAATCCTGCTTATTCTATTTTTTTCCCTATGTTTTTTAATACTCTTAAATTGCTTTCAGCCCGCTTGCATATACACTCACTTCTCATCAACCAACATCTGTAAGTCTGCAGTTTGGAGGAAAGGGAAAAAAAATAAAAGCATGATACTTATCGGACAGAGGATTGAACTAAAATATGAAGGTCTATTGTCTGTGGGAGTTACAGCATTTGAAAGAAAATTAGGTTTTTTATCTTTGTTCATATGCTTTTGGCTGCTGAGGAAAGGTATCATGATGGAAGTCTTATCAGATTACTCCTACTGCATTTGTATTGGGCCCTTTTATATGCACCTGCTTGTGTGTCTGATGCATCTCAGTGTACTCTAATTTAGCTGCTTGGAGAGTGAAGCATATTTTATAACTCCCGCTCTGCTATTTCTACCACCTTGGAGCCTCTGACTGCTGCAAGGGTGATAATACCTCTTTTCTAGTTTTTGTTTTTTTGGACTATGTCCCGGATTCTGAAAGATATAAAGGCGCCAGATTGCAAAAAAGAGTTCTCTGTTCCAGTACATCTGTGAATCAGTCTCTTTAAGTATTTTGGAAGGGATCTTGAGGTTGTCTGACACAGATTACATACTATATATTTCTTGTTTACAAGGTGTAGTTTCAAAGAAAGAATGATATGGGATAAGACTGGAGCAACTTAGACTATTGTACTTATTTCAAATGACTTTGCAAACTAAGTAATGTTTGTTGCAGAGCCACCTCTTCCCTAGAGGATGGGAGCTGTGCAGCTTCTTTGAACTACTCAGCTGCATATGCAGTGCTGTGAACTGTGTCTTATAGCACAAGCTGAATGAGTACTGTGTCGGAGAGGCAGCAAAACTAATTATAGACTTCCAGGAATATACACTTAATTAGCATAATTACAAATTTATATTGGATTTCTTAATTCTCTGAAATTTTTTTTTAAATCTGTTAAAGGACAGAAAATGTCGTCAAAAGTGTATGCATTTCTGAAAATACGTGCCTGTATTTTTGGGAGAAGCTAGATTGACAGCTTGCTTATACTAGTCTGTTGGTGTAATAAATTACCTTATGCATTCAAAGAACTACAGAATAACAAACAAATATGGTTACATTTTAGCAAAGCACTTAACAAAGAGGAGAAATAATGGATAATTTTCAGTGAGTTGATACCTTTTTGTTGGTTGACTTTTCAGTTAGACGCTATGGTTGCGACATGAATTTAGTCTTCTGACAACTGACTCCATGCAGAAGTAAAATATTATAAATGCCCTAGCAATATGACATTTCAAACTTATTAGAAAACAGGAATCTAAACTAAAGCTAGTTGTGTTTTTTGGCATACAATAAAAGGCATTAAATTCTGTTGAAGTGGGGCTTTTTTTTATAGCCAAGGCATTTGTACTGTCTTTCCCTCTTTTTTCCTGCTCTGTGGTAAGCTGTATTCATTTTCTGCAAGTATTAATAGAGTGTCTGTTCTCTATTTGTCTCTTGTTTTCACAAATTTGAAGAAAAAATGTGGTAGAAAATTGGTCAATTGATTTTAAATTACTGAAGGAGAGTTTCTGATAAATACTCTGCAAATGATCTCATAAAGTTTGCGTAGGTAACGCATCTGGAAATTGTTGGATGCTCTTAATGAAAAAATATGCACCCATAATTCTCATCCTTTACAATCACACTGCCTGTAGATAGACGTATGTGATGACAACAAAGACTGGTGGTAGACTCAGTAGTACTAACAGAAATTACTGATGTAGTTGGTACTGCTTCTGCAATGACAAATGTGCCTTGCTAATCTACCAGGGGTTTTGATTGCAATAGTGGCGTAGCAGATTAAATTTTAATAGAGTTCTAATTTGCATACACTTTTTAAAGGTGTAATTCAAGGTTCCTCACACCAGCCTATTAAATGAAAAAGCCATGATATGAGAAGCAAAATATTTTAATGGATCCCAAAAATCTCTGAGAGGAAATAACAGAGATATTAACTTGTAAGAGGTTTAATTTTTTCTCTTAAATATTAAACAGGAGCTGTCCAATATCTTTTATTAGTCATCTGTAGAATTTGATTAATAAAGTAGAATTATTTACTAAGGATTTAAAACTGTTTAATCAAATTCACAAATACTGGAAAGGTCACCTGAGAAGTCTAAGCAAGCTTTGTGAAAGGACAGCAGGATGACACGTAAAACTGCTTGTTGGTATATGCAAACCAGTGTGTTTTGGAAGCAGAAATAAGATTCCATTTATATGTCTAAAGAGTTTCTAAATTAACAGTATTAATATAACAAAAAATTTGAGCCCTATTACAATTTGATAAGGTATTGTTACCCAAATTGTAGCTATAATCAGAAGTGGGCAAAAAAACAGAGAAGGAACTGCCATTGTATACAAATTCATTAATTCTTGTCTGCTATTCAAAGTGCATTAACAACTGTCAATTAGTTTAAAAGAGATAAATGACAGTATTGTAAAGAGTTTGATACGGTAGATATGGCAGAGTTTTTCAAGGGAATGAAAAGATTGGAATTATTTACCCTAGGAAATGAAAGACCAAAAAAGTGAGGAGTGGGCTGTAAAGTACATGTGAATTTATGCTCTCCAACAGCAGATGTAAAAGCAAAAAAAACTTCAATCAGTAAAAAGCAATTTATTGAAGCCATACATTTTTTGTGAGGAGAAGGGAATTGATACTTTTTCCCCGTGTCCACGAAATGTGGCTGTATTTCTCTTGATAAATGTGTGTATGTGTATATCTGTCATTCACTGTTAGACTAATTCTCTTGAACGCACAGAACCAGCTTAAACTCCTTGCTTTATTTGCTTCAACCCGATAATTTGAACTTTGTTTTTATCAGAGAAAACTGCTCAAATAAATTAATGTTCATTGCAGTGAGGCATTCTCAGTTTTCTGTAGCTGAAATAAATGTTGTGATTTCTGGGTTTGGTAGTAATTTTCTGGCTGTTTGATGTAATGAACTATTTTACACTAAGTGAAGCAGTCCAAAACAGAGGGATAATGAGTAAAACTCCTGCACTGATAGATCAAATATGGAAATGGCTTGTAGCATGGAGATAGGAAGTTTGAAAAATCATGAATGAAAATTGACGTATGAAGGGAAGTTTAGACCAGTCCAGCAAGCTTATGAGGACCGTTTTGGGGTATGGAGTCTTCTTTCAGACTCACTCTTTTGTCTGGTATCTGCAGTGCATAATAGATGCATAGGTTATAGAAAACTGAAAGAGTGATTGACACTAAGATACTTTACTGGTGGTGTTTATGCTAAATACTGTGTTGAAGAGGCTTGTCCAGCAGCTCCCAGTTGCCACTTCTGATGTAATGGCTATGGAGTGGCCAAAGTCAGAGTTTTTAGATACATTTCTCATGACGCTGTTCATGGTTTGAGAGTCTTTTGCCTTCCAGGCATATTCAGGTTCACATAGATTGTCTGACAGATCAGCTGTACCAGATAAGTAGTTTTCTACAAAAAGTTCTCATTATCATAGAACAAAACATCACCCTCCATAGTGATTTTGGGACAGTACTTAAAGTAATTAAAAAAACCATTTAGGAGAATTCACAAGTCATTTGTAACTTGATAATATATGAGAACTTAAGTAGTTCAACCAGCTCTTGTAAAAGTGGCATGCAGAGTCAGCTCCTCAGTAAAAAAAGGAAATGCTTAACTTGTTAAATCTTGTTCGGCCACTAGCCACTGAATGTGTGTGTGCAGAAATGCTTAGAGAGATCTTTTAACTCTCTCAACTGATTCTGCCTTTTATTGATATTAAAGAAGAAGGCTGTGATTGTCAAACTCTCCCAACTGTGTTTCCATGTGCAGTTATGAAACTTAGCAGGCTTGAGAGCACAACTAAAAGTACAAGTTGAGTTTGTTGTAGGTACTCCCTCTTTGGAAGCTTCTCTTCAGCAACAAGGACTTTACAAAAATTGTCTAATTTGTGGGGAAGGAAATTTCACTTCTATGCCACCCAGCTATCCAGTATGGCAAATGTTAGTCTCTGCTGGTAATACAAGACAGTGGTATTTGTTACGTCTTAATACTCTGAGCAAACTGCTCTGGCTGATCCTGTTTTGGGCAACCTTGAGTGTCCTGTGTCTTCACAGCAGGAGGAAAAATTATCTTACAGTTAGTTCAGGAGAAGTGATAGGTGGCTTAGACTGCTGTAGAGATGGTAATGAAAGTTTCTGGCATTGCAGTTTTATCTGAATTTGCTCTTGTGAAAACAGATCAAACCCTATACAACACATATTTGGTGTTGCAGGGCCCTACACTGCAGGTGAAGAATGGCATTGTATGGCACAGTACAGACACGTATCAGTCATATGCAGAGTGAGCTGATGTTACTCTGCAGTCTTGAAGAGTCAAGACTGTTGTGCCGCAGAGACTTCCAATGTGGCTACCCACTGGAAGCAATGCTGTCTGTGTCCCCAGGCAAGACAACGGGATGCATTCTGTGACTCCGGCTAGCATGAGTGGTCTACTAAAAAAAAAATCCCTGAATTAAAAAGGAGTTAACAGTTTTTGTTTCCTATGGAAGTGAACTTCAAGCAAATCTGCCTTCAGCAAGTCCCATGCTGCAGGAAGAGGTTCTGTGCAATTCAGTCCAAAAAGAATATATTGTCTACCAGCTATGATGTTTCCAGTAATGGAAGTCAGATATTAGGAATTATCTGTGTCTAGCCAATTTATCTAGACTTCTATCCATTCCACTTCTAACTATAAAGAGTTTTTTTCTTTGTCTAGAAGATGGAAAAATTTTTATTAGCGAGGAGAAATATTTTTGTTTATACTACTGGTCTAAAAGAGGTCCAGTTTTTGTGGGAGGAAAATTGGACCTCTCTTCCATACCTGTCACTACTCAGCTGGTCAACACATTATTTAATTCCAGAGTGACAAGTTAAGTACATGTCTTTAAGCTCTGGACAGGTTTGTATTCCTCCTATATGGTAATCTGTCCTATCTGCAGGAAAGTTCACAGTGGTGCTTCATGGCTCGAATCTTTACAAGTACTGGCAGTATTCATAAAAAAATTGGTAGTGGTGATACTACATCAAAGAGGAAAAGAAACCAATTGAGGTAGATGGGATTGATTCTTAAGATCTATCATGTTTGATAGATTCTTAAAGCACTAACGTATTTATAGGCAGTCTTCTAGTAAGCTGTAGATTCCTCACAAGTTTATTATCTCTTTATTCATTAGAGATCTGATTTGCAAAAAGTGTTGCAAAAAGTTCAAAACCTGTGGACCGTTCGTATGAGTGTCTGATGATTTGCTTCATACAGCATAGCATGAAATACTTGGAATGACCTTCTTGTGGTGGATTGCTGTGGCCCAGTGATGGGACATCTTAATAAATGTATGTAAATTTGTGACCTAAAATTTTTCTTAATTCTGAACTTCTGACACTATGCTCTCTGCCTAGATATTAGAGAGTTTGCATGGGAAGTAGCTGCTTAATGATCAGTGTTGTCCTAAAGTAATACTTGGTAAGAAGTTTCATGTAGAATAATTTACTGGTAGAGGAAAATCCTTGCTACTTTAAATATTTTCAGTCTCTTGCCCTGTCTCATAAAACAGCCCCTTAATTCTTTCTTTCATTGTTCCTGGGAATACATTGAAAAGCAAAGCCATTTTTATATAGAAACAATCTAAATGGGTCATCTTCTGTGTCTGAACGTTGTCAGAAATATAAGTGCTTTCCAGTAGCTCAGTGCTTGCATATAGAGCACTGGCTACCAAGGCTGATTTTTGAGCCTGAATGTGGTAAGAAGCAAGTGTTTCAGATTTTTGGAATCCTAAACCATATGCTGATTATAGATATTCTAGTCCATCCTTGATTATAATGAGCTTCTTTGCTAATAGTAATTTTTTCTTTGAAACTGTGTCATTACAGAAAGAGTCTTTTTAGAAAAAGGTATTAACTTTAGTAAACAAAGAGATAAGGATGTGGTTTTAAAATAGAGACAGTTGGGGAAAAAAGCCTTAAGAGCTGTATAATGCAGTCATAAAGCGTGTTGGATATTGAGGTACTGTTCTGTTTTTTGGTCAGTTTTTGTTTTGATGCATGTTTGCTAGAGATCTAAGGACTCTGCTTGATGGTAACCGTTTAGAAGGCTGAGAGGCTTTTAAGTGCAGATTCTCCTCTACCTGTTTTATGTCACCTTTTTTCTGGAATTCATGAGATCATGTTGCAACACTTTGAAACGTGCACTGTAAGACCTCTTAACCTTGATTTCCCACCTTCCTCAGAAGTCTGACTTCCCGCATGAAGCTTTTAGTATTTAGGTTTTTTTCCTTGCAGCTTGCGTGTATGCCATTTTTTGCAGGTTAGCAGTTTAAGTTAATTTTCAAGACATTATGTCCATTTAGATCCCAAGACACATCTGTTAGCTGTATTTTTAGAGTGCTCAGCTACCTCTTAGCTGGAGTTGCTGACAAAATTATAGATGGTTTTGATTTCATGTTGAAACAAGAGCAACTATTTGGACATTGTTGTTGAAAGGATTGTAGAGAAGCCTGATTCACCTGTACTTGGGAACAGTACTTTGATTCAAAAGAAACACTTCAGAAAATATATATCGTGTGTGACTGTTAATGTTGAAATATCTGGAGCCCTATAGAAAGAAAGTGCATGTAAAGTACACAGAGTTACGGCTCTTCAAAAAGTGGAGATATTTTCAAATGCTTAAAACAGACAATGAAACACTTGGATATAATTATAATTATATTGTTGTTCAGATTGGCGTGGAGTTTTTTCCTAACTTTCTTAAAGAAAATTTATACCTGGTATGTGGTGGTCTCACTGTAGTGCATGTATTAATTTTGACTAAAATTATGCAAGCCTTGGAGATAAGATTTAGTAAGTGACATGCAGGTCTATTTTAAAAATATAAGATCTGGAGGATTTATTGTGTCCTAACTGCTGATTCATACTCTAATGTTTGATCTTTTTCTGCTCTTGTGAATCTTGAATGGTTTTGTGCTTAGTGGAACTACGGCAAAGGGAAGGCAAGTAGTGTTCCACTTTGTGTCTAATGTATTTTTAATATATATATTCTCCCCCACAGGAAGTAGCAGATATGCTTTTGAACTCCCAGAAAGCCAAGGAAGATGCTTCTACTTTGTAGGGGACAAACCTAATATCAAAGATGGGTACCCTGTTTCCTGGCCACATTTTGTAAGAGAAAATAAGGACAGTTGCTTCATTTTTTTTTAAGGAATGAATGTAAGCAACTGTGTTCATCTTCAGTGCATAGAAAAGGTTGCCTATAGGTTTAAATCTGACAGATGAAAACTAGAAAAGGGATGGAATATAAAGTTTACCTGTCTTTACTGTCATTCATAGATTTTAGATTCATATCATACTGTATGTCAGTAGTCTGGAAGAGGTTAAAAGAGGTTTCTTCTCTGAAAGGCAGTCCATACTGTTGTGGGCAATATGATGGGGGTGAGACAGTGCTGGCTCATTTCCAGACATGAACAAATAGATGTCTTCAGCTGTCCAAGTAGGTGTACTGTAAATGTTGTATTAGATCTAGGCTTTAACAGTATGGTCAGATTTGACCAAACTGAATGTAATGAAAGTTGCTTGGCATAACATGTAAATAAAAGCAAGTTGGAGTGAGGTTTTTTATTTGTTTGTTTTGGTGCTTTGTTGTTCGTTGGGGTCTTTGTAAAAATAAAGCTTTCTATGGGGTACTGAAAAAATGTATCTTTTAAATAAAAGCTGATGCACTTAGGTTTGTGGAAATGAAGTCAGTGTCTCTTAGTGTATTTATTAGAAAAATTAAGTATGCTTCAAACTAAACACTGCTGGTGATTTGGGTTTTTTATACCTCCCTTCCTCCTAATATTTCAGTATGGAGTGAAGTGGTTAGATGCATTTTGGGTAATTAAAATTTTTTTATACCATATTAGTAGTCTTGAATGCTGTTTGGGGACAGACAAAAATAAGCTGACCAGTAACTGTCGTATCATGGCTTGGTAGGGAAATGAGAATTGATAGACTGTGCAACCATGTTTCATTGTCATTACAAACTTCTCTCCTTCACCCAAAGTCCAGTCTCAGAAAGATCATGTTCTTTCCTGTATGTATTAAGCTTAAAGTCACAGTATTTTCCTCTCACTCTTCTAAATACGGCGCCTCCGTAACTGCTGATGTACTGTCAGCTTTTTTATTGCAATGGAGCATGAATTTATAAAGGTGATCTATTCCTACAGGCAGCAGAGAGACTTTGAGCAAAAAATTCAACACCTATCAGTATTGTTCCCCCATTTTCAGTGCCTGATATGCTTAAGCATTTCTTCCTGACTCTGGTGGTGCTGCAAACCTTCACTGCTGTGATGCAGCTAATAGGAGTGTATAGAGAACTTTTTATAAAACAAGTAGTTTTCAAACCTTTTTCCTTGAAGCTGCTGAGCATCTGTTTACTGCAGTTTGAGAAACACTGTCTTGGTTTGACTATCCCTGCTCAGTTATGCCTCTGTTGGGGACCCACAAAGTAGAGCTGAGAAAGAGGAATGCAGAGATGCAATAGGTTCACTGTCTTTCAGTGGAGAAAGGGAGGTACCCAAAACTGCTGCTTTTCTAAAGGACAGTGATGACCTTCCCTTAGAGAATGCCATCTAATGCCTTTCTTCTCACCTCAGTGTTTGCCATCCATGGTCTGTCACACCTACCCAAAATAGCCCCAGAGAGAGCCTCATCTGTAAGGGGACATTATGCTTCAGTGCAACATTAAAATCCCCTCAGATTGACAGCTGCTGTCATGGAGAAAGAGATCCCTGCAGATGTTGTGTGACTGCTGCTTTTAAGTAGCTGAAGAGCCTTAAGTCACTTTAACATTCTGTTGTGACATGTATATAATGGATATTTCATGGAATTCATAAGTTACTCTTTGTCAGAACATTTTGAACTTCAGGTATTAGAAACTAATTGAAGTGAACATTTCATTTCAGCCCTTGCTGACCTCTGCAATCCACATTACTGCTTGAAATAGTAGTTGCATTCACTCAGCCATTAAACAATTTCTAGAGCTGTACTCTGATCTCAAGAGTGTAGTTCTCTTAATGTTTTGGTTTTTTTTTTTAAGTTGGCCATAAAAGAAAGACAACAGCTACTTCAGAAGTATTAAGCAGTAGTGTGCAATGTGAACAGGCCAGTTTAACTCACTCCTAAATATAATTCTTCTAAAAATAACTGTACTCCAAACAATAAAAATTGACAAAAGTTGACAGCATATTTTAGCAGATGTTGACAAAATGTTGACTGCTAATTTTTGAGGTTTTAGATAAAATAGTAAGCAAAAAATAAGTGAAAAAATAATTTAAAAAATAATTTAGAAAATAAACTCTTCTCAGTAGATGTTCTTACTTTTTACACTGTCCTTGTCTGGTTTTTGTGTCAGGTAAACACTAAAAAGAAGCATTTAATTAGTCTTCTGATTTTTTTTTTTCCCCCCCTCATCTCCCCATTGTCTTCTCTTGTTTTCTACAAAATGGTGATGCTTGCTGAGGCTCTAGTTTGAGCAAGAGAAAACAGCCAGTTTCACAACAGAAACAGTTGTGGACTAAGTTACTGTTCACAGTTCTTACCTTTTTGCTCCTTGCTAAGTGAGGCAGTAAATAAAATGCTTTGTTCTCTTTTTGCGGTAGAAGTAAGTCTTGTCTGCATGATAAAGTCGAATGATGACATGCAGGACTTGCTTTAATGTGTGGCTATCATACACAAGGCTAGGCAAGTAAATGTATTACAGAATGTTAGAGCTGATATCAAGCTATGCTTGCTTAAATTGGTAGGTCACTTCAATGGATGTGGAAGGCTTAATCATTTTAACAGCCTAAATAATGAGTTGTAAATTAAAGTCATTGCTTGAAATTTTTTTCTAATTACTCTAAATAGTAATAAAGAATTTCTGTCCATTGTTATTCTAGTTGTGAGGCTTATCACTCTTTCAAATATTTTAGAGCCTGTACTGCTAAAATGATGTGTTATACCGTGCTTATTTTCACAAGTTCAACATTATATATCTAAGGAAAAAACTGCATTTAATAGGAGTTGAATTTTAAACTGATAGCTAGAAATTTGTATCAAGATAAAGAAGATAGCAAAGGAATAATGTTTGGCCAGTAAATTCTAGGATGTAAAGACTATAAACATTTTGGTTTATTTGTAATAACTAGTATAATTTAAAGAGCTACTGATAAGGCACATGTTGTGATTCTTGGGGCTGCCCTGTGCAGGGCCAGGAGTTGAACTTTGATGATCCTAGTGGGTCCCTTCCAACTCAAAATATTCTGTTATCTATGACTTGGTGATATGAAAAGAAGGTAAAATTTGCTGTCGGACTTTTGAAATCTTATGTCATATGTTTTTTGGTTTGTTTGTTTGAATTATTAACAATGCTGATATGTATGGGGATTTTTTTGGGGAGTGTTTTTACATCATGATATATAAAGCTTGCTCATGAAAGAAATTTTTAGCTAACTCAATTCATTTGTTTATACTTAAGACATGAAAAAATATAATTCTAACCAAAACTTTGCAGTTACTGTTTAAAATATTTGTTTATGCTTTCATTGTAGACACAACTGTATTTAGAGACAACAAAATAAAACCATAATCCTGAGTGGTTTTTTTTTTTTATTGTAAGAGTTTTATTAAAATAAAGACACACGAGGTCAGACAAGTCATCTTCGGTGATAGGTGATTTGTATGTGAAATCCCAAAGGATTGCTGTGTGACCATTCACAACTGTAGTAAATATAAATATCATATAACACCTCGTAGCATTTATAATTGTTATAATGAAAGCCAAACAGAACTTTCAGAGCTTCTCTGCTCTCTTTAACACCTGGGCAGCAGTGTTATTAAGGAGGAATATGTAGTTTCCTATTTGGTTTCATTTTATTATTGTCTCAAGACTGGAAGGAACCAATAACTACAAATGAGGTTTAACAGGTGAAAAATAGAATTTGGAAAAGTGTAGGAAATTACTAACAAGAACAGTAAGCAGCCTCAGCATCACACTGGCAGTTATGTTCTGAAAGAAATTTTCTCAGGTTCCCAACTGAGTCTTAAAAATTCTGTCACCAAATTAAAGGACACCTCAAGTGTTGTTTGCAATAATAGTCTCATTTCTGGATATTGCTAAATCACCATTATAACACAATTTATGTGGACATCTCAGGAAACCGTTTTTTAAAGTATTACAGGTTTTTGTAATGAGCCAGATTTAGCAAAATAAAATACAGTCTTGAAATCTGCTAAGATGGTGTGCAAAATAACCTTTTACTTGGTTTGCTCTTTTCTTGTATGTGAGTTGCCATGTTCAAGTAAAATCCTGACTGTCTTTCAATAAACTTGTGCTTTTTACATAGAATACATAATTTTCCTGAAACAGGAAGCTTAATAGTTGTCTGCTTGTCAATGAATTTGGTTTTTTCCCATTGGTAGCTGTTAGAAAACATCAGAGTGGAAAGTCAGAATCTAAACCTTGTCATATTCCTTTCCTTTCCAGTTACAGATGATGGATAGAGCAGTTTTGCCACAAAAAGAAAAAGTTTGGTTTAAAGGTCTCTTGTGTTAATGCAACTACTCAGATGGGCTGTGGATGGGGATGAGATGGGGAGATTTCGAAGTTCTTTTCCCAAGCCTGATCTTTGGGAAGAAACCAGATAAGTACCATGAAGAAAAAAACAAACCACTAAGTAAGAGGTAAGTGAAAACTTGTAGCTAAAAAGGCATTAGCAAAATGCCCCCTCTCTTTCACCTAGAAGGCTGAAACAAGAACACAGACTAGTCAGTCATAGTTTGAATCCACTAATTTGACATTTTGTTTTGTTTTCAAAGTACTTAATCTACTTAATTTCTGTCCCTCCTTGGAAAAAAGCTAAACCTGACAAATGATGAGAAGGGGATGACAATAGTTCTGCAAACAGGAGGAAACCCCTGTTGTAGTCAGTCTGCCATGAAGAAGAGAAAGATATTTTTTTTTTTTTTTTTTTTTTTTGGTTCCTTTCAGCATGGAGTAAGAATGATGATGTCCATAGTTGTCTGTGATCACATCCTGGTGTGATGAAGCTGCAAGACATGTGGACGAGTGGGATCAATATATGGCATTATCTGTGAAGGCACTGAAGTTTATCATCAAGTTAAGATGGTGCAGCAGTACAGCAAGAAACTGTAGGGAGGAGTCAGATGGAATAGAAAAAAAAAAGCATTAGTGATTTTTTCCAAATGCCTACTGAATTTGAAGGGCATTGGAGGCTTCTGTGTGATTTGTCCCCTAGGAAAATTAACTTTTAAAACTTCCAATTTTTCTCTTAAATTATTTGAAATCCCTCACCCCTTTGAAATTGGTAGTAAAATTCTCAAGGTTTTCTTTAATGATGTATTGAATGTTGATAGCTTTATATATAGCTAGATATAGATGGTATGCACTGTGAAGGAAGTTGAAAGAGTGGAGAGAGATTGAAGGGTAGAATATACGCTATAAGGAGGAAATGAATCTGGGAGCTGGAAAAGGGAGAAAGAAAGATCAATCTGGTGTGTAGATAAACAATTCAGGAAAAAGAGGAGGTGAAGGAGCTTTGGAAGAAAGCTCAAGCATGCAGATGAAATAGAGAGTAGCAGTTAGGGAAAGGAAAATAGGCTTCCTTCTGGGAAACAAAATCCTATATACAAGTATAATCAGTGGAAAATATGATTGAAAACAAAGTGGAAGGAGAAAAGCAAGCTGAGAAAGGTAACAAAAATACTAAGGATGCAGAGGATCAAAATGCAGATCCTTCCTAAATCAGGGTCTTATTTAAGAAAGTAAAACCACCTGAATTTACAATCTTAGAA
The DNA here is from genome assembly GCF_017639235.1 of Corvus kubaryi. Classification (NCBI taxonomy): domain Eukaryota; kingdom Metazoa; phylum Chordata; class Aves; order Passeriformes; family Corvidae; genus Corvus; species Corvus kubaryi. The sequence goes on along the minus strand of NW_024582091.1, from coordinate 25,891,895 downwards.
AAATTTGAGGGAAGGAGGAGGGTTATGGGATACAAAACTAGATTAAACTGCAACTTGAGGCTTGAAACCCTATGCAGAACTGAAAGGCCTGTAGGTATTAGTAGAACTTATTTATGGGCAATATTTGTTCTATTTGAAGAACTTCTAGACAGTCAGTCTAATATTTTTTTAACTATTGTCATTCATCCAACAATCTTAGAATATCAGTTAGGTTTTCATCTTACCCTCTGACAGTGCTTTTTTCCTTAAAGATAGCAACACAAGGGTTTGCAGAGCCAGTTATTTAAGTGTGGGTATGAGGGTTGAGTGCCTTATGCTAACAATCTACACAAAGCCTCAGCAGTGCCTGGTTTTAAGAACATTATGCAATCTGAAACTTTATGACTAACTTAGGCTGATATGTTGTATAAAATTCTTGCACTGTGGACACTGAACTTGAGGCAGAAAAACTGTCTCTGTTTCTATGTCTGTATTTTGGAAAAATTATGGTTTTTATATGGATATAATATTTTAATTGTAATATGTAAGTTACATATAAAATTTATTTTAATATCTGTAAGGCTCATTGAGTTTCAGAAATGTGTTAGAATGTAGATTGTCAAGAAATTCTTGTGGTACCAATTTCATTAAGCAGTCCCTCCTGATGGTTCTTGCATTCAAGGCACCATGCAGTTGTGTGGTCTTACAGTAAGTAGGATTGGGTACTCATCCAAGGTCTTTTTGGTTTTTTTCTTTTTTTCTGGATTATATTTTGCTTGGAATAACATTCTGTTCTTTTCAGAAAATGTTACCTGCATACTTGAAGTAGAAACACAGGGGTAGAAACTGCAGGATTTCTCTCTTTACTGCTTAAAAAGTGGTTACTAAATTATTACCAAAGTATTCATCACAGATTTATGCAAAACTTTTCCAAGAATTCTTGTCAAATCTATTTCTGCACTTGTGAAATCAAGGAGGCTTTGTAATTGATTTCAATAGAATCAGGCTCCTTATAAAAAGAAGTAGACTGGGAAAGCTGAGTGGCTGCAGGGAATTCCTGAAGTTTCTCTTTCAAGACAGAAGCTGTCTTCTTCATTCTCATCACATTATGCTTAATTTTAAACTAGAGGAGTAATAAAATAAGGCATCTGTGTAGATTTGGAACTGGACTTTACAGCTGGGCTTTTGTCAGAAATAATTGCAATGAGTATTCTACACAGAACATTCTTTCTAAGATCTCTGCTGTAACTGGTCCTTATTCTTCTTAAACTTGGACAGTTTTTCAGAGGAAAATAATTCTTGTAAATATGTTATTTCAAACTGGAGACACCCTATTCTGTAAATACTTTCAATTCTTAATTGCAAATGTGACATTATTGATAGGGAAGCTTTATTAATGAACTTGAGGATGAGGGAGTTGGAAATAAAATAGGCAATAAAATGCCTATTTTATTTAAAAAAATAAGAGTTAAAATGAAATAAGATTTTATGCTGTCAGCTCTGTAAGATCGTAGAAAGAGATTATTCTAAAATCTAATAAGTAGTTTGCATGCACAAGTTAGTTATCAGTAATCTGATGCTGTGACAGAGAGACATTTGTAATAGTTTATTTTTCCAGAAGAATTAAATGCATAGTTTAAAATAAAATGTTAAAGTTGTGCTGGGGGGAGGAGGGAGGGCAGGGAGTTTGTTTTGCATTGCATTCTTCTCAGAAAGTAATCCTTTAGGTACATCATCAGTAGTCATTTAATTCAGACCATTTCTTTGTATGTTATATGCTTCAGCTGATGGGACACGTTTTATTTTAGTAGTAATTCCAGTCTTCCTTCCTGTTTAATTTTGTATTGAAACAACTTCTGTAAGGGGAGATAGTCCTACAGTTCTTAGATAATTACCATAACACTAGGAAAATTTCGTTAATTTTTCCATATATGCCTTTCCCCATTCTTTTAATACCTTAGCAATTTCAAAGTCTTTTCATAAGACAAAACCACAGTTGTGATGAGTAGGGAGCTTTGCTTTATGTAGTCCAGACACCTGTTGAACTGAGAACTATGTCATTTGCTGTTATTAAATTGCTTCTGAGTCCTTTTGGCAGAAGTGATCTGGCTTGCCTAGTCTTCTTGGAGGCTGAGTTCTCAGCCCTTTATCACCCAGGAGGGCCCTGTCCAATTTCCTAATAGTCTTTTTGAAGCTGGAACCCCAAAACCAGTATTCTAGGTTTTCCCTTACTAGTATTGAGTTAGAGGCAGAATGGTAACTTTTCTTCTGTTTGTTCTTGTTTCTGGCTTATTTTTCTTCCTAATACAGCCCAGTGTGCCATTTGCCTTATTTGTGATAAAAAGGCATTGTTGGCTTGTCTTCAGCTTAGGGTCTGTTGCAACGCTCAGGTCCTTCTCAGTGGGGCTGCCACTTGCCCAGTCAGCTGCCAGCTGTCAGCCTTATCTCCTTGTACGTACACAGTTTGAGATGACTCATTCCTCAAGTTTCTCCATGTCATTCCTTCCTCTATCATACAGTGAGTTTGGGTATGGGATTTTGTTTGGGTTTTGTTTGTCTAGGGTTTTGTGGCTTTTTTTTTTTCCATGTCAAAACAGGATCAGAATTAGATGTTCTGTACAACTCTTCTTACAATCTGTGATCATTTAAAGGTGACTCAGGAGTCAATGACTTGGCAAAGTGAAAGAAAAATGGTCCTGAACATCTTAAAGGCCCGGTCTCCAAATGGCTTCCTTAGGTTTATATCTTAGAGAAGAAGGCTAAATTTCAAAACTTGTAAATTAACAAGAAAAGGAATACATCTCTTTTATTTTTCGTCTTTCCAGTGAGGAGAAGTTATTTCTACTGAACAGTTGTACAGTGTTGAAAATTCTGAAATTTCTTAGTAGTAGTCCCAGCAGTGGTTATACAATCACTTTAACTCAGTGTAATTCTCTGTTGGCTTTTGAGGATGTCATCCTAGTAGAGACTGTCCGTCCATATACTACATGTTGAATCTTTTTTATAGACAAATAAATACTACCTTTTTGGGGATGTGAATACCAGCAGCTTTCAGATGAGGAAAAATGAACATAAAAACGACATTACAGTCACATTGTGAATATTTGCAATAAAACCTGCTTTATACCCATGTATTTCAAATATATGTGTCATCATAATTTGTTTTGATTAATGTAGTTAATATAGGGATTATTTTACATAAATAATGAGATCAAACTAAACCTCTTCAGTATTTCTTTTGAAGATACAGTTTGAACAGAGAGTGGAGGAATGAGGTCTGATAGATTTGTGTCTGAAGAAATTAATTTTTCTTAATCTTTTGTTCATGAAAATTTTAAAAGACATTTTCTGACAACCTAATCCAGTAGTTTATTTTTCTTTAATATTGCAGCTGAAATTAAAGGCATCCGTCATAATGATGGGAATAAATAAAGAAAATATTCCTCACAAAGTTGTTACTACAGGCTAATGTTGATCTAGTAATGACATAGATAATAAAGAATAATTGAATAATGTGTGCACAGAAAGTTACTGTGGCTGAGATAAAAAATGCAAGGGTATTTTGGTCTCAAAAACAGACACTAAGATGTATACAAATAAAATTTTCCTGTGATTCTGATGGTTTTGTTACTGTTTTACCAATTAACACTGCAAGATTAGGACCAAAAGTGCTTATATTTGGTAGATGTATGACAAACACTGGTAGTAGCAAAGCAAGCCTCCTGCCTACACACCAAATGCTGTTACTTGCTTTCAATTCACATTTAACATAGTCACTTAAAGGATGTGAAAGGAAGCTGGTTTCCTTCTCCAAACTCAAAGGTTATTTTCCATCTTTAACAGTACTTTATTTTGTGTTTTAAATTGAAGGTGCATAGATATGAACAGTCTCTTGCCTTCTCAGAAACTTTCTGATGCTTATGAAGTTCAGCAAGGCCAAGTGCAAGGTCTTGCACCTGGATTGGGGCAATCCCAATCCACGCAGTCTGGACAGAGCTTGGATCAAGTGCAGCCCTGAGGAGAAGGACTTGGGGGTGTTGGTGGATGAGAAGCCAAACATGATCTGGCATTGTGCAGTCAGAGCCCAGAAACCCCACTCTGTCCTGGGCTCATCCAAAGCAGCATGGCCAGGGAGGTGATTCTGCCCCTCTGCTCTGCTTTTGTGAGACCCCACCTGGAGTGCTGCATCCAGCTCTGGGGCCCCCAACATAGGAAGGATGTGGACCTATTGGAGCAAGTCCAGAGGAGGCCATGAAGATAATCAAAGGAGACTGGAGCACCTCTCCTGTGGAGATAGGCTGAGAGAGCTGGGGTTGTTCAGTCTGGAGAAGAGGAGGTGCCAGAGAGACCTTACAGCACCTTCCAGTACCTAAATGGGGCTGCAAGAGAGCTGGAGAGGGACTGTTTTACAAGGGCATGTAGTGACAGAAAAGGGGGAACGATTTCAAACTGAAAGAGGGTGGATTTAGATTACTTATTAGGAAGAAATTGTTCACTGTCAAAGTGGTGAGACACTGGTACTAGAGTTACTTATCCGTCTTATGTTTGTCTTACCTATTATTTTGCCATGAGCTGGCTAATTTAGGCAAAATTGTAATCCCTGTAGGTATGATGACAATATTGTTTGCAATATATATTGTTTGCAATAGTGACTCTGGAAATAGATTGTAGGACATTATGTTCTCAGTATTTCTTCATTTCTACTGCAGGACAAGCAAATATATATTCTTTGGCTCACAATGAGTACACCTGCTGAAATATAAGACCTTTGCTCAAGGCTATTGCTCTGTGCCAACAGCATTATTATAACTGTATTTTTTCAGTCAAAAAAGCAGTAGGAGGAATAATGCATTTAAATATACCAAATCATATTTAATTTGTTGCTTAGCAGCCAAAGCAAATTATGGAAATCTCTGAGACAGATCAAAGATTGCTGTAGAATAGGGATTTCAGATCATCTTGCCCATTTTTTTTGTTGTTATTTAATACTCCACTAAAGTTTAGAGTTTGGGGGAGAGAGGTCTCTTTTTCTAGTTACCAATGTTCTCAGCCAAAATAATTTTGATGAAACCTGAAATGGCATCAGGAGAAGGGCAAAAGTAACCGTTAAAAGAAAAAAAACCCCACAGTGGGGCTCAGAGTAGAGGCAAAAAGAAAAACAATTCTGCCTTTTGATATGTCACCAGATGAGCACTTCAGATAGATGAGAAAATGTGACATATCCCTAGTCTGGGTGTTGAGGAAATTCCCTGAATGCCAAGTTAATTTACAAGCTTTTTCACTGTGTAAGTTCCAGTGTGTGGAAAGTACACTAACTAGTCAGTGCTATTGTGAAGATACAGGTGATTCACTTTCACATTGTGCATAGGGGAAGCTATGTTATGTGTGAAATCTCAGTTGTTTGGTATTAATTTAGTTTTACTCTCTAGTTGGATATGAAATGTAGTAATTACCACAGAAAAAGGAAACAAAAGCTTTGAGTGCATACAATTCTTTCTATATTATTCTGTCTCCAATATTTTGCACAAGAAGGAATTGCTAAGAATTGATGTTTGAGGGTTAGGAATGTGGAACATAAAATCTATTTAAAAATAAAAGTACTTTCAGATACATTCAAAAGTAAGATATGCATATAAATACACACAAAATAAAAAGAAAAAAAGAGATAATTGAAATGTATAGGTAAACATTAAGGTGTGTGCAAATAGAGCCAAACTGCTCTCAGTTGTCTGAGGAGCGGACTGAGGGGATGCTTATATATGAGTAATGAGAGATCATCTGAGGGACTGGTATAGCTCTATAAAAAACCTGCCAAAGCTCATGCAGTGGAGAAGGGTGTAGATTGGGAAATACTTTTTTTTTTTTTTTTTTTTTTTTGGTGCACATAGGAAACAACTGCTGCAGTGCATGACAGCTGGGCATTGTAATGGGAGATGTGCATGCATGTATGAATTGAAATTTTTAAGCTTAAAGCATGAAAATGAACTAATTTTGAGTCAAATGTTTTGTGATCGCAAATCTGTTGTGTCACGAATTATTCTTCAGAGAAACTCAAAACCTTTTGAAACAGGAAAATCGTTTTGGTGGGAAACCTGATGTACACTAATATCTTTGGTACCCAGTGCACAAGCGCACAGGCCACAGTCCATTTTCTTTGATGGTCAGTTAGGAAATAGAAACTGAAATTCCCTGGCTGTGACCACAAGTGTGATTTTTAACTCTTTGGGGTTTTTGCTTTCAATTTCTTTTGGTATAGAGATAATGCTTACCCTTATTTTAAAGTTTCTCTTTCTGGTTTAAATGAGTAATCATTATGTGTGGGCAGCATCATTTTGAGGGTAGCTTTTGATGCATAAGCAGCTGCTGCAGAGAGATACTGGTTATTTATGGAAGTTGGGTTCCAGGGTTTGGGGGTTTTTGTGTATGTAAAGGAGCAGAGTATTTTTTATCCTAACATAGAGAAAGAAATGTATACTTTTCAAAATAAGATGTAGAAAATGTCAACAACTTATATATCACAAATATTTTATAAAGAAAAACTCAAACACAGTACAACCTGAGTGTTTACTTTGTTCTTTGCTGTGAGATAATTCTGCAGTTTGTATTGCAGAAAATATTGCAGTTTGGTCTTCTAAGAATTCTGTTTATGCAGCATCTTTTGTTTAAAAGTATTTATGTACTCCAAGGCTTAATTGGATTTAGTAAAACATGTGAGAAACATTGGAAGTATATGTTTTCTTTCATAAACAAAAGCTGAAGGAATGGAGAATCTTTGTGGACTGCTTAAAATTAACACAATGTGAGAAACTTGGAATTAGAGCCAACTCTGCAGACTCCTTATACCCTAATCTCGAAATTCTTGTTTTTAATTTTTTGGCATTCAGAATTTAATTTCAAAATTTAATTTTAGACAGTTTCAAAATTGTAGCTTACAGAACAGTGCTGACATAAACATCATATATCTCAAAAGATTCTTGGATACTAAACCTGAAATTTTACAACCTAGTTTAGTTGTAATTGAGGGAAGGGGCTCTTACTCTCTTGTGTTTGCAGTGTGGTTTGGTTGGTTCTTTTTCCTGACAGAAACATGCAGTGTTATTATAGTCTACAGTTTAAATGGAAAAAGAAAAAAAAGAGACTGAAAAGCATGCAGGGAGCATCATTTTGGCGTTTCACTAATGAAAATCAAAGATGATGTTACCAGTCAACAGTGGGCATCTAATGGACAGTTTGCTTACTGACAAAAGCCTTAAGGGGGGTAGGCTACAAATTAGAAATGAAATCATCAGAAGTGATCTCTTTCTGTAAGATACAGCTTTTAGTTCGAATTGTAAGACAAATTCCTTTAGGTCTGCAGGACCTCTGTTTTTCTCAAAACTTGTCATGGACAGGCTTTTCTTCATGTTTTCCATATAGCTTGAACTATAGGGAATGTTTCTCACAGCCCCCTTCTTGTCACGTTCTCACTTTTAGAATATGAGATCTGTATATTTCTTACAGAACTGTTGCTAATTGTATATGTGTGGTACAGCATAAGCACCAACAGAGATTCCTTGCATCTGTCAGAAAGGCAGCAACCAGAAATGGCCCCAAAACGATTTATGTAGTATGCTCCTAGTTGTAATCATTCCTCAGAACCATCAACACTATGCTGATGTTAGGCAGCCAATCTATTTCCGTCTTCTGGATGTGCATCTCTTGTATGGAGGGAGGGAGAGACGGGTGTCAGTAAGGGGCAGACTGCAGCTGCAGAGCACTTTGGTTATCTGCAGCCCCTTTTCCCCTGCCATGTTTGAAAGTCCTAAACAGAGTGTGGACTACATGTCAAGTGAATTGGGATAGTAGTTTGCATGTGTATCTTGAATTACCTCATTCAGGAAGTGGTGGTGCTCCAGAGAGGCTGAAAGCATTCTGGTGATCCTGCTTTTCTCTCAGTGTTTGGATCTAACCAACCACATACTATGTAGAGTTGAAAATTATTGGCAAGAACAATGTTGAATCCTGTTTCCTAGCCTGCAATCTTGCAGGCAGGGCAGAGAATTAGGATTTTTGAGGGTTTTGTGTCCCTGGGATGATATTTAGAAAATAAACTTGTGAGGAATTGATTTATCTTGATTTGCATTGAAATGCATTTGGAGATTACATAATCTTGCAGGATTGGATCATTAATCCTTATTGCTAAATTTCTTCATTTATGAGTTGGAATAGCATCTATGTCCCTGAAGCAAACAGAGTGAATTTGTGTGCCTGCTTGCATTTATATTCTTAGCATAATAAATTCTAAGCCAGCAGAAGATACCACTATGGTCGATGTTATTCAGAGCTGCAAATATATGAAATTGTGTAGTTTGTGCAGAGAGATGTTGTGCTTACAGAATAGAAAAGTGCACACATTTTGTATGTTTTGTGATCTCAGGTAATTTTTTTCCTCTAATGCATAGTTGAAGTTTACTTGAAATTACTAAAGGTACATTTCTTTCCTAGCTTTTCTGGTGAAATTAATTCTAACTGCTTTTCAGGAATGTAAAAAAATTACTGAAGACTTTCTGTGGAATTATAAAGCATGCACTATGCTTGCTTGGTGAATGCACTATTAAGAGTCATTACTCAATGAGCACTAGGTTAGCACTGTGATACGATTAAAAGTCTTTGAATATTGTATTAAGATGTTCATTTAATTCTAATGTCAATAAAAGTTTTTGGAAATTTGAATTCTGTGAGGGTGACAAATTTTGGTGGATTTTTTCCTTCTGTAATCGTCTGGATGCCTTTTTTAATGGTTTTATTTATTTTAACATTTGGGTATAGAAAAGAGTGTACTAGTCACATTGAGGTGTTTGGAAGAGACGGAGACGTACTGGAGTGAAAGGCCACAAAAGGGTTTAAGGGATTGGAGCATCTGTAACATGGGGATTGTCTTGAGGAGCTGAGGTTGTTTAACCTAGAGGAGAGAAGGCTCAGAGGAACCTCATTAATGTGCATAAATACCTGACAGAAAACAGTAAAGAAGATGGAGCTAGGCTCTTCTCAGTGGTGCCCAGTGACATGATGAGGCAATGGGCACAAACTCAAACACAGGAAATTCCATTTAAACATAAGAAAAACTTTATGGGTCTGGTTAAACACTGGAGCAGGCTGTCAAGACATTGTGGACTTTCTATTTGTGAGATACTCAAAACGTGACTGGAAAGGCCTGGAGCAACATAACTTGGCCTAGATGATCTTCAGAGGTCTTTTTGACCTGCATGGGTTCTATGATTTATTGGCCAAAGTTCTTCTGACTTGCTTTTCTACGGAACAGAGCTTTTAAATCTTCAAACGTGGTCTTTCTTAGACCTTCTAGAAACATTCTAGCAGGAATGGAGCAGCACTGGGACAGTTTGCTCAGACAGATTGTAATCTTCATACTTTCAGATTTCTAGACCATGATGGATCAAAACCAAGGCTGTCCTGCTTTAATGCTGGTAGTAATCTCCACTTGAATGGGATCTTAGCCTAGATGATCTCCGGTGGTCCCTCCAAAGAAATGTCTCTGTGATTCTGTGTCTCCCTGTGAATTTTAGATCCATGTGCTCATCAAACATGAGGTAAAACGAGTAAGGATTCTTGCTAATTGCTGTGAATGATTTCAGAATGATGAAGTCATCCAAGCAACTTCCTGTAGCTGCAGTACTTTGAGGGGCTGTCATAATGTATGTGGTGACCCTACCTTCTATCCCTGCTGTTTGGAATTTCTGCAGCTGAGGATTCCTGCCACTGTACATGTATAAAGAACAACTTTGTTGTATCTGCAGGTATCATAACATGGAGACAGTACAGCAAAAGAACATATTTCTGGTTAAAAAGCTTGAGTTTGCCTGGGTGCTTGCAGACCAACAGTGAAAAGTCTGTGGTCAACACATATAAAATAACTTCTAGATTAGTAACTCTTTTCTGTTTATAAAACAGATGGAAGTTTATGCAACAAAAGTACCTAAGTTCCACTGCTCTCTCTTTTCCTCAGCAATAATGTGGAGAGGTTGTCATTGGGGTAAGGATCATTTACCTCTGTGCTGATCCATTTTCATGATTCTGTGCAGTGAATGAACTGTAATGAGTAATCAAATCCCTTCATGTTATCTGCTAACTTGGTTTTGCTGTAGCTAGTGTCACATTGACTGTATCATGAGATAATGATACATTTTCATGGCTTTTCATATCTCTGAAAAGTTATAGCATATGGGCTTCTTTTGCTTGTTTTTGATGCTGATTATCATGGAAGATTGTCCTCGTTCCTCTGTTCTGTATTTTTTCCTCCCTTAGAAAATGGGCGGGAGGTGGGGGAAGGAGGAAGAATGAGGCAACACTGAAAATCATGTTGCAGCACATAATCTTCTGGAATGGTGGGTGGCTTCAGGTTGTGTGCATTTTAGGATTCTATGTTTTCAGAAGCTGACATAAAACCATGAAGCTGATGAAATTATAATTACTTCACTGAGTGACCCAGTGTGTAGTTACGCACACAGTTGCACATAGGTCTAAATTGACTTGTTTTTCTATAATTAATGTATCATATTAGCATATATAGTTTTGAAGTGAAAGACTTGAAAAATGTTATTCACATTTACAACTAATTATAGATATGCCTACTTTAGTTTCAGACAATTACTGTCAGTGGCTTGATTGAAATCTGGAAAAGCACGATTTGTATGTCTTGGCACGTGTTCCTCTATATATCGCATATAGTTCTGTTTTCTGTATGATATGTAATAGCAGTAGCAGTTGCTAAAATACATTTGAAATGTCAGAAATTATGTAGAATTCTGTCAGGTTATGTAAATTCAAGACTTACTCTCCCCATCCCAGTAATTAAAAGTATTTAGGAATTACTCATCTTTTTATCTCAATAAACAAAAAAGGTATCATAAAGTACAATGAAAATGAATATATAAATAACTTCAGTAAATGCAACTTTAGGCAATTTACATTGTGCCCAGTATTTGTTAATCTTAAAGTTTTGAGCCTAGTTTAAACAGAGAACATGGGGAAAAATTGAGTGGTTTAGAAAGTTATGATCTACATATATATACAGAGAAAATGTTGCCAGTAGGAAAGCAACAGGTGTCTTGAAAAAAATGATACCATTTTCCTCTCCACTTTTTGTCTTAGTTCTAATGTTGGCTGCAGGAGCTCTTGCAACAGATCACAGACCTATCCTTCTTTTCTGTGCCTCTGGCACTCTGGGTGAAGTAATGCATTCTCTTCACCCAGCAACACATAGCTTTTTGGTGACTGGAAGAAGGAAGAGTCAGAGATCCAATCTGCCAAAACAGAACTGAAATGCAGAGAAGAAACAGTTACTCAACTGAAAAAAAGAAGAAGAAAAAAAAAAAAAGGAGAGAATACATGAGGAAATAAGATCAAGAGGGAAATATGGATGTAGTGCGTTGGCCCTGGCTGGATGCCAGGCACCCACCAAAGCCTCTCTCTCACTCCCCTCTGCAACTGAACAGGGGAAAGAAAATATAACAAAGGATTCATGACTTAGGAACTGGAAGAGATCACTCACCAAATATTGTTATGGGCAAAACAGGCTAGAGTTAGAGATATTAATTTAATTTATTACTAACAAACCCAAAACAATGGGTTATAAGGATATAGACAATAGCAAATTAAATAATTTTATCTTTGCTCACATTTATTGTTCTCAAGACAGATGAACAGAAGCTGTTGGAATAAAAAAAAGGTAAAACCCCCCAAAACAAACCAACAAAAAACACTCCCAACAAATAATACCCTTCTTTCCTTCTCATTTTCTGTCCCCACCAAAGATGTTGCTGAAACTTCTCATTCTAATCATGGGTTACATAACTCTAAAAAATGAAAAGGAAGATGAAAAACCATCATCCTAAACTGTTGTTTAAACAGATTGTAAATATATTCTCTCCCTTTTAATAATATCAAGTAAAATATTTAGGTACTGTTATGGCATCATCTGGGGCCATAAAGAAGCAAAACTTACCAGCTGCTTGAGAACACAGTTTATGCTCTAGTAAAGGTGGTTTCACTTTCATCTTCATTAAATATAGTAGTGGAGGAGTCAAAAAAGTACATTAATTTTTAAATCAGTGTTTTCTGAGTTATTTTGAAAATCAGTAAATTAGTTGAAGACCTGAAGTGGGCAAAATTGCATGTACAAGGAAACTATTGTTTTGTGTTGCACAAAGCACTTCAGTTGCATTTATACGCAATGGGAGAAATGGAAGGCAGAGGAAGAGTAGGATGTACATACTTCAGCACACAAAATGGGAATAGTTATATGTAATTTACCTGCAAATCTGGGGGGTTTCTCAGTTTTTCTAAACCAACACAGATACAGAAACTTAATAATTTTTATAGTGCCCCGGTACTGACAGTGTTTTAGGTTTCTAAGGAGAAGTAATCTGCTGTGAAAAAGCTGAACTCCTGCGTAGTCCAAAGGCAATAGTTGTATTTCTGATTTTCATACTCACAGAATAGTAGAATTAAAACCCATACTGTTCACCCTGAATGAGGTATTTAATTCTAGATGAATGGCTGGATTTTTAGTTGATTGAAAACCCTTAGAGAAGCATAATGATTTGAAATACATGGATTTTGTCTTTCTGTACAGAGGTGTTTTATTTGTGGGTTGGTTTGGCTTTTCTTTCAGTTCTGATTTTCAATTTACTGTGCTCAAAGACTGGAAAAAGAAGGAGAGATGAGCAGCTGAGAGCTATGCATAATAGGAAGAAGATGGCATTGTTCCCTGTAAGAAATACGCATGATGTGGCTGGGACCACTCGTGGAAATGACAGCATGGTTTTGTTTGATCTTGCTTCCAGGGATTTAATAAAATTACGTGTTATGTACTGAAATGTACAGACTCATTGAGGTATGAAGTATGGATGGTCCTTCAGCACCTTCCCAACCCTCTCGCCTCCCATGCAGTATTTTAGTGGGGAAAAAAAGGGATCCTGAGCTCGATATTTTGAGAGCATGTGATTGTTTTTCTGCAAAAGACCTAAAAATAACGTAAAGAAGAGTTCTACACAACAAACAGTGATGTTAAAATGCTTTTTTTGGAGGGGGAAAAAGTCCCAAACAACAGACAAACTAAAATGGACAAGAAAAAACTAAATGGACAAGAAAACCCCAAATAACCAACAAAACCAAAACCCCCAAACAACCTCTACTCCCCCCCACCCAAAAGTGCATGAAACAAAACAAAAACAACCCCCAATGGACCTAACTATGGAGGCTTGTGATAATTGCGATAAAATACAGCAAAATTGTGGAGTAGTCATCCTTCAGGTAGAAGGTAAAAATTAGAGTGAGAACTAGTGCTACCTAGGAACTCAGGAGCCCTCAATACAGTCTTGGGCCGGCCCCCCCCCCCCCTTTTTTTTTAATACCAAACCAAAACCTGTTGTCATTAATGTCTTGTACATAGGCTATTTATTACAGGATTGATTATTTTTTAAAATTTCTTCTGTCTTTAGTATGTATACATCCATTTGACTTTTGGTCTCGTGACTACAAATTATTTTGGCAGAGTAGAACTACAAAAGCATTCTTTTTAAGATGACTTTATAGGATTGGGATTTCCACAGGCTAGGAATCTGTGAACTCTTATTTCTAATTGAGAGGCTTCTTTTCAGACATTGTAATAGAGCATGAGATTTTATTTTAATATGATAGTTGGGATCTCGCATCATATTAATTTTCTTTATATTTAAATAATTCCTGTTTTGGCTATCTGAAGTTTTCAGCTCTCCTAAAAAGGGAGCAGGGAGAAAAAGGTAATTAATCGTCTATAAAGGTACCAAAACCAAACTTCAGCATTTATTTTCTGGAATGCATATATCATATTTTTAGGTGATATGGTAAATGTATCTTATTTCATAGAGTGGGACTTAAAAAGATGTACATTATAGATTTTTCTTTCCTGATTTTCATCTTGACATTATGTTAATGGAATTGAGCTGATAACTGCATCCTAAACCAGTTTAGGGACTCTATTGCAATATTGAGTAAGTGCATTACATAATAACTTAAAAAAAGACATGCAGCCTTCTCTCTCATTATCTGTGTAGCATATTCTATGGCAAGCTTATTATTTAAATTGATTTTTCTTTAAAGTAGCAATTTTAAAAGCTGGCTTATATCTGCTAAATTGGCTGTGACATTTGAAACTTTTTTTTCTTTTTAACAAAACCGTTGTATATTTCCTCGGCTTTAAAAAAAATGCTGTATAACTATTTTACTTGCTTTTATGCAGCCTGCTTAGCATGATCACAGTAATCACACTAAGAATTCTGTACATATTTATGACTACAGTTCTGGTGTCTGTGCCTTTTTAAAAGATTTGGTTAGCAGAATTGGTACCTAGGCTGTGAAGCAATCCATTAGCCTACCCTCCAAGTTATGCTGGTAAATACTAGTGTATTAGAAAAACTAGAAAAAATAAGCATCAATATCAGCAACAGAAGAGAGTAACTGGGGTGTGACTGATGCTGGTGCCTTTTACTGATGGGAACAGCCTTCAGAGGAAAAAAATATTACTTTTCTAAAGTCTATTCATTTCAGGAAGGCTTAAAAATGGTGGTGTTTTGTTTACTTCACAAATTCTATTCTTTCTTTGCTTTTAAGAATGTGTAAATACAACTCAGTTCTTTACTCTTGGCTTGAAATAATTTTTTATCTTGGTAACGTCACCCAAGGAAAGTGATGGCCTTTTATAATTAGGTATATTATATGATCTACGTGGAAGAAGAAAAAAGAAACGTGAACCTTTTTCTATTGGTGCATCTGTCTATAGTCAAACTAATTAAGGTAGGTGACAGTGATCTTTCTGTATGAGTGTTCAGAATCTACCATTTAAGATCCAGTTTCCTGAGCTGTTTTGTTGTAGTGTTGGTTGGGGTTTTTCCATGTTAAGTAGACCACTGACAATGGAAACCGTAGTCTAACACTTCAGCTCTGTGTTGGGCTAAGTACAACTTGGGGACTGTACTCAAGAAGGTACTGTAAGGTACATGTACCATTAATTGTGAGTCCTTACTCCTTCCACTGGAGTCGGGTTGAAGAGTACTGTCAAAAATCAAGAGAGATACATTGTTTGTGTTGGAAAAAAATCACTATCGTTGCTAGTTCACTATGTATTCTGGTCTTGATATTATATAATACCATAATAATTCTATTATTAGTTGATAGTGAGAGGTATATGATTGAGTCCAGAATTTCTGCAGAACTCTTCCCAAATACATATGTTGCCCAGGATTGTTGGAATGGTTTGATTAAAAATTCTGAGCTTGTCTGAAATAAAGATAAATTAATCTAATTTAGGATATTTTATTGTAATAAAGATAACACTTCTTGTGTTAGGCATGAAATCATCCTGTGTTCTCAGCTGTTCAAATATATGACCAAATGGTGGTTCTGTAGCCTTAAAATATGAGTTCTTTGGCAAACTGTGTCCCTTGGATCTTGCTTCTAGGGGAGATCATCCTCATAATATCCTTTTTCTTTCCTCCTCAGAGTCAGCCCGTGTTTCTTTGCCAGAACTATTTGGAAAGTTGCTCTACAGAAACCTCCCAGGATGTTTGTGGAAGGAGTAGCACCACTTTCTAGACAGAGGTTAACTTTATCTGTAGAAACAGCTTATCAGATGCAAACTTTTATTCCTTTTTCATGAATCTTGTAGATATACAGAGAATACTGAGGATGGATTGGTTGAAATGTTCATTGCATAGTGCTGCTTTCACTGCTAATGCAGTTTAAAGTTATTAAAGAGACTGCATTTTTAAAGTGCTTGGAAAGAACTTTCAGATTTTTTCAGGCAAGAGGATTAAGGCAGATTTATTTTCACAGGGTATGCTTGCGCAAGTCACAAATCAAAAATATTTTCTCTGTGCCTTGACCTACACTTGGTTGGTCGTTTGTTTGGTTTTTTGTTTCAAATCCAGTACTACCACTGAGAAATGGTGTTAATAGATGGAGTGATAAAAGTGAATGATAGAAGCTGGTTTTGCTTCCTACCAGCAAAGTGTATTGGCACTCACCTGTAAAGAAACCTAAGCACTAACAGAAATGAACTTTGGGAAGTGAAGTGAATAATAGTTTAGGGGTTGCTTGTTTTGGGTGTGTGGTTTTGTTTGGAATTTTTTTTATAATTCAAATGTAGGCAAAGCTCTAGAATTCTGGAAAAGTGTGAGTGGCAGAAAACTGACCACAAGATTCTCCTGCCTATCTTGTATTTTAAGGGCCTCAATTCACAAGCATATTCCTGTGTTGTGACATGAAATCTGTCCTTCAGCTGTTTTTTCTTGTGTGTGTGTGTACACTTGCGTTTCTATGACTATATACATGTGGCAGAACTGGAGAATGCCCTATAGTTGTAACAGAACAGCTTTTATTATCCTGCGTTATTTTGTTTTCATAAGCTTTAAAAATTCATTTATGGTGAAAAGTTGCTTTTGCCTGTCATAGTAAGCTCCATATGTTTCTCTTCACGACGAGGAAGAGAGGTGGTAGAAATCTTTTTATATACAATTCTGCATACAGTATATGTACAACCTTGACTTAAGGTAGAAGTAAGCACAGAAATTGTCAGAAGTCTTGAAAGCGTATGATTCTGTTGAGATATCCCTTCCTGTGGGATAATCCACTAGGGCAGGGGAGATTAGAGAGTAAGTGTATTAAAAATAAATGGAACTTTAAAATTTTAGAGACTGATTGAGCACAAGTATATAATGATCTTTATGTTCATCATAAGTTAAAAAGTATTTAAGAAAGTATTGGGCTAAAGAAATTCTTATTGACATTTCCTATCATCACTGCATTACACACATAATTAAGTATCATGACAAATGACACAGTTTTTGACGTGATAGATTTATATTTTATACTGGAAATGTTTTCTGAACTAGAAAATAGCTTTCCAGACAAAGCATTAACTTTGAGGTTGTTAATGTAGAGTAACATTAATGTTAGGGAAAAAAAATCACTAATGTTAGGAAAAAGACATGTAAAATATCCAACTTAATTAAATTAACAGAACGAAAGAGTGAATTTCCAGAAAAACAGATATGTGAAGGGCTGCTTAAGAGCTGTGCAGAGCCAAGCCAAAACGGAGGGAAAAAATCTCATACTCCGTCTATGGAGCTGGGTAAGAGTAAGAACAGGGAAGGCATATATACAGCTATTCTACTCTGAAATACCTTGCCAGCTTTGACTTTGCGTGGGATTCAGATTTCCAAAGTCAAGAGAGTGATCTGAATAACTGAAAAATCTAGTTAGCTGCCACTAGTGTCTAAAAGTTTCTAGTAAAAACTTCCATAATCTTTGAAGACTGTGCCCATTCCAGGCCTGGAGATAGCGCCATCATCATGCTTAGGTGTCCAGCTTCCAGCAAGGGCTGTTTAGAAACCATGGCTGGACATTTGTGCTACTTCATTCTGCCAGGAATGTAAACCAGGGGGAATTAAGTGAGCACATTTGATGCAAGGAGACGGTAGGGTGTTAAACCCAAACCACAGCTTTTTTTTCTTTGCCAAATTTCAGAAACAATGCTTGTATCCAGGTGCTTAAGGCGTTCTCCTGGAAAGGAGGATCTCCTGGAAGGATGGATCTGAGTAGATGGGGATTTGAATCTGTGTTTCCTGATAGTGCATCAGATGTTATGTGAGATATGGGCAATAGCATCCATTAATCCAGTTGTCGGAACACAGACAATATGCTTGAAAAAACTAAATGTTGAAAATGTTTAACATAATTGGAGGTGCTTACTTCTAGTGTAGTTTGGGTATCTAAATAGATAAAAGTAAAATTTCAGAAACACATTTTTCTTGCACATTTCATTTTGGTAGTTGTAGGTATTTCCTCTACTCAGGATACTGAGCATTGTGAATACTATTTTTCTATACCTAAGGCTGTGTCTAGAAAATTATGGTGCCTACTAGACCCTGTGGGTTTGATCTCTAGAACCAGCCAGCTATTTTCTTTTGCTCTGTCCTTTAGTGCAGGGCTTTTTATTTTGCATCTGACTCTTGGATACACTTTAACAAGAGCAGTTGAAACTGGTACAGTTAATTCAGTGAGATACTTAAGGCACATTTGTTATTTTTCATAGTTCTGTATAGAGAGAATAAAATATTCCATTTTTTCAGTTGTATAAAAAATTAATGTAAACATTCTGAAAGCAGCCCAATCTTTGATTCCTAATGAGTGTATCTTTAATGGAAAAGAAACACAAACAATGAAAAAAAAAGCCCTTTAAAAATGTTTTCAGTGCACGGTATATTACCATATGGGCCGTGCATGTGTAAAGAACACTTTCCAGGTGCAATTTGCATGCACAGTCGTACAAAACTGTGCTGCTTTTCACATTGCTGTTAATGATAATCATTAATCTGTAAAACTACTTCATTATTGTCCATCAAAACTCTTCTTGTAACTTGTTGTCAAATACCTACCTAAACAGTCACCAGAAATACTAATGCATAAATGTGTGCATCTGTTTTTCTGTATTATTTACTTATCTCCTGTTGCAAGTCTCTTGGAGATACCAGTCTTAATCACTAGACAGAAAATGGGAAGTTGTTGATGTTCTCATCTGTAGATGAGAAAATGAAAAGCCTCATTAAATGGTGAAAGACTGAATTGATTAGGGTGAAATGCTATAGAAAGTGTAAATGTCAAAAGGAGCAATTTTTACGTTTATCCATAGAAGAGTGCATGAGAAAACCTGAGAAGCCCTGACTGACCTAGATAATAATTGCCAAGTGAAAATGGGTCTGAATTCTGTAAAAGGTAAATTTGCTATTAGGCTGTATCAGATGAAGTATTTTTGAAATATCTAGAAATAAAATAGTGACATTTTACAAAACAGTGGAAAGATCTAATGTAAAATTTTGTATTCAGAAATTATGTATTATACTATATTATTATTTATTACAATATATTATATATTGTTAAATAATTTTGATTATATGACTGTAATACATGCAGCTAAGGAGTAGGATTGTGATTTATTTGATGTACACAAGTTAAAGTTTTAAGGAGTTGTGACACACACACCCCCCCATGTAAATACATCAGAGCATAAACAATGGAGGAAGAAGAGTTATTTTAGATAAATGATGGTTTTGGCAAAAGAACAAATATCTATAAGGGTGGGCATGAATAAACTTAGGTTGGAAACTGGAAGGAGTGTTTAACCATACAGAGTTGTGTGGTTCTGAAATAGCTTTCCATTAAAGTTTTATTGCCCTGCAGTAGATACCAAATGGAACTTGGTTAAAGAAAAATGATATGACAGGATTGGCCATATTGGACTTACTTGCCTAAGTCTGGCTGTATGTTGCTGGCTGAGTAACGCAGAGCAAGAAACACAGGAAAGTACCTAAAAGAGAAAAGATTAGTTTAAGTAAAGGAAAACTACTTTGTGTAAATCGTACCTAGCTCTCATAGGTTCAATGACTAAGTTGCAAGAAGGGTTTGAACTTTTAAAGATAGGAACTTCCGCCTGAACATGAGTTCAAGGACAGCAGAATGCAATTTGAGTGCTTATCTTTTAAATATTTCAGCTACTGCAAAATTATTAGATATGATTGTACTCCCATAACTCAGCCTTTGTGATGTGATTGTGTGCTAGTTTGCAGGAAAATTGCCCCAAAATATCTAACCAGAAAATGAATTCTGCACCAATCTATCTTGCTCAGTATTTGTACTCCAACAGTCACCACCAGCAGATTCTTGGAGAAGAGTAAGGATTAGCCCATATGATACTTCCTTCATATATTCTTTCAGCTTCTGAGCATTTTCAGCTTGAAGGTTTTGTAAACTCTTGGGAGTTAGTTTGTTTAGGTATCTGCAGTGAACTCTCACAGGTGCTTGTCTGTTCTTCCCTTATCACGTGAACTTACATTCAGTGTCCCCTGCATGGGGTCCATGGTGCTGCTGCTCGTTGTTTGAAGTCCAACCACAGGTTTGCCTCGAACCTGGCTTCTCTTACCTTTTCGTGCTATCCATTTGTTTGCTTTATTGGAAGAAAACATGAATACCTAATCCTTATGTAAGATATTTCCACTAAAGATTTTGTAGGTCCTGTCATAGCAGCTCCCAAACTGACATTTTTTTGCACACAGAAGCGTTCCATGCATTTGAGCATTCCATGTATGGAGACAGGTCATACCATAGATCCTTCTTGCCTGCTTGGAACCTTTTCCACTCTCTGTTGAGAGGAACAGGCAGAAGCCTCATGCAATATTTAAACTGTGGAACAAGCATCATTTTATAGAATTATATAGAATTTTTTTTTTCTGTTTGATACTCTTTTTCTTTCTTAAGATTTCCTAATTTTCGTAATGCTTCTTGAATTTCTTAATTAGCTTTTTTAGGATGGCCAAGCACCAAACTGATGCTTTCATGGAATTACCTCTTCTGCTCCTTAGTGTTAGTGGTCCACTCAGAGCCTCTTGTTTTATATATGAAGCCAGGATTAGGTTTCCATACGTGTATTGTTTTACATGAATCTAAATTGAATTTCCTCAGCCATTTTATTATCTGGTCACTCAGACCAATAAGCATTTTTACTGGTCTTTAAGGCATTCCTCTTTACTACCTTGTAGTATGTACCATCAGCAGATTTTCTCACCTCACTGAAGTGCAGCCATCCCTTTCTCCTTCTCCCTTGCCAGGTTACTTATGAATGTGTTAAACAAGACAATTCCCAGTACAGCCCCCTGTGCAAGTGACTCCCCTCCACTGTGAGAGCTGTCTGAACTCTGATCTTCTGATTCTTCTGTTTTAATTAGTTATTTTTCCACAACCTTTGCTTTTATGTTCCAGCAGCTGACTTTCCTGAAAAAATGTCAGTGAGGAATTTTGTTTACAGCCTTTTTAAAAAAGTGAGTAGGCCGCATGAGCTGGATCACCCTTGTGCATGAGAGTGCAACCCCTGCAGATAACTTCAGCTCTTGTGAGACTTGCCTTTACAGAAGCTATATTGACTCCTCACTGATGGATTGTATTTAGTGAAATGTTCACTAATTCTGTTCTTTATTATACATTCTATTATCTAATCTCATGCTTACCTAAATGTACTCCCCAGAACTTCCTTGTTACTCAAGCTTGGCCCTGCATTTGTCAGCTCCAGTGTTTAGGTACCAAAGAAGTTGTAGTAAGTTGGCTTGTTTCATCCTGTATTTCATTAGAACCATTGTGCAGGTACCGTGGAGCCTGGGTGATGTGTTAATTTTTGTGTTTGTACCGTAGATTGTTCCATAGTTACTTTCACTTTTAAACCTTTGCTTATTGATTTAATGATTTAGTTAATGTTTTAGTTGTTATTTCAGCTGATTACACTTTACCCTGTACCAGCATTTGCTTTATTAAGTGTGTTCTCTGGCACTGCACTTCTGATGTGATATCCTTCAGTAGTCTCTACTTCTGCCTAGAATAAGTCAATTGTTTTAGGAGCCCCTTCTGGCTTTTTGACAGCCATCCTCATTCTTACACGAATTTCAATTTCTGGAAGTACTACTTCAGGAAGTTGCTTTTCTGTTCCCAGGGGGGTCAGTACTGGGGCCAGTTCTGTTCAATATCTTTATTGAAGATCTGGATGAGGGGATCAAGGGCTCTCTCAAGTCAGTTGGCACATGACACCAAGTTGGGTGGGAGTGTTGATCAGCTGGAGGGCAGGAAGGCTCTACAGCAGGATCTGGACAAGCTGGATGGAGAGGCCAAGGCCAATTGTACGAGGTTCAACAGGGTGAAGTGCTGACTCCTACACTTGGGTCACAACACTACAGGCTGTGGCAGAGTGGCTGGAAAGCTGTCCAGTGGAAAAGGACCTAGAGGTGCTGGTCAGCAGGGGCTGAACATGAGCCAGCATGTGCCCAGATGACCACTCTGGCCTGTATCGGAAATAGTGTGGCCAGCAGGACCAGGGCAGGGGTTGTCCACTTGTATTCAGCACTAGGGAGGTCACATGCCAATGGTTGCTTGTTTTGTCATGCTAACCATGAAACAACCTCTGATCTGAAAGACCTAAAAAATGTCATATTTGTTTTGCTTTTTTCCATCTGCATAATTGTCTAATGCACTTGAATGCTCTGCCATTGCTACATCTCTAATGTCTGTTAGCAAGTGATGCTTCTGTTATAATTGGTGTCACTATCATGGTTGGCAGGTAGCAATATGCAGCAAAACCTTTTATTCCTGTCTAAAATTTCAATCCAGCTTGTTTGCTAGTCACTGAAATGCTAGTTTGTTACTTAGATTTGACTTCAAACTCTCTGTTTATTACATAATTCTGTTATCACTGTTTGTATTTTTTTGTCCCCAGTCTTCCTTCCACAAAGCTTTTGATATGCCTGGTATATTAATGTTTTTATTTAGGACAAGAAATTGATATAAAATGGTCCGTTGAATTTTCAATTCCTGTTCTAATGCTGAAACTATAAATAAGGTATTCTGAATTATTAATGCATTCCATAAATATTGAAACACAGGCATTAATAATTTGATAAAATTAAGCATTTAAAACACATTTTAAAATGTAATTGTATATAAAATGTAAGTTAGAAAAGAAAAAAATGGCAAGGAGAAGTACAAAATTATATGTCTTCGGTGCTATGCAGTGGAAGTATGAGCTGTATAGTACATGCTGTTAATGTGGAAACACTGGTAATGTAGAAATATGCAAATGTGTACTTTTTCCAGCTCTTCTGTTGAAAGCTCAGAATAGTAAAATGGAACAAATAGCTGAACAGATCAGCCAGAATAGTAACATTAGAATGATATACTTGACAGAACGTGTTTGTTTTAAATATATATCCCCGTCATTACAAGGGGAAAAGAATTTTTTTGTTCAAAAAAAGGAAATGGCATTTTATCTTTAATTAGGAAAAAAACCCAAAAAACAACCAAGTTGCATAATAAGCATTTCCTCCTTCTGATCTCCAGTATTAAGTGAATACAGTGCCAGTAGGTCAGGATTCCACTGTTATTTGAGATTTAACCTCTAAAACTAAATGAGATTTTTCAGGGCAGGAGTTGTGTAATTCCCCATCTAACACTAAATAGAGTCTCAACATGATACTGCAGGAAAAATAATAAGCAAAAAAAGAAAACCTTCACAATTTTCAACATTGCTTCTTTACTCTTTGTTCTATGTGCTCTACTAGAAGAACCTGCACAAATAATTCGGCCTTTTTTGGATTAATTCTATCCAGTTTTAACACGCTGAACACTTTAGAATTATCCTAGCAGGATTTGCAGAGTGTGGTCTCTACCTATACAGACTTAGGGCATGGTGTTTTGAAGCAGTTAGCCCATGCATAAACTAGGGATGCCTTGTGAAAGTTCTTTAATCCATGCCTCAGAAGACTTTTCAGCTGATCTGTGGAATTTACTGAATACTTAAGATTAACCATCCTCATTTCAGTGAACAAGCTCCAGGAAGCTTGTAGTTTAAATAATGAGAATAACATAAGTAAGTACTCTCTGTGTTCCCTCCCCCACCCACTAAGTTCTTTGTCTGAAATTCAGCCAGCTCTTCAGAGCTCTATGATAAAAGTCCTCCCCTCTTCTTTGTATTTTTGTATTGTCACTTTCTAATTGTCTTATTTTATCCATATGTTCCATTAATGCGTGAGGAAATCTGTGGTACAGAGGAGCAAGCAGTAACTTCATGCTTAATTTGTATAGCATCTCTAAAGAGTGTTTTTTAATACTAAAAGAAGTGTGAGGGTTTCTTTAACATAGTATGCACCAAGCCAAAGATGATAATTTAAAACTTGTTGAATACTGAATATAGTGTTTACTTCCTCTTTTCAATAGGAAAATGTAAGTGAATAATCCAGTAGCATTACCAGTTAAGAATTTAATTTCTATGTGTACAATATTTGTAACAATTGGAATTTTCCTCTCGGGTAGCAGACATTTACTGTCAGCTCAGTACATCAGCAGATACCACTGATAGGTTAAGCTAAATTTGCCAGAGCTTGTGTGATTGAAGCTTTGAGTCAGGCACAAAACCAAGGCACATATTTCTGGAGGTTAGATTGTTTCCCTAGATGAGCCATTTTTGTTGTGATAACTCCCTCCCACACGCACTCCTCCATCGTTTCTCCTGTGTTTTCCCAGTATTTTTTATTCATGGCAATAATATTTATTCACAGGTATAATGAAATATACTTGTTCTCAAGTATGCAGACGACCTGTAGTTTTTGTGAGATGTTGCAACAACTTTATTTGGGAAAGTTTGCCAGACTTCTTAAGACACCTGTGGATGTTTCTAAGGACAGGTTAACTGAGCATTTGCTGGTAGTAACTTGAGCATAATTGATCCTCCCTTGTGGTGGAAGAACGGACTGTAGATGACCTGAAACTGTCCCTCTCTTTTACTCGGGTCTATGATTGAGTCTTTTAAAGCTCTCACAGGAGCACTTGTTATTTGCTCCTTGTGGGTTCTTGCAGGCTTCAGTCTCCTGAGCATCTGGTGTGTTCAACACAGAGACAGATCTTGTTCAGTGACCTCTTCAGGGTAGCAGGCTGAAGGGAGGAGTAGCAGAAGTTGCCTTTGCTTGCTGCTTGCCTCTTTTCCCCTCAAGAAGGGGAAAAAAGAAAGCCTGGAAGGGAAAGCAAAAATGGGATTCAAAATGTGCTCTGATGAACATGGCTGATTAAAGAGTTCAGCTCCCAGGTTGGGGTCTCTCCAAAGTGACTCAAACCAGCAAGAAATTCTGCCAGCTGTCCCTAGGCAATTCTCCTTTGAGAAGTCCTGGCAGAGCTTCTTGTGGTTTTTTTGCACAGAAGTGCAAAGTGGAGTGACTTTGTCTTGAAGGAAATGTCAGGGCTTCGTGAAGTGGAGGTGGAGTCTCTGGGTAAGAGCACTTTCATGCCAAGGAACTCACCCTGTGGAGCAATTTCAGCAGGCTTCATGCTCTTTGTACTTGCCTGATGTCCAGGGGTGCCCTCCTTAATGTGTTCAGTACTATTTCAGTGACCCTGACCAGAAGCTGAAAGGAGATTTTTAGAATTGGTGTTCTCATCTACAGGTTTTTTTAGGAAAACAGGTGACCTTCAGGGAAGCTGGAAGTAGCAGTGAAGAAACTGAGGCCCCTTGAAGACAAAAAATATATCAGTCTCATGCAAACTTCTGAGAAGTGTGGGAACGTATTTTCTGCTCATTCAATATTGGCTATTAGAAATTTGTAAAAATACGCAGTAGTGATTTAGAACTATTTAAGTGAAACATTCTCAGCAAAGCACCTTCACTGTGAAATTACCTACTTTTGTAGTGAGAAAAGCCTGTTCCTAAAGCATTTTTTTCAGTTTAATTGTTACTGTTGTTATGTTGACTAGATCTACAAAGAACAAGAATCTCCTCATACTCAACAGTTTTGCTCTAAGTGTTGCATAATCATTTGGTTATTTTGTTTAATTAGGTGACAAGATGCTTCTCTTTCTTCAATAAGCAGTAATATTTTTCAGTGACATCGGTAGTGAGGAATAATTATGGCTAGGTAAACTTGCAGCCTTCATTAGGAATGACTGTATGACTACAGGGACTGGACAATTACTTTAATCCTTTTTATTTATGGACAAGGTTGTCCAAATATTTATACAATGATAATTTAATGGTGTAACTGTAAACTCTTGTACAAAATTGCTGTTTGTTACTTTTTTCATCCTTTTCTCTTATATTAGCAAAATATTATCCCTGTGGTGGTACCTGGTATAAACTGGGTATTGCAAGAAGGTACTTTGGACTTGTGAAGTAGCTTAAATTGTAAAACAGAGGAGGTGTCTACTTTCTGTTGTTTTTGTTTGTTTAGAGTTTTTTTTGTTAGTTTCTTTCTGATTAGTTCTTTAGAGGAAAGTGGATTCAGTGTATGATCAAGATAAAAATTTTGAAACCTCCTTTCTTGTTGCTCTAATACTCAGATTACTGTGCTGCTCCCTCCCCCTGGCTCATGTACATTGGAATGGGTCATCTCAACACTCACAGAATAACTCCGAGCACATAGGAGTTGCCATGCAAGATAAATCTTAGTTCCTCTAAACATGTACATGGCAATGATCATCTGAGATCTTATAGAACTCCAAGCATGTAGGAGTTGCCATGTGAGTTAAATATAAATTATCAACACTGGTAATTTTGTTAGCATTTTTAGTCCGGGGTCAGCAATGAGTTCTGGTAGTATTTTTTACCGCAGGAGAATCTAGCCCCTCGGGAAGACTACCAAACTGAGGTTATGGATTATACAAACAGATAAAGTTGCTGTGGTTTTTCAGAAATGTGCAGAAATTGTATTATACCAATCCAAGTTAGGTTTTCTTTTTTAAATCTTGTCTTTGGGACCTTTTATTGTATCTATATATAATATAAAAACGTGTTCTCTTAGTGAATAAACATCAGTATCAGTTTTGTCACCAGTGTGGTATTCTCTCCTGCTTACTGATGCAGAGCATCTCCAGACTATTAGTAGGAACTCGTTATCTACTCTATTATGTGCATAGCCATGTTTCTTGTACTATTGATCTGCAAGTAATACAAATGACATTTGGTGGCTGCTTTAGCTTTTACTTGTTGCATTCAGAAGAATTATTTCAGATTGCATTAAAGGTAGGGGGTTTTTTGAGCAAGCTTTTTACTTTCCTACTTGGTTATTTTCTGGTCTTTTGATAAAGGTTTTGATTGAAGATCTTGCAGAATAACCAAGAATAACCAAGCAGGCTATTATTATTTGAGTGCATCTGTCATTGTGCTATATAGGGTAAGGCAAGGATTTTATTTATGACTTTTGTTTATTGTATTTATTGGGGAAAATAGAAATTTAGCTTTTCTTTATTATTTCAAATTTGTTGCTTAGAATTTTAGTGGTATAAAAATATTCTATACTATCATTGAAATCAAGATTTTACTACAGAGAAATATTATTTTTATTAATTTTGCTAGTTTAACTTTTAAAAAGACTATCTAAATTTGTTGTATGAATATTCCCACGAAGTTTTGTATGAATCATAGAATCATTCTGATTGAAAATACCTTTAAGACCATGTAGTCCAATCAATAGCCTTATGCTGCCAAGGCCATCACTAAGCCATGTCCCCAGGTGCCACATCTACATGTCTTTTGGTCCTCCAAGCCTACATCCTCTTCCCATATACTAAGTGGCTCAGGTATTCTGTGCCATATAGCAGCCCATCCTTATGCTGAATCCCATGTTAAATTCCATATCCACTCTTTTTCTCGGATGTCCTCAGATTATATGGGTTCCTGACTGGTGTTTCAATGTACTAATTCCAGACTCCTGGACAGTCTTCTCATCTGTAAGTTAATAAAATAACCGAATCAATATCCGAAGAGCACCTGACTTGAAACCCAGTCCACAGGTTAATTGAAGTATTCTGAACTTCCTTGACTACACAACTTGTACTTCCCTTGGAAAAGCATACTGTTTCCTGGTTTTAATGATCTTAAATTCAGCTATAATATGTTTTAGTTATGTAAAGCAGGAAAGATAATAAAGCATAAAAGTAGAGTTGGAGAGACAGAATTTTTTAAGGGAAATGGTCAGTGAAGAACACTTCTAAAATGGGAAAAAATTAATATTAATTATTAATATAGAATGGAATTGGCATATTGTCTCTTGTCATCTAAGGAGTGAATTGTACTTAATTTAATGTTAGGGCCAAGGCTGTAAGTAGATTTAAAGTGGAGCTTGATTAGTTTAGCTCATAAATAGGATTGTATAGCATTGTCTTTTGCGTTACATAGGATTAGATTAATGGTTTAAGCACGACATATCCTACCCAAAACATATACATCACAGATAGTAAAATCTGTTTATTTTCCAAGACTGCTTAATGCTATGTTTATAAATACATTAAGCTCCTCCCTGCCTAATTGAGACATTTAACTTAAGTCACCCACATATGCTTAGAGGTGCTTAATTTGTCTAGGTGTGTGGATAGCCTCCTGAATTCTCTATTATTCCCAGGAGAAGCTTAAAAAGGTGAGCTGGGGATTAGATCTATGACCAATTCCATCTCATCTGAGAGTGGTCATTACTGTCCCTGACTGATAGAACATTTGGTTGGTTATGCCATATTAGACTGTGGGGTATGCCCAGCCCCTGCGCGCTTCTGGCCGCGCGCGAGCAAGGGCAGCACAGGCGCGCAGCCGTGGATGATCAGGACGTGTCCAGCCCTCGCAGTGAACCATGGCCTATCAGCTGTATAGGAACACCATGCTGGGGAACAACCTTCAGGAGAGTCTGGATGAGCTCATACAGTCACAGCAAATCACACCTCAGTTGGCCCTTCAGGTGCTACTTCAGTTTGATAAAGCTATAAATTAAGCACTGGCACAGTGAGTCAGGAACAGAGTCAGTTTCAGGGGGTCTCTGAACACTTACAGGTTCTGTGACAACGTATGGACATTTGTACTGAATGATGTCGAATTTAGGGAGGTCACTGAACTTGTGAAAGTGGATAAAGTGAAAATTGTAGCATGTGATGGAAAAAACACTGGTTCCAATACTGCAGAGTGAATAGACCTGTGGTTTGTCTGCAATATTTTCTGTTAATATGCAGCACTTTCTGGAGAGAAGCATGGAAAGGGACTGATCAGACTCAGTTCTTGTGATGCAGTTGTGAGTTAATCCATACTAGAAAGCATCACAGAATGACAGCAGAAGAAACACCTGTAGCGTTTCTTCAGTTCACCTTATAGGGCATGAATACAATGTTACCTTTTTTTTAAATTACAAGAGATACTGTTGTCTTTTTTTCCAAAATAATTTCTGTAATAAACTTTTATTTAAAAACTTAAAAAAAAAAAAAAACCAGAACAAAACAAACCCAAAATTACTTTAAGTTGTGTGCAAGAAAGAGGAGGAGAGCCCGAAGTTTAAACTTACAAATCCCGTTTTCTGGTGAGGCTGGCTCCTAGAAAGGTCTGCTGGGGGGATGGTCCGGCAGTTCGATCCTCAGGGACTTCAGTCCTAGGTGGGAGGCGAGGGTCTCGAACTGTCCCCGTCCGAAAGGCCTGCTAAAACCTAGGTCTGTCTTCAGAGGAGCAGCACACGAACGGCTGGTTCTGTCTTGGCGATCAAGACGCAGCTCAGGCCAGGTCCGGGGTCCGGGGTCCAATGGCTGTTCGGGCACCAGTTATTACAGCTGGTGTGGGGTCAGTGTCTCTCACCCAGGAAGAGGTGACCGGTCCGGGGAGATGGTCCCGCAAGGAATCGCCTTCCCGAGGTCCGGTGTCTTCCCTCAGCTGCTGGCAGGAGGGCCCTTGCAGAGACTGTCAGCTCTTCAGTGATTATCAGCTCGTGATTCCAGCTCAGCTCTGCAGGGCAGCCTCCAGGCCAAGCCAGACCAGAGAGAGATGAGAGGCTCGTGTGGCTGGTTCCGCACGAAGGGAGCTTTATTGTGGATCCCCTCCGGCGAAGGGGAGAGCCAGGGACGAGAGCTCTCTCCCACAGGGGCAGAGGCCTTAGCTTTTATAGGGTTACAGGGGATGGGTGAAGGCCAATGGGTTACAAAGGATCTGCATAGGGTCTCCTAAAGGATTGTGGGTCTGTCTTTTCTCACCTTGACCAAAGAAGTGGTTGCCTTTCCAGGGAGTCCTGCTGGGCGATTGCAAAATCTCTTATCTCAGCAGAGATCCCTCCAGGGCAGGGGCTGGGCATACCCCACATTAGACCACTGAAAAATATGGGTACAGCACTCAAGACAGGTGATTTAAACCTATGTCTTCCCCTTTCTAGGGGAGAAAGAGCTAAGTAATAGAGGAAAAAATGCCTTTCAAGCGACCAGGACGTTAAACTTTAAGGACACATATCTAATTTTCTAATCAATAATTCTGAAAATGGTTTTATCTAATGACTACACACACACACACACACACATATATTTATTTTTAAGTGCATAATTATTTTCTGGGATTAAGGTCTGGGAACTTAGTTCTGCCACTTTCAGCTAATATCCCAGTTTCTGGATAAGATTTGACTTCCTTGTTTGCTTGCTTGGTTTCAAGTGCCTTCACACAAAAGTGTTCTGTGGCTTAACGCTTTTGATTACTGCAGTATGGGAGGCATGAATTCATTCCTCTTAATCTTGTGTCCATCTTTTAATCAGTCTTTCCATTTCTTGAGTGAGTTCTTCAGACATCAGGCTGTTGTTCAGGAAGCAAGAATCTTCCTTTGGTGCCTGTGCTTCAAAGAGGGTAGATAGAGTTAACCTGAAGTACATGGAGGCCTTTTTGATTTCCTGTTTGTTTCAGATGTCCTTGGTTAAAAAAAAAGAAAAAAGTGAATGAAATGGATGGCTCTTTTTAGGCACCTGTGGTTTCTGGCGTTCTGTGGAATCTCCAGCATTGAGCTGGCTATGGTGATTTCCAACTGCTGTCCTCAGAGGCTGCTGAAGCGACTATGTTGGTGTCTTCACAGACATGTCAATTTCCTATTTTTTGCTGTGCTTGAAACCAGTATTTTGGTGACAGAACCAATATTTGATAAGTAGCATTTTATACAGTTCTGTTCTAATATTGTGTCCTAAATTCTCTGAATTTCTACAGTTAGCAAATCTTAATTGCAAAAGGAATTACTGAAATGATTGAATTCTTACATTATCTACCTTTGAGGCAAACAGGTATCTTTATTACTTGATAATTATATGTACTAGTTCAAAGTCTAACAATTCCAAGCTATCTTGTCAGAGCTCCCTGTAGAGAGAGCTAAAGATAATCTCATTTCTACATCCCTATGATTTCACTATCTATTCTCCGCTAAATATTTGTTAAGAGACAAAGAGCCAGCTTTATTAACTTCCTTACTAGATCTGCCCTTTCTCGTGGCTGGCTGGGCTAATCTTTTTACTGCATTGTATCAAGAATAAAGAGATTTACCTTCTTTTCCTGTTTGTGGTCCCTTCACTCCCTTGAAGGAGCCAACAGAGATCTGCGTTAAGTCGGTGTTTCCCTTTATCATAGAAGGTGCTATGATTGTCACACGTAATGGGCCTGAGGATGTTTTCCCTGCAGACTGAGAACACCTTCTTTTCCTGAATAAATAGATACCTGCAGGTTTTTTTGCTCACAGTGCCTTAATCCTGTTGGTGCCATAAGCTGTGTAGGTGTACCTTTACTGTCTATAATAGAGAAGTCTGATGTAAGGTGAATGCACAACTGGAAAGACTCTTCTGACCTGCTGGAGAGAAGTTCCCTTGAAAAGCTTCCAAATGGGACTAGTTTCTCTCTGCTTGAAACTGAGATGGCATCTCCAGTTTGGTGACTGTAGTTTTCATTTGCATGGATTTTGTATTTCCAAGCCCAAATCATAAAGTACAAGGATGTGTGAATTTCAAAATGTTCTTCTTTCACATTTGTGCCTTCAGTTATTTAAGCTTGTAACTTTACGTAATGATTGTTTGATGCATAGCACAAAACCAACTTAAAAATTTTAAAAATCAAGTTTCCAAACCTGGAGTCAAGAAAAGAAGGTGAATGCAGTCATTTTTTGTCTGTTTGTCTGATTCCTATTTCATCTCAATATTTTTAAGTGACTGTCAGATTTAGGAGAAACTTCATAGGGAACAGATATTTGAAATGTTGTTGAACTCCTGTACATATTGTTAAAATGTATGTCTTTGCAAATGTTACGGGCAATGGAAAGGTGACAGTGTTAGTTTACATGTAAATAGCTACAGGAAACCAGAGAGGGAAGGAGTTCTGCAGATATCCCAGTTACGGGAACAGCTTTAGTTAAAGCTCAGAATCAACCATGACATGAAAGCCTTGAGAGGACTAGCTTTAATTAGTTCTAATCTTCACCAAAAAAATTAGTTTTCTCGCCAATACTTATTCATTTCCTGGCAAGAATACTTCTCAAACTCGGGCATGGACAGTGGAAGTAAATGCTGGCTATAATTAACTTGAGTGTTTAAACTTAGGGAAAAATACTTATGTAAATATGAGTACTTTAAATCTGCTTACAAAATTACAGAGAAATCTAATTTTGTCTGGAAAATAAGTTTTTCCTTATGAGATATTTTAAGGTGTTTAAATTATGGCTTGCAGAAACTACAGAATATTAAAATTAATTTATTAAAATATAGCACATTTAAAAACCTTCATGCATGTAATCCCTACTTGCTACATAAATTTGCTAAATGAATGCTGGTTCTTTTATACAATTTTTCATCAGTGTTATGACAGAAGGGCAAATAGCTCACATTTCTTCTCAATAAATATTGGCATGACTAGTTTCCTTGATTTTCTGTAAAAATTTATTTATTCTTTGGAAGTCATATAAATCAGGCTAATAGAAAAAAACTTCCTATTGCAAGTTCTAAATGTGGTCCTGTAAAGAATCTCATTTCATTTCAGAATAGCTACTTAAAAGACTAGGAGTTTGACAGTCTGGAGCTCAGACCTCAACCTTCAAAGGACATCCAAACAAGAAACTTAATTGGGGAAAAAAAATTTGCAAAATTGAAGTTATGCAGGTGCAAATTTAGAGTAGATGGTAGCAACTAATGATGTCATAACTAAGAGCATTCACAGAAACGGAAGATTATTTGTACTGGAGAGGACCTCTAAAGATATTCTAGTTCCACACCTTCCCCTAGACCGTGTTTCTCAGAGCTGCATCCAGCTTGCTCTTGAACACTTCCAGGAAAGGGGCATCCACAGCTTCTCTGGGCAACCTGTCCCAGTGGCTTATCACCCTCACAGTGAAGGGTATCTTCCTAGTGTCTAATCTAAACATTAAATATCTCTTTAACTATAACTCTTTCAGTTTAAAGCCGTTCTCCCTTCTCCTATCACCACATGCCCTTGTAAAAAGGCCCTCTCCAGCTCTCTTGCAGCCACCTTTAGGTACTGGAAGGTGCTGTGAGGTCTCCCCACAGCTGTCTCTTCTCCAGAGTGAACAACCCCAACTCTCAGCCTGTCTCCATAGGAGAGGGGCTCCAGCCCTCTGATCCACCTCTGTTGTCCTTATCTGGACCCCTCAATTTTTTTTTTCCTGCTAAATAAGAGCAGAAATTTATAACTTAGTAAAATTGCTAGCACAGGAAGCATGTGGCATCTATAAATACCTGAATGTTACAAACAATGAGAAATAAGAACTAATATATGTAATCTGAAAGTATAGGGGAACAAAGCTCAGAGGGAAAGAGGGAGAATTGACACGTTTTTATGTGTGTGAGATGTAGTTGGTTGTAGAAGAGTTTACGCAAGAAATTACTGGAAATACCCTACTTAAAATGATGATATTTGAATGGAAAAATTATTGTCCCTAATAACACTTCACTGTGTAGAAAACGGGCACCTCTGAGTCCTCCAGTCTTTCCTTAGCAAGTCTTTAACTCACTTCAGTGGGGAGTTTTGTTGTTACACAGAGTGAAGGATGAAATTGCCTCTTTCTAGCCTGCTGCAGTATAAATCATTACTAAAATAATATTCATTTTTGTATTTTATATATTATAATAATAGAAATCATTATTAAATCATCATCAGTGTTTCTGGACTGTGGGATATTTAATAACATTTCAGTTCAAAAGTAAACAACTTCTCTGTAAATGCTAATACCTTTTTCCTCCAGCACGGCTCTTCAAACATGTTAAGTAATATAAATGGCGGTAGACAGGGAAAAATGTTGTTTCTGTGCATTGGTATTTTTTGCAACAAATCCTCTTCTCAGGAATTTCGTTGTTCACAAGGGGGGGAAAATTCATCTACAAAGAAGCTCATCTAGTAATAATAAGATGATTATTACACATCTATATATCCCACTTGGTAGTTGGTATATCTTAGTTCTTTCTTTAAAACTGTGAAAAAGAAAGTCAAACCCAATAATCTGTCTGTTGTAATGCTAGGTTTAGTTTAGCAGGCTGCAGCTTTCCTGAGAGCTCAGCGGGGCTGCTTAGGGCAGTATGACCATGGTCACCCTCCCGTAGTCCATTTCGGACGGCCCCGCGGTTTTTGCTCTGGCAGCTGTCAGCCCTACAACCAGTGATGGCAAAGGAGGCGAGAAGGGTCTCTCCATGAGGATTTCAGAGGACTTTTAATAGTTACACCTTGTCTCAGCAGCCCTCAGAGGCAGAGAGACCTTGTGATCCGGGTACAGGAGCCAATAGGGAGAGCCCGAGGGAATGGCCAGGGCTAGGGGCAAGGAACAGGGCGGGAACAATGTGGGATAGGAAAAGCAATGGGTAAACAGATCACCACAGTCTGTCATTTGTGTGTTTGGTATCCAAGCATAAAATGCATTTAGGCACTTGGTGTCATAGCATAAAGTCCAGGGAAGATTTCATTCTTAAATACATGACTCATCCGTGGCTCTTGCACTTTAACATCACTTCTTCAAATCTCTAATAATGTTTTGAGGCACGAAAAGCTGTTGATAGTCATTGTTGGCACCTGTTACCTAGTTTAGTAAGGGAGTACTAGTTAATACAGTGTGTATCACTGCTGAATTAATGTACAGGAACTGCATAAGTAGCTCCTGCATTGTGTGATGTTTCTTAGTCACAGCCCTCTGTACATTGGTCTGATTACTACTGAAGATTCCCAACATCATTTATTATTTGATTAATATGCAATTTCCTTCTTAGATTCATCGATGAGATCAACACAACGCCCAGACTCTTGTTTTCCCCTTCCCTTCTTTCCTCACCAATGCACAGCAACTCATTTCTTTCATTTTTGGCACAACCTAATTTAATATTTACCCGTTGTAGCTTGGTACCAAAGGAATAATTATTTCCTGATCACTTTGCCTTCAGGGGGTTCTCCCCTTGTGTCTGGGGAAGAAGGGCAGTTTGGTCACCAGGAGGGAGCGTGTCTGTGTTTCCTTTGTAAGGACAGCCCTGTTGTTAGGGCAGGGCACTGTGTGTTGAATTCTAATGCCTTGGTGCAAGAGCCAGCCTGTTTGGAAGGGCCGGCGTGGGAGGTGTTGGCTGTGATCAGCAGAGCCCCAGCCCGGGGGCTCCCTCGGAGTGCGGAGCCCTGGAAGTTGTCGGGGATGGGAAACGCAGCCATTCAGTGCAGTAGCCAGGGTGAAACACCTCATCCCCCCAGTACCTACCAGGCTGCTTTTCTTAGCAGCCGGGAAGTTCAGGTACCTTTTCTTTAAATATTTATAATTTGCTGCCACAAAATATTGTTCATTCAAAAGCAGGTTGTTGTATCTGTGCAACAGAAGTATATTGGCATTGATTTTTATGTGCTTTTGGTAGATTCTGTAAGATTGTTATAAAATTCACGTGTGCTTGTAATAGGTCTTATCCTGGATTGGCAAAGGACTATGTAGCAAAGGTAACTGTTAATGCATGGAATATTTATTTTCAAGGAAAATGGTAGAAAATTTTCAAAGGCAGCTTGTTATGATAAGATATACTTAAACCACAGAAACTGTACCTTTAGTTCTGGTACTAAGGTTTTGATTTTAAATTAACACTGGATTAGTTATCTGTCTCTGTCAAGACTACAATAAAGAGCTTTTGTTGCAATCCATCATAGGGCTTTTGTGTTATACACTATACATAGAAACTGTTAACAGGAAGACTAGATTAATGCAGAGAGAAAAAATGTCATCAGATAAAACATAGGTCTCAAAAAGCAATTTCAAGTTCCATACTATGTTATGCATTAATACATTTTTAGCCTTTGGGGTAAAGAGGAAAACTTGTAATCAAAAATTAATTTGAGCATTCTTGGCTGTACCTAAATTAGAACCCAGGATACTTCCAAAATTGTTATTAATCAAATGACCTGACAGGAGCTCTCTAGGAGAAAATTAATGAGTACAGGCTATTCTGAATAATATTTAGTAATGCTGCTAAGAAATTTTGCTGTTCTTTTTCTAATTGTACGTGTAATAATTTAAAATATTTCTATTTTAAGGTAGCCATATGTGTCTGTACATGTATGTTATGCAAATATATTGTGCATGTGCTTTATATTTTTTAAATTAACTTCTTCAGGAAGCTTAATAGAAATACAAGTGCAAGAAGTCACTATTTTTTCTTGATTACTATCTTAACAATGAAGTAAGATGTGATTCCATATGACTTAAATATTTCTCCATTAATATATGGATACATTTGTTTAATTTCATTAATTTTTTTAAAAAACTTTTTTAGTAAACTATCATTGCAACTTGTGCCTGTTTGGGTATAATGATTCTCATCTTTTCTGTGAACTATTTACAAGACTGATTTTGTAAGTCTTCACTGTAATTTAGTGCTGTATTGGAAGAAAAGAAATTGGTGATTAGTATTTTGTGCCTTTAGGATTTGGATTTGAAAAATGCAATTCTATTCTCTTCTGATTCTGATTATTTACTGTTTTGTAAATTTAAAATATGACAGGTCATGAAGGGATTGGGTCATCATACATGTAATAAAAGTTTTAGTTTCAAGATACTAAGAAGTAGAATTATAAGGAAAACCAAGCCTAAATACCAATTAATTTGCATCTAACATCTGGAAATCCTTAGTGTTGTTATTTTATTTTCTTAATAGACCTAGGAGAGTTTCTTTAATCAGAAATTTTAGTATATGTATGTTCTGGTTTTTTTATATTACATGTATTTCAGAAGTAAACTATTATACAAAAAAAGATCATTATAATTTTCTTATTTCTATTTTTGCTTAACATACTTAATGTGAAGGAAAGTTTTAAGTCTAAATGTTTCTTGCTGTAGACATGCTAAACAGTGTCACGTGTAGCTTTGTTCATTGAATTTTGTCTATAAGCCAGAAGAGTAACTGGCTTAGTGCCTTATTGCCCCCAGCAGTCCTGCTGTTCAGGGAAGGTAGTGTTGAACCTGATTTGTTTCTAATGTTGTTTTTTTTTTTCCCAAGAGCAATTTGACTTAAATAGCTGCTTTATTAAGATGAACAGAGATATTTTTGCAGTTATTAGCAAGACAAATAACTGCAGTAATGATGGCTGGATTTTTTTTTCTTTTTGCCTTTGCTGCAAATTTGTTAAATTTGACATGAATGACTTTAAAAGACACCATAGTAAGATGGAAGCTGTTGGAAAGGTAGTGGGAAATGAAGGAAGTAACATTTGATGCTTAAGAAATTGACAAATCAGTAGGTACTTGTTTATATTCTGGAAAATCATAGGCAAAACCATAGGAAAACAAAGGCAAAACTTCATTTATGTGAAATCAAGCTGAGTTTAACCTTGTAAAAAGAGCCTATCTTAAAAAGCCACAGTTAGTAAGCTGCTTCACTCTGAACTGTTTATGTTTGAATTCCATTTCATTAGTAGGAATTCTGCTTAACAATATGGACGAGATTTGCAAAATCCACGTGCTGTTTATTTAACCCTGTTGCATTTTGCACTCGTATTGATAAAAAGAAACTAATATTGACCTGAATATTCTCCCCTTGTATTTAGGATATCTTATGTTTTTGCTCTATGCGTGTAATTGGAGTGAAAGGAGAGGAGAGGGTGACAGCCTCTCTCACCTGTATACTGGGACAAGAGGGGCCAGAGGCAGCCTGAACAAAACACAGGTGGGAGGAATTCCAGACAAGTGGGAACACTGAGGAAAGCCCAAAGTTAAAGAGCAGGTTGTAGCCAGAGTTGGACGATAAATGATTCTCCCCAGCAGAAAGGGAAATGGTGTGGAAGCCCTAAGGGCTGGGCTCTCAGGGTGGAGAGTGGTTGCTGCATGCTATGATGCTGTATTTTGTTACGCAGAGCTCATTGACTTGACCCAGATTGCAGTTTCACTCTGAAAATACACTGGTGTTTCCTCTCAAACTTGAGGTAGCCCTGTAGATATGAACTGATATGTTGACTTTCTCCCTGATGTGTTGCTGCTGTTTCTGTCAGTGAGGTTGTACTTCTTCCATTGCTGCTGAGGAGTTGTATTTTGCACTGTTGCCCATACTGAGAGCTCTGCTCTCACTGCCATCACCAGAGTTCTCAGTGACAGTAGCTATTTAAGATTTTTTTGAAAAGCTAATTTATCACAGATAAAGCTCTTAAAAGTCAGCATACAAATTATTAATCACTCAATTTCTTCCCACCCATAGCTTGCCAAAATTGCCTTCACTTTTACGATACTAATTCATGATAGTCACAAGCTACATAGGGCTTAAAAGACAGCTTCTTCTTTTCCAATGTAAAAAATTATTGCCCTTTTTTTTCCATTTGTTTAGCTGAATAAATATTAAACTTATAAATTTTGACAAAGAAGTAGAAATGGCTGTGGTTTGTGTCTGTAATCAAATCCAAATTGATTTTCAAATATTTTTTCATGTGCTTTAAAGATGAGTGTGTGGGTTTGTGTGCAGGTGTGCATACAGGCGTGGGGGAGGGACTGTAGTCTTGTGATACACATCTGAGAGAAAATTGGCTGGATGGTAGCAGCTGAAAAATAATTTTTTAACACTGTAATTATGCCTTAAAGATTGAGTAGAACTCAAGTCCTACCCATATTTGTGACTGTGCTGTCTTTTCTGCTTATCTGATGTGACAGATGTGCTGAAATGATTACAGATTGTTCTACAGGAGGAAAATACTAATTGCCACAGACAATTTAAACAATACGGAAGTCATTCAATATTAAATACAGAATAAATATTACAAATTAATTTTAAATCTATTTTATAGTTATATGAGGGATATTGGTTTTCACAATCTGTTAATTACTGTCTTGCTAATCAAATGCTTTCCTATACAAAGTTATTGAGATAGAGCCTTCAGTGACCCATTGACATATTAATCTATCCCTGAATAATCTTATCTTCAGTTCAGCAACAGCATATTTAGAGAATGTTTTGAGAGACTGTTGTTGGTATTACTTGGGGAACAGTATTTTTATATTTGTGACTACAAATAAAATATGAAGTATTTTAGTAGTGACTCTGTGGTTTAATTAAGAAATAAATTATCAACTTCCTTTCTATGCCCTATATAGGAATTGCTCCTTAGGTTGATCAAACTCTTGTGACCAGTGACAGGACTCGAGGAAACAGCATGAAGCTGAGTCAGGGAAGGTTTAGATTGGATATTAGGAAAAGGTTCTTCACCCAGAGCATGGTTGGGCACTGGAACAGGCTCCCTGGGGAAATGGTTATGGCACCAGCTTGATTTCAAGAAGTGTTTGGACAACACCTTCAGGCACATGGTGTGATTCTTGGGCTGTCTTGTGCAGGGCCTGGAGTTGGACTCAATCATCCTGATGGATTTCTTCCAGCTCAGGATATTCTATGATTCTGTAACTGTTTAACAATTTTTGGAACAGACAATCTAGTATAGGAGGTCTTAAGATGCAAACAATTCATTTTACACTCGTTCATAAAGAGCAGTGATGTCAACATCACGTTCTAGTAATATATTCGGCATTTATTTTCTTTCACATTTTTTTAGTTACAATAAAGTCTTTTCCTAGTTAGTTGCAGTTAGAAAAAATTTTTGAAAGCAAGTTGCAGAAGACTGAGATTTGAGGGAAATGTTCCAAGGAGAAGGTTTTCCATTCTGTGACATGGTTCACAACAGAAAGGATTTCAAAACTGTAATTTTAACACATTTCTGTTGAATTGCCAATTTAAGATGTCAGTTGTCATCTTGTCAGTTCTAAGATGTATCCTTTAAGGGATGTTAATTGCCTTTAGAGTTTTAAAATCGTTATGTTGACTCAGCAGTAGGTGGTTGTGGCCTAATTTGTTGAAGGACACCACACTGTAGGTGTCTGTTCCTTCTTAAGCTTATACCTGATCTTGATCTTGCAGTGAGAGCTGCAGAAAAACAAGGAAGATGAATTCTTTGCACATTTGCCTTTCATAGTAGAGGTGGACATTATAAGAACTTCATGTTTGGATTTTCTGCAACTGATATGATTTATAATGTCTTGTAATATAATTAAAAGAAAATTCGCCAGGTGAATGAGCTTGGTTTTTTAACTTATGCAATTCTGATTTTACCAGATTTGTTAACACATTTAAGGTTTTTTTTTATTAGCTTGTGTATAGCGTAGGTGCAGTTAGTACATGATTACGTAAGCAAATATAAAACTATTATATATTCTATTTGTATTTCTAAGGGTGGGTGGGGGAAGTGTTAAATTGATTGTTGCATTTGAAACTGTGGTCTGTTCTGCCAGCAGCTGGAACGTGATCAATTAAATGGGGCATATGAAAGGCATTGCTGTTGCACATTGTTAAAGGAAAATTACAAGTAGTATTGTAATACTGAAGTCTAAAGATATACTCTAGAAATGGCTGGTTAATTTAACTCCATCAAAGCAAGAGCATTCAGTCCTGCGTTATTGGCATGTTATAGAATATCTTTTGTTAATGCTACGAAAATAATGACAATTTTAGTAAGGGTGAAATGTAACCTAATCAGAAGTAAACTTTCATTAATAAAACCATGTGATTGTGAAATTTCATCAGTCTCCTGAAAATGAAACTGTAGTTTAATTTCTAGTTAAACTGTGGGGCAGGTGAGTTCATTTTCCCCACCTTATTGTTGTGCTTTCATTCCTACCTGTCTTACTGTACTCGTTAGAAAATCTGAATCATTACTGTGACTACTGACATTTCAGATTTTTCACAAGCTTCTTATAAGTCATGTAACATTTCTCCACACATCTTGCAATTCTGAAATTTTTCTACAGGAGGGTGTTGAAGGGGAAGTGGTAGCTTGTTTCCTACCCCAGTGCTCCCCAGGACCTTCTCTGAGCACCAGCAGCGGGGAACATTGTCCTGCTCAGAGCCAGGGGCTGTGGGTGTGAGGGGCAGGTGCCCTGAGAAGGTTTCTCAGCTGCTGCCAGCAGTGCTTGAGAAGTATGAGACAAAGAGTTTCACTCACTCCCTAAGACCCCTAAGAGCTGAAGAGGACTGCAACACACTCAACAACTTGCTTTTTTGAAAAGAAGTGTGGTCGAATCTCATTAAGGCTGTTCTTCTGAAAACATTTTAATTAGCTCTCATTAGTGCCGTTGTTTTGCTGTTTTTTTTAAGTAATAGGAATGAATTGAAAAGCAACTTGAGCATTTTACCTAATTCCTGAAAAATCACGTATGAAAACATGGTAGCTTAACAAAAACATTAGGCAGGCATTATGTACACACAGTCGTATTCTGTACTCATACTTGAAGCATATGTGAGGGGGATGAGTTTGTGCCAGCCATTGTGCAACTGAAGTAGTAAAGGGTTTTGCAAAGAAGATTAGAGTTGGCTTCTCAAGTGGATTCAGAGTGCTTCAAAGGATGTATAGGAAGTGGGGCAGAAGAGTTTTCAATAGTAGCTCTACAAAAGGCATCCGCATCTCTTTGTAGAGAGAAGTTTCATTTTAAGATCACTGTGGAGTAAAGTACTTGCAGTTAACTGAGTGTAAACTAGTGCCGCTTCATTTCAGAAGAACTGCCTCAAAAGATTTGCATGGAATTGCAGGGAGGAGGAGGTAGTTGTGTTTCAGGATTGCCTTGCCTTCCTGAGTTCTGAGCCAGGAAGCAGCAGAGCTGAGGGGAGGGAGACCTGTGTGACAGGAGGAGAGCTGTAAACCTCTGAGGAGGTGTCATGTAACCTCGCAGCCGAGGGATCCTCTTATGCACTGACAAGCTGCTTCTCTCTTCTGCCTGGCTGGGGTTATGAACACTTCCCAGGGCTTACTTTGGAGTGACATGGTAACAGGATTTCATGATGTAGGAATGAATTTTTCCTTTTCTGCCCCAGTGGCTTGGGTAATGCATGGTTTGGGAGCTGGGGAGAGGGGGTGTGTATATATTTTTTTGCGTTTTGCCTACAGGATATAATAGATTGTAACAATTCCTTTTTTGTTTTTTTCCTCTTTCACAGCTCTAAAGCTACATAATAAACATAGCGGTCTCAGATTTTTTCAGCTTTCTTGTTATGAACTACGTTAGGAAAAACGTCTTTTATAGGAGTGAAGAAATTGTGTGGGTACAGTAAAGTTCCATTTGCTGTTGCACACCTGTTGCTCCCTGTGTTGGGATCACTAGTTACAATCGGGGAGGAATCATCAAGACCTTCTAGTCATTGCAACAAACTGCTAAAAATATGAGGTCTATAGTGGACAAATTACCAGCAGGTACTTTTGTTGTATAGAGCATTCTGTGGCAGTTAGTTCCAGAACTTACTAAACATTATGTGAAATGCCTTTTCCCTTGTTTTAAGCATGTTTAAGTGATATTTTCCTTTGTTGCCTCCCTTGTTTTGTTTCTGTGGGAATCTGGTAAATATCCTCTGTTCAGGTTTTGCATAGTTTTCAAATATGAAGCATGATTTTGAAGGTGTCAGTTATATCTTCTGTCTTTTGTTTCCCTTCCAAGTTTATTATTTGAAAACTACACCTTTTAGCATACTTACTGTTCCTACTGCTACCTTTTCTTGTTATACTATGTGTTTGTGTAGGACAGCCACAACAGCATTATTCAGATATTAGAAAATGTTGAAAGTGTGAAATTTTTCTGTGAAAATGTTTTTTTACATACTTGTTTGGACCATCTTTAAAAGAGTTGTCTGCTTGATGTTTATACAACACTGTCATTAAAGCAGTAATCAAGAAAGGGCTCAACTTTGGAATTAATATTTAATTGCTTCTGTAGAACATTGCTCACATATCATTTGTTGTGTTTCTTTGACAGCGACAGAATAGTTTCTTTATTTTCTGTTGGGGACCCATGATAACAAACCTGTAGTTAAGGGTTTATAGACTCTTTTCATTGTTTCTATCTGAGACAGTTCAGATTTGCACTTTTTATTTTATTTAGTTTGTGTGTAAAGGCTAGCTTTTCAGTACTTAGGGGCTGGAAAGATTTGGGATATTTCGAGAAAATAAAAGCAAATAAAAAGCATAGAGTATTTTTGATTGTTCAGTCAAGAAAATAAGGGTGGTAGACATGATGTTAAAATGCAATGAATGAGATGCAATCAGATCCTGGAAACACGGAGATGTTTCTCAGGTCCTCGTAAGGATCCCATCTGGGTCCTTCAGCTATGAGCCCTGGCTTCAGTGAAAGAATATACTCCCAGGAAACATGGCAAGGAGAAATCTAAGCAGCCTGTGAGGTGAAAGTACTCCTTTACAGTCACCTTTGCCTCTTCTAATTCACTGTGCCATTCTAGATCAGCGAAATTTCAGCTCTACCTTATGCTATTATGCAAAAACACCTTCTCTTGGTTTTGACCAAGTAAGGTTAACAGTGGCTAAATACATACTGTAGGGAAAGTGCATTCTGTGGCACAACACAAAGCCCTGACTGCATCCCGAGAACATTTTGGGGTAAAACTTTTGAGCAGAGGACAAATGAAACAGGCAGGCTGGATGGTTGAGGAACTAGGACTGCATATGGGTTGCATTGGAAAACCTGTTTGCCTTTCAGTCTGGATAAAGTGTAACCTCTTCTGCAGTGGAAAAGGAGACTAA
Source organism: Corvus kubaryi (assembly GCF_017639235.1). Classification (NCBI taxonomy): domain Eukaryota; kingdom Metazoa; phylum Chordata; class Aves; order Passeriformes; family Corvidae; genus Corvus; species Corvus kubaryi. The sequence continues at coordinate 25,848,475 of NW_024582091.1, read as the reverse complement.
GTTATACCAAGATTAAATGTATCCATTCTCTGTGTATCAAGTGTGAATTTTGCATTGGTCATTCAGAGTGTTACATGACAAATGATGGAAAAAATATATAATTTTAGGGAATCAGTTTTTCATGAAGAAAAATTTTAGTAGATGGATCTTAATAAGAAGCACTGATAAGATGAGGGATGTAACTTGCCCTCTGGGAAACTCCTTCCAATCAGTGTCATGGGTGCAGAAAATTACAAGCCTGGGATTCACAGCCTGAGATGATTCTTACACTGCCTGTAGAACTAGTAAAGACTCTTGCTGTATTTATCATTTGAATTTGGAAAAGTGTGAAGGGGTAGGATTTCTGAGTCCTGGAGGATATTGTACGACAAGTTTACTGTGGAGATTTTCATATTTGGAAGATGCATTGTTGGCTGAATTTATTGTCAGTAACAGTGTAGGGGGAAGGGCAACATCTTCTCTTTTCTTACCGTAACTGGGTACGATTTAGAAGTGATGTTCAGATTAGAAGGGTGACTCCTGCTGGTGACATGACATAATGAATGAATCATATCTGCCTTTTGAGTGTAATAGATGACTAGTTTGACTTTGACCTCACAATAAAAAGAATTTTTTGTTGGACTTTGCTTGCCCCAAATAAGGAAGTAGTCCATCAAGAACACAATTTTTCTCTAATGGTTTTGTACTGCAAAGATTTTCCTGTCTTTTTTTGGGGGGTGGGAGGTTTAGATAAAAACAAGAACTGTAAAAAATTATTTGTCACTTCACTGGAATCTGAATCAGGTAAAAATTTAAAGAGAGAGAATGAAATAATCTTTCTTTGGTCAAAGAAGAAAATATTTAGGTACTCACAGAGCAATGAATTCCATCAGTACTATGGAGCTATTTTTATCTGTTAGGATTAGTCGATTTAACTTCAGACATAACCTGAATTTAAAATATTTACAATTAAACTTATAACAGTACTGTGTCTATTTTCTTTGCAGGTTTGCTGGTCCTCTGGTACATTTCAGAATGCCGCTGGTAAAAAGGAACATAGACCCCAGGCACTTGTGCCACACAGCTCTTCCCCGAGGTATCAAGAATGAATTGGAATGTGTCACCAATATCTCCTTGGCGAATATAATCAGACAACTGAGTAGCCTAAGTAAGTACATGGTCTTAACAGCTGTATTTAGAACTGATATATTTTACAGTTACAGTGTTTGAAGTATGAACACCTTTTCAAATTCTCAGTAGAAAATTGTCATTGGGTCTGGAATGTGCTGCTTTTGTGGATAGTGTCTGGCATGGACTTCTGTGAAAGAAAGCTAGGAATTTTTCTAGCAGCATGTCTTAAAACACTTAATCCATGTATTTCTGTTACCAGTGGAACGTGACAGGAAAAGATAGCTGGTAGTTAATGAAGTCAGTAATTGCTAACCTTAGAGCAATTCTTGAGAGGGAGTATGACTTAATGAGAACTATATCACTGGTTGCTTAATTCTCTCAACTTAAACTCTTGGTCATTCAGAAAAAAAGAGGAGTTGCCTTTTGAAGTAATAAACCCAGAAATGTGATTATTATGTGGTATTTAAAATAGGTAAAGATTTTTCTTCCTACTTCTCCCTCTGTCAACAATTGTACCCTTGGTGCACTTGAGAGGAGTGAATGCTTCTCGAGCTCTGGAACTCTGAAGGAGTTTTGCTGAAAAGGCTGATTTCTGGCTTATTTTTTCTTTAAGTTACAGCAACTCAGTAAGTTGTCAGATGAACCAGCATGATAACATTTTGGATTTCCAATACTACAAGTGTTTTTTAACCACTAGGACATTAGTAAAACTACCAACACATTAAATATTTAAATGTGCATGTATATACATCTACAATGTGAAAAGTCAGCTCCATAATTTTCTTAGTCATAGGTGAAGTAGCCTAATTTGTTGATTAGATTGATTTAATTATTGGTTTGATGATATGCTGTATGGTGAGTGTGTTGTGGCAGCCTATCAAAGCTGTTAGGCTGCTATTAGGTGGAAGACTTAATTGAGGACACTGAATTATGCAGTTGAGACAGGAATGCTTTACAGCACATAAATATGAACATTATATGATATAGCTGCAGCAACAAAGGAAAGTAACTATTTGAATACTTTCAGTGAACCAAGAGCATATCGTATTAGGATGCAGTATATGATCACCATCTGTGGTTTTGCTTCATTCTGCCAAAAGCCCTTCCCAGACTAGCTGCTTATGTACTTCTCATGTACTGCTCATGAAGCCTCCCCTTCCAAGTCCAACTTATTAATATTGTATTATTTTATTTTAGTTTGCTTGTTTAAAAAATTCTTACTTGATTATATGCGTCATCTGGAGGCATTTACTTTTGTAGGTGGCATGCCAAATTTTTATTTGGTGTTTTCATTTGGAAGCATTATTTGACCTTAAAAAACCCAACAGTAACTTCTAACTCAACATCATGGTGTCAGATTGACCTGTTGAGATTCAGCTGCCTTTGCTATGTTTTCTTGGTATACAGAGCTTAAATCCACCATTGTATGTACTGCTGCTTAGGAGGAGGTCAGGATGAAGCAATACTAGAACAGAAAGAAGTCAATTAAGGAAGAAAAAAGAAATTAAGAATATCCATGGAATGCTCCCACATTTGTTACATGGTTTGCTGAGGATATAGCACAGAGAAACACTTGCAAGGGAATGTAACCGTAACTGTGTGTAACTCGTTTTTGGAAAAGCAATGTGGTTCTTCCCTGAAACATGCATACATATGTTTATACCAAGTTTTTATCTGATACTGTGTATGTTTTCAACAAAAAAACCCCAACAAACTTTTTTTCCTACAATTAAAATAGAATGTTTTACAAAATAGTCCTTATTTCTCAGTACTGCTAAAGACTGTTCTTTAAAAATAGGGATCGTGTTACAAAGGTTTGAGTACTTGTGAAAGTATTTTGTTCCAGAATTCTTTTAGCTTTTCTGCCGGCTTATGCTAGGAGCAATACAAATTAAAAAATAATTGGGAATTCTGGAATAGGAATTTTGTGTCTCATGCTTAAACCCGAATAACCAGACTTCACTTGGTGTGTCACTGTTAGGGGTGTACAGCGAGGTCTGCTGGCATGCAGATAAATTTTAGTAGTTGCCTGTGAGTCACAGCCAGCAGGCATGGTTTCACAGCAGTCCCCTGGCAACCAGCTTCTCTGCACTCCGTCCCTTTTTGTTTTCTGTGAATAACGTATATGTTTGAGAATCAGCCTTTAAGTTGTAGACAAAATGAGGCTTTACTCTGACGGTGGAAACTGAGAGTTCTGGTAGGGTTTCGTTTCCTTTAAACTAAAGCTGCTTTTACTTTTGGTGGTAAAGTTATGCAAATCTAAATGATCAGCAGTCAGTTACCTCTGCCTCTTAAGATTTTTCATTTACTGGCCCTCAAATAGAGGATCAATCTTCTGCCATTATGGTTGTGATTTTCATGACCAGCCAGTTTTAACCTTTCTTTTGACATGATATGGAGAAAGAGTGCTGTTATGGAATTGGAGCCTCCAGTACTTTAAATGATAAGGTCATTTGTGAGGAAAAATAAGCATAGAGTTTTGTCATGTAGGTCATTAGATCTCCATTCTTGGATATATTAACAGCTCACCAGGATTAGTCAAGCAGCTGTATCTAATTGGATCTGCTTTGCACAGGGTGTTGGACTGGGTCACTTCTGGAGGTCTTTTCAACCTGAACAGGATTGTGTTTCTACGATCTTGGATACAACCTTTAAATAGGATATACATGCAGCAACAATATCTATGAAATGACAGGAATTCTGTTTTCCTGTGTTTCAGTATAAAATTAAAAGGGCTTTACATCAGTATGTCAGTGGTATCTACTATGTGTCTCCATACAAATTATCAATCCTTTCATAGCTTACTTGATGTGCTGCTTTTAATTGTTCAGTTTGAGAAATTTTGTGACCTTTAAAAGTAGAGATGAAAGGATGAAATACTTACTTCTGCTTTGAGTGATAGTCCTTGCCTTTATCCCTGGAGCATGAAAACACGTCAGTCTGTCTTGATACAACATAGAGAATTGCCAGTAAGTAATTTTTTCCCCCTGTCTATTCCCAGTCTTCTCTTACTTCATAAAAGGATCTGTTTTCTGACAGCTTTTCTTAGCATTGTGGCAGAACAGAAACTCTCTGGACAGCAGCAACAGCTGTCTTAGTTTCCTAGCCATTCTTCCCTGTATTTCTTGCTTTCTAACAGTATCTGCTTTGAGGAAGTGCTTACCTAATTTTTTCAGCAATATTGCACATACATTAGTGCTCCAGTTCCCTATACGTTGGTGTAAGTCAGGCCATAACATTCTCGCATACATGAAACACAACTGATAGCATTGTGCAGCTGTGCCATTGTTAGAAGGCGAATAAATAGCTGTCTTGTGTGAATGTAGCCTCCTGATTTTATTCACAGCTACTAACCAATCTTGTTTTTCCTTTTATTCAGCTGTTCTGGACACAGAATCTCGGTACGACATAACAAACCTAACTGATGGGGTTTGTTCTCAGCCCTGGTCTCTGACACCTCCATCTAGGGAGGAGAACATTTCTTCTTTTGAGTATGTGCCTTTAATAAATATTTGTATTGCAGGCATTCAGACTAGACCTTTTATTCAATCATAACAAGATGCATTTTTTCTTTTACCTCTGCATAACCAAAGAGAATGCTGCCTAGTTCTGCTAAGCTGGAGTCCCTTTTATGTTAGTGGAAACAATTTTCACTTAACATTGAACCTTTTGTTGCCTTTTCCCTGTTTCTAGCTTTTCTATGTACTGTATCTATTTTTACCATGTTCCTCTAATTCTTTCTTTTCCTTGCCCCTTATTTGTTAGTTTTCAGGAATGAAAGCCTGACTTTGGAGCAAATTATTTCTCCCCCTTATTTTTTCTTCTCAGACATGCTTAGCTTTTCTTTCTTATTTTTTGCTTACCATGCCCTCCCCGAGAGGGTTCATCTTGTGAGAAACACTTTTCTCTCATCTTGTGAGAAACACTTTTTCAGCTCAGGAAAATCTTCAGTTTGTCTTGGCTTAAGTAATTCAGTAAGTGGGAAATGTTTCTCCAGAAATACTTACCAGTGAGGTGTCAGCACTGCAACTAATCTTTAGAACCAGGCCTCTTGAGCTCAAAGATCAGCCTCTCTCTTCACCCTGTGTGGACAACATCTTCAGCACATGGTAAGGTTCCTGCATGCTGCATGGTTGGAAGTAAGTCTCTGCAGATGTGCAGCTAGAGCTTCAGTCAGTATTCCAGAAACAGGAGAACCCCTGTGGCACATCCTGCACTGCCCATCCTCCTTCTCAGTGTGTTCAAGAGGACATTCAGTATTTGTTGTGAATTTTCTTCATTAGTCACTCCTCTTAATTTATTATTACTACAATTGCCAGCGAACACAAGAGAAAGTGTTCTTGTGCATATGGAGGAAGCAAACTGATGGACTTGAAAACTAAAGGCTAACTCAGCTTGAGAGAACCCCATCCTCTCAAAATCTTCCGTCTGATTTCTTGATGTTGTCTTTGCAGCAGTGGCGATGTGACGCTGTTTTGTGTCCATCTGGAATGGTAATGAGAGGATGAGCAAGGGGTCAGTAAAGTTTCATTGGAAGCAATTATGTGTTAGCAGAAAAAAGTCCCACCTGCCATTAATTCCTTGCCTACATAAAGCAGTGAATTGAGGTTGTGTTAGAAGTAAAAGGAAGAGCAAGACTTCCCTTTGAAATGATCATTAGCACTGCTACTTTCAACATAAAGTTCAGCTCCCAGCAGTCTCTTTCACAGATTTCTGAATACATGGTGGTAATCTCAGCTAGTTTACTTGACAGTGTCCTCAGTGGGAGGTAACAATGATATCTCAGACTTCCATGGCTGAAGATTTTTGAAGGCTGACAACTTCTTTTTGGATGTCAACAAGAAGCGTCAGACCTGCTCTAGATAAGGTCTTTAACAAAGTTTATTTGATACTTTTGATGCCCTGGTCAGGTTGTCTGATAAATGTCTGGTTCAGTTTTCCTGGCTGAAGGAATCAAGTTCTCTCTTCAGTACTCTGATACTCCTATTATAATCCTTAAGTCCAGTCCTTGTGGACTGCCCTCACACTTTCATAATGAAAGTTCCTAATTAGCATCAGTGCTATGTATTTAGTACATCATTTTTCAGAGCTTGCTTAGCCATAACCAATGAAGTTCCCAAGGATCTACCAAGGTTCTTATCTCCAAATTCAGTCTCCTAGCTTTTAGTCTGTTTCCTAGTCACTGAGCTGTGAGATTGAAATGATCCTGGTGAGAAATAAACCCAGACTTTCAAACTCAGATATATCTCTTTTTTTTCTAAAAATTAATTTATGTAGTGAAGATCTGAAGCTGAATCAACAGGCAATGGATATGTTAAATTATATGTCATAAATAATGGAGGAGGAAAAATGTATTAGTAGACTTAGTATATCTTTCTTGTTTTGTTTTATAAAGGAACCTTGGTTATGTATTTTTAGTGGCTTATGTAGTAACTAATTATCCTGAGAGAATATTTTCTAATAAATACACTATATTGTGTAGAAAGGAACTATTCAGTAGTGGATAATGTAATCTTGCATAGTGTAAGTATATTGGGAAGGGATTGTGCAGTGGGACATGACAGGTTTTACAGCTGCTCTTGTTCTGTGCCTTTATTTTTTAGAAAATGCAGTGGACAAAAATACTGTATAGTGTGTGAACAGGAATGAAATAATAGAAATCAAGGAATGATAGTGTATACGTGGGTCATAGACTGAATTCTAAGCTTATTCTTTCAGATGTTTTATCAATTTCTACATATTTTTTTTAAATTGCCAAACTCATATTTTTAAACTAATATTATTTTGGGATTTGTGTAGTTCAATATATCAACATATTTACTATTTTAATATCAAATAGTATTTATTAATATTAATTTTAGTGACATAACCCTTCACTATACTGTGCACTTAATAATGTCACCACATATTTAATGTGTATTTTTGTAATTTAATTCAGTGATAAATGTGTTGGATTAGATTTTGGGTTTGTAAATGTTAAAACATGCTCACACACACCACTGAGCCCCAGGAGTCTGGCAGATTACTTAAGGCTAAATTAATTAAGATTAATACTTCTGGCAAGATTGAACAATTGTCTTATTTTGGTTGTGCTACTTGCTTCATCTTACATTGGCCTGAGTTTTACTAGTCATCCTCTTGAATTTCAAAAAATGATGCTGGTTTATGGCACTGAGCACTGTGTGTGGTCAATGTGTTTATCCAGGTAGCTACATCAAATTCAGACCATGTTTCACAAAGGCTGCCAGTGCCATAACTGATCTGCAGGATGCTGCTTCAGGCTGGGATGCAGTTGAGCAGTTTGGAACTCTTTAACAGTGCAGAAGGGTAGTAAAGAAGTGACTTCTTCCACAAGTCCTGGTTCAGGACTCATGTCCCACTCCTGGTCTGAGAGCCTGTAACTAAATCTGTTGGTAACTGATCTAGTGTTGCAAAATGATTAATTTAAATGGCCTTTCCTTAGGGTTTGCCAACAGATACAGCATTGAGAATGCTGGAGTTCAGGTGGGTTTAAGGACTGGAGTTTTGAGGGGACTGCTAATGTATGCCCTGATCCCTAGTGTGGTTGTAAGAATTTGTACAACACAATATGAAATCTTTGAAGACATCTCTTTGTCACACTTTATTTAATTAGCCTGAAATACTGTCCAGAACCTGATGTGGTGGTCGTGGTTGACTTCATCTGATACACACCCAGTTCCCCAGAACAAGACAAAAAACCCCGATTTCTTTTACCTTAGTATGTCTTCATTTTAGTCAGTTGGATTGTTAGCAGTTACTCATTTGTGGATAGAAGCCAGGGAGGCTGGATAAATGCTTAAGAAATTATGGAGGGAGATTAGGAGATAAAACAAATTAGAAGGAACATTTAGTGAAAGCAAAGCACTGTAAAATATACAAAAAGTACTGATCAGTATTTTATGACATTTTATAAACCATTGTACACTTATTGCCATGGTAATGAATGGAAATGGAGTGGATAATAAATGTTTTGGTGGTTTTAGTTTTAAAAAAATGAGGAAGGCAGTAAGCAGTATAATTTTTATTCTATTTTCAGTTAGTAGCTCCTAGCTACGGTTTTGTTTTCAGCTCGTAGGTCTGTTTTAAAAGTCAGAAAAATAATTGTTCAAAATGCCATCAAAGTACCTGTATGTTATTGGGGGGAGGAAGGACAGAACATTGTTTCCAAGACATTTTGTCTGTCACAAAAAAGGATACTGACTGACACCAGAGAGAGCTGCATTCCTGTATCCCTTTCTAACTGAAGGTTTAATTGTGATCGGAGCCCTTTGATACACAAGGAAAAGTTATGAAAAGAATAAGAAGGTGAATAATGAATTCCTTAATTAAAACTAAATAATAATGTATCTTCTTATTTAATTTTTTTTTAAGTGCTCTGTGAATAAAAATAAATGCCAAGCAGGTTTTTCAAATACAGTAAAATAAGCTTTTCACAGACATTGAATTAATTTAATTGCAGTAGTCTCTATTGTTATTTAATTTAGTAGGCAAACAAGACCACTGATCTTTCTGATCTGGTATTACGTATCCAACTGTGAGCAGGATCCTAAGGTGTTAATATTTTAATGGTCATAGTGAACTGTAATTCTCTTTATTGTACTGTGTGAAACAAGAGTAGAGCTTTTCAGCAGGCCCATAATATTGTAAATTTTCTAAAGTGTTAATGGTACTTTGGAATATTTGGATAATTTGGATAATTTTGCATTCTTACCCTTCTGACATATTACCTATAAATTATGTGGAATGAGATCAGCTTTGTTTATTAATGTGTTTTATTCTCACACTTTCTTTCACTTATTTGAGTTTGTGACACTTCGTTCAGTATTATCACCTGTGATTGTGTCCTTTGTAATCCATTCAAAATTGAAGATACATTCCTATAGAATACACACAGAGATGGCAACTTGAATACCGGATTACGTGTGTTATGTACTTATTTATGCATTCACATACAGTATTCTTTGGAATGGTAGTTGTACCTTTCACAAAAAGCAAACATTTTGCTTTGCTAGAGGGAAGCATTTGGTTAAATATACCTCTGGCTAAATAAAGAGACCACCAACAGACAGGTAGGTGGAGACATTATGGTTGGCATACCACTTCAAAGACAACAGGTTGTTTTTAATGTATTTCCCATTTGAGGATTAATGTTCATGAGCATGGGCAAATTATTCCTCGCTGTATGTTTGTGGTTGTATGCAACATAATGAAAAGATTTCCAAGACAGATTATTTGCAATTGGAGCTCATTAATGAGGTAGATGAATTTTAAGCCTGATGAAATGATACAGATAAAAATTTAGCCTTAAAATACACCTATAAAAGGGAAGTTACTGGATTTTGAAGCCCTGCCTGTATATTAATTTTTTATTCTATACATGAAAATTTGTATTTTATTTTAATTTTAGTTTGTATGTCTCTGAATATTATGTGAGTTATCTAATGAAAATTAATATTTGTGAATATATTATCTGAAATACATTATGTTTTTAGTATCTGTGTATTTAAACTTTAACAATCTTGTTCTTAGTGGATCACATTTTTAAGTAATTTCTCTTGCTTCAGGTACGTGTTAAAGAACATAAACTTTTCAGAGTTTCAAGACATATATTAGGTCTTAGGTGAGTTGCCAGCTGAGAAGACTTTTACTAACTTTCCACCTATATTTTTCTGTGGACTTGTGCTACAAGACAAAGGTTCTTCGAATGGGAGTGCCTTTGGTCTGCTTCTCACTGGGGCTATTAGCAGTTGCTCCAAGAATGAGAGCAAGACAGCATGTAGGATATTCCTACTAACCTCCCTGCTTCCAGCCCTTTTCAGCCTGGAAGCCTCTCCAACTAGCTGAGGTTTGTCTGTATTTCCTAATGCTCAGTGTGTTTCTTTTTCATGACTTTGTATCATTGGCAAACTTTATTGTCATTTTTTTCAAGTAATTTACACATATCTTAAATAGCATGGATCCCAGCATAGAAATGTAGTAAAACTCACCTTTCTCAACTGTGAAGACTGGTGATTTACTCCTATGTCCTGTTTTCTACCTTTTGAGGAATTGTTTACCTGTGCCATTTCTTTTGTATGCCCCATCTGTTAAGTTTTCCCCAAACCGTTTGATTAAGGACTTTCTAAACTCTCTTGGAAATCTCAGTAGATCATAGCTCTCTATCCATGTGCTTCTAAACCATTCAGAGATTTCACTTTACAAAAGCTGTGTTGCCTCTTCTGTCACGAGTCATCCAGATGTCTGCTAATTCAGTTCTTCATAATGACCTATACCAATTTGTATGGATGTCAGGCTTATGGGTCTGTAGTTCTCAAGATGTTCCATGAAAAAATTTTTGAACCTTACTGTAGTGTGTTTCAGTGTGTGTAAGGAGATTTACAATTGTTCCTAATATTTGCTGATCATTTTGTTGATTTAGTTTTGTAATTTTTATATAGTTCCTTCAGTTTCTTTGAGCCTCCCACAGTGAGTTCTCGCATTAGGGTCTCTCCAGTTCCCTTCACTGAACACCAGTAGAAAGTGTTAAATTAGCTTGTCCACAGGGGTCTTGTCTTCTCTGTATTCCTTTATATTTTCATTGCCAGTCAGCTCTGCAGACTCCCTGGCAGGCTTTCTTATTCCTCATGTCTTTGAAGGAATATTTATTGTTAGTTTGCTAGTTGTTCCTCTTCTGTTTTCTTATTCTGCACATTTCTTCTGATTTCCTCTTATATTCCGTTATTTATAGTCATGCTGCTTTTCTATTGCAGTTGCCTAAGTCTTAATAAATGGCATGTGCTGGCCTTGTGCGTACTACACAGCATCTTTAAGTAGTTTCCACAGTACCTGCAGGGATTTAATTTTTGTTCTTTTGATGTGTTTATATAAAAATGTCCTCGTTTTTATGTATACTTCCAGATGTACTGCTCACCAAAGGCAGAATTTCCACAGCTATCCTTTCCTTTTATACCTGTCACAACTTGAGTGCAAAGCAGGTAGTTAGAAATTTATGAGATTTATACTTCCAAAACCAACGTAAGAGCACAAACAGTACATGAATTACATATGCACAGGATCATTGAAGGTTTTGAAAGCTATCACATTGTATTTCAGAAGTGTGGCTACACATTTTGCTGGGTAGTCTGGTGGGGTTTTTTCAGTGACATTGGCAGACTACTCAAATGGAGTTTTGAGAGCATTAGAAGCAGTATGTGGAGTACTCTGTAGAAGAAAAACTCATTACTGATCCTTTTCTCATAATATTTGAATGCCCTGCTCTTTTGTGCAAAACGTATGATGTACACTGATGAGAACAAAGGAGTTTTGTTGGTTGGTTGGGGGTTTTTTACTTCAGTGTAAACGGGTCAGTTACTAGAATTTTGATCCTTCGAAGAAGAATTTATTATTTTAGTGTGTATTTTTGAATAGGCTTGTTCTAATTCACCTTGATGTGAATATCTGATCTTCCTTTTTTGTAAAGTCCTCTGTACAGCAGGAGTGGAAGCTATGCTTCATTTTGAGAAAAGTGTTGAGGTAAATTTAAAGATAAGTTACCGCTCAGACAGGAGCAGCTTCAGATGCTGGAAGTTGTCCTTTTAGACATATCCAAGAAACTGTGCAGTCCAGTTCCATGCGTATCAGCATAGTGAAATAATTTTATAGCAGCTGAATATCTGTCCTGTAATGTATTAAATAATTTAATTTCTGATAAATTAAGTTGCATATTAAGTATTTAACTTCAACTTGCTTTTCTTAAGGATTCTTAACGGACTCAGTAAGTATAGGTTGTTACGAGTGGTACTCACGCATCTTAGAATTACTTAATTAAAATAGTAAGAAATAATTTGCCTGTTTTGTGGTATGCTTGAATTTTATTTTTTTTCCCATGTTTCAGGTAAATATGCTGAAGATATATTTGGTGAACTTTTCAATGAAGCACACAGTTTCTCATTTAGAGTCAACTCCTTACAAGAACGTGTAGATCGCTTATCTGTCAGTGTTACACAACTCGATCCAAAGGAAGAGGAATGTAAGTTACCTCCTGCATGGAGGATTTCTTATTTTGTCACTCAGACAGCACTGACAGGTGAAATGGAAATAATACTTTAATAGTTTAAATCATATTTATAAGAACACAGAGCAAAGCATCATACGAAAGGTCCATTTCTATTTCTGCTACAGGTTTCTTTTGTAGCCTTGAGCAGCTTTCTGAACTCAGCGTTTTCATGGTTACTGAATGATACTCTTACTAATGAATTTACTTAAAAATGGCTACAGGAGTATCTGTCACTTCCGTAGTGTTATGTATTAGGAATATTAATAATACTATGTAATGTTATGTGAACGCTTGGAGATAAGTCTATACACCTTTTTAAACCTTTCTACTAATTCTCATGGAATGTAAACATTTGTTCAAGTAGGATTTTTGCATTTAACTTGTACCATCTTACTTTCTGTATGATGTTATAGTTGTATAGCTTCATTTGTTGATGCTGTATAACCTCTTGGATTCTTCCTAAATAGCTTTAAGTATTATAAATATTGGTTAGCACTGAGAAAACAAGTACTCTCAAAAGTCACCAGCTCATGCCCATAAGACAAAATCTGTATGGAATTTTAAAAGGTGCCTAGGCTTTGTGATGAGTACAGAAACATTGACCACCTAATGTGTAAATGCCATGAAGCTCTTTTGCTTTCCTCAATATCTGTTGGTTGCAGGTGGAACTGTGAAAAATCTTGTAACCCCAAACATTTTAGGGTGTTCTAAACTATGTGCTTAAGACCTAGAAAGTAGAGCAACATCCCATCATGAAAAATAACTTCAGATTGCTTGTGGTATCCAATTTTAAACTATAGAAGGCTGTTTCAGTTCTGAATGTCTAGATATAATAATTGTGTATTATTACATTGTGGGACAGTAATTGTGTACACAGAAAAAATGAAGTGTCAAACCAGGAGCGTGGTCTTCAGGCTGTCTTTGGTTATAGATGTCAAAATTTCACTAGTAGCAAATTTAAGCTAAGGGAAGTTTTGATTCTGTATTTCGCGTGATATTAATTTTAGAAAAGGTTTTGAAAGACAGCTGTTCACAGCTAGTAGCAGATTTTCCACAAAATCATGACTTGCCTAGGGGAATTCTTACATTAATGGGATTTTCCAAGTCTCTTGATAACTGAGCATAAATCACACCCATACACCACTTTTTCCAGTTGTTGTGGTTTAACCTGGCAGGCAGTTAAACACTACACATCCCCTTGCTTACCCCTGCTCCACAGTGGGAGGAGGGAGATAATTGGGGGGGGGGGGGGAAGGTAAAATATGTGGGTTGAGATAAAGACAGTTTAATAGGACAGAAAAGGAAGGGAAAACATCAATCATATTAGAATATACAGAACAAGTGACGCACAATGCAGTTGCTCACCACCTGCTGACTGATGCCCAGCCAGTTCCTGAGCAGCAGCCCATCCCCCAGACACCTTTTCCCCTGGGTTTATATACTGAGCATGACACCATATGGTGTGGAAAGTCTCTTTGGCCAGTTTGGGTCACCTGTCCTGGCTGTGTCTCTTCCCAGGTTCTTGTGCCCCTCCCTCCCTCCCCATCCTGCTCGCTGATAAGGTGGGGTTGGAAGCTGAGAGTCCTTGACCACTGCTCAGCAACAACTAAAACATCAGTGTGTTATCAGTATTATTCTCATCCTGAATCCCAAATGCAGCACTATACCAGATACTAGGAAAAAATGAAATCTCTCCCTGCCCAAACCAGGGCATTTTTCCTATGATTGGATAGTGATAAAAAGTCCTTTTCATGTACCATAATAAATTGTCAGCAGTTGTAATCTTGTAAGAACTGTAACACTCCACTGTTAATGGCATTTCCTCATTTACTCTTGACAGCCTAGTTTTGGTTTAAATCAGAGGGACATATATGTTGATACATCATATCTAGTATGTTAATCATTCACATTTCCAGAAAATGGAGAGACCATTTTAAGCCATTGAGTTAAAGCATCCAGGGATGTTACAGGATAGCAAGATGGAAAATTGTATTATCCTGTGTAAAAGGCCTTTGACAAGTTTGGCTCTGGGTTTCAGGACCAAAAATCCATAAGTCTTTGATATTAGAGAATTGCTAGAAGTATTTTTAAGTAGTGTGTAGTTCCCAATGCACCATACCAACACATTTTCACAGAACTGTGCATGCTGTAGTGTTTGCTAAACTGTATAGCTAAAGAAAGGTACAGACACTGCAGTTAAAAGAAACAGGGCTGGGAATAGGTCTACCCAATGAAGTCCAGCATGGCTCAGTGTGACTCGAACCTGGTCCCCTGAATTTGTGTCTCACACCATAGAATAGCAGTGGCTGCTAGTACTTCAGAGGAACACGTGCAGTCCTCAGTGTCAGGAGCTGTTAAATGACTGCTTTTTTTAACCTAAGAATATCCAGTCCCTGAGCTGTACCCAGTGCTCCTTATTCACAGGCGTCTGCCTGGAATGAGTCACCACATGAGGACAAAGGAGATGGGAAGACATTTGATATTACTTAAAAGTTAGGGGTTGGGAAACTTTTTTCCTTCAGTATACTGTTTTGGGCTTGACTTTAGAAATTGATCACAAATAGTTTAGTCCTAGTGTGGACTAGAAATGCTGAAGGATGTTAATGCATGAAGGGGAGGGCAGGGGAGAATATTTGAATTTATCTTTTTTAACCCTCTATTCAAGAATTAAGCAACTTTCAGTACTTTACTCAGCTAACAGCATGAGTAAAATGGGATGTACTTGTGAAATGAGTCTCATCTGCTCTTTGCCAGGAGGCAGTAATAGAAGATTTAATGGGTTCCTTTGGGCCCATGCTATTACACAAGAGAAAGAAATTAAGATTCATTTAAAGCTAAGTGGCATGAACGAAAACAGCCCAAGTCAGCTTCACTAAACAAGATGCAGATACTTGACAAGATGTTTCTGATAGAGTCAGAGTAATGAAATTGTTTGAACAGTCTGTGTGTTTTCTCATTTTGAATTATTACAGTATCTCTGTGAAAGAATAAAGCCAAGGTTAAGATTGTATCTTTAAGAGCCATAATCCTTGTGCACAATTTTTCTGTCATAGAAGAGTTGCTATGAACTTGGTTTGGTTTGAATTATTACACATTTTCAAATTCTTGATTTCTCAGTGTTATTAATTTCATATTTTAATAGATTTAAAAAAATACTTTATTCTTTTCATATGCATGTGGGTTTTTCCCCTCAGAAGATACCCAACTTGTATGCAGACAAAAAGAAATCCTCTGCTTTCCATCAGTAAACTCAACTTTATTTCAATTGTATGGGAAACAAGCCCATACGTATCCAAGAGTAATAATACCTGGGGTCCTTTTAGGACTGAGAAAACACATTCTTGCTATAATGCTGAACTAAGGTTGACAGCATCACTAGCCCTGCAATATAAGGTGTCCTCATAGGTGAGAAAATAAATCCTGAGTATAGTTTCTCTGCAACCATTTTTACCTTCAGTATTTACTTTATAGGTAACATTACTAACTGTCCATATATATGCAAATTGTATAAGTAAAATAATATTTTTCTTAATTGATCACATTTTTGTGAATTTAACTGTGCCTTTTAAGTGTGAAGTACTGCTAAAGTGAATAATGTCATACTTACAGAAATCTGACAGTTTTGAAAAGAATATTCATTTTAGCACTTATGTGGTTCTTTTTTGAAATGCTGATACATGGTACAGCGCTGATGTACACTGTCATGAGGTATTGGAAAATAGTTTTGTATCACTCAGAAATAAATAACATCAGGGCAGAATGAAAATTCATAAACTCAAAGTTTATCAGAATATTTTGGTATTAATTTAGTGGATCTTTCAATGTGTGCTGCCTAATTATATTTAAATCTCAAACCAGAGAGGATCTCAAAGGCAGTGCATCAAATTCTTGATTTCTACAGCATATCTGTTACAACAAGCAACTTAAATAAACCTAATGACAGAAGTGCTGTGGGTGAGCAGCCTGGCACACTTCAGGAAAGGAATCAAACAGTGTTGTGGATTTGTTTCAGTGGACTTCTGGCTTTGAATACATGTGCTTATTGTTTTTCTAAACATTCTACAAATATTGCCCTGTCATTAAAACAATTGTAGTTCAGAAGTTTGGCTGAACTAATGCCAAAAAGAGATTTGATGTTTTGCTGTGGGGAAAAAAAGGTGGCATTTGGTGGGGAGAAATGTAAAAATCATGACAGATAATTGTGGTCTGTATACTTCTGAAAATGGGAAACTTGGTCAACTTTAAAGTCTGGATAGTCAGCCCCTTGTGAGACTTAGAAGGAAGGGGTAGTAAATCCCAGTTTAAGGGGCCACTCGCTGTCTCTAGCCTCTGAAGAGGATTTTCCTGAGTATAAAAGTGTATAAATGTAATCAAAATTAAGAACAGAGAGCACGTGAAAATTGAGTTATGGTCTCCGCATGTACTATGTTAAGCGGTGAATAACTCTTTTGTCATTTCATTCTTTAGAAATTTTACCTTCAAAGGCAAATAAAGGCTGTTAAATTATATAGTAGGTCACTTTTTCTTGCACATTTCTACTTAAAGAAAGTTGGATTTGAGTGCGTCTCCCTCTCAAGATTCTGAGCGGGTAGGCTGGGCTCCAACTGCTCTCCAGGTTTCTTCTCCAATTTTCTTAGGCCCTTGATTAAATTTATGGGTTATTTAGTAAGTAAATCAGTTTTAAATTAGTGTGTCCAAGGCTTAATAGTTCCATGGTAAGACCATGATATTGCATATTTTCTGTATAAAAAGAGGGATCTGGACAAAATACCGTTTTCTAAACAATGTGGTGGTTTTGTTGAGACTCACCAGCAGATTCAGTGCTTGATGCCGTTGGGTAATTCACATCTTAATGGGGCTTCCTGGTTCTACACGCTTCATTTAAAGCAGCTTCTGAGTCCTCTTAAAATGATTGCTCTAACATTTACATCTTCTTTTTGTTTACCCATAGTAGTTAAGCTACATACATTCCAAAGAGTTCTTGAGCTTTCAGAAAATTTCTATTTCTTGTGTGGGGGACAAGCCCAAAAGAGAGTAATATCTGATCTACAGAAGTAATCTCTCTCCTTAGCAACTATCAAACCCACAGTCAGAGTATGCTGATGGCTGAGAAACCTAATGTGTGTGCATCTGGTAATTGTTTAAGTGGATAATCATTACAAATATAAAATAAATAAGGTAGAAATCAGACTCTAAAATTGCAGTGTCTCGAGGAACTGAGTCACACAAATCTTTACCTTAAGAGAATTTTCAACAGCACGACTCCCTACCAGTTAATTACCTTTAATGGGAAATTTACGACTAAGTTATTTATTCGTGAGTGTCGTTCTTTCCTCTCTGCACTTTTCAAATTGCTGGGTGAGATTTTGAACAGGAAAAGGGAATTGTGGGCAGCTGAGGCCATTGATTTGTATAAAATTTCTCCATGTCATTTAGTTCTACAGGAGGTCACAGTTGTGGCATTCAAGAGTTTCCAGTCTTGAAAGTTGTCAGGATGAAATTCTGCAGAAAGTGTTAAGAGAGTGAGCTTTTGAAAGGAATATATGTGGTGTATTTATTTACTGTCTTTAGGAGAATGGTATTTTTTGGCCTAGAACTTAATCATAAATTGTGTATTTGAATGAGTGTGAAAGAATAAAAATAAATCTAATAACTTTTTTCTCTTCTGATGAAGTACAATGTAGTATTTAATGTATTTGAAAAGTTAAAAGTAGCTACTTTCTGTCAGTACACTGGTGTGCTCTATACCTGACTTTTAATACAAATTGGGGATTGCAGTTTAATGAGACACTTGCCAAGAGATAAAACATTGTTTAGTATGCAGATTACAGATGTGCTTTTATTTAATTTGTACTTCACCTCAAAAGAAACACAGTTATTGTATCTCATCAGGGGCAATTTAAATACCCTTCCCCCCCCCAGTTTGTTGTTGATTACAAGTAAAAATGGACTGGCACCTCTTTTTCAAAACCAAATGTACAAAAGGTTGGCTGTTTAGCTTTCTGACAGACAATTTTTACTTCTGTGGAAAATACTGTTGTGTGCAGAGGGTTAGATTGGCTAATATAATACATCTTTTCATACAATCCAAGCAACAGACACAATAAAGACAAACAGGCATTTGTTTAGGTTGTTGAACAAATCTTCAAATTAACTTGTGAATATCTCAACATTTAAGGAAATTATTTAAGACCCCATTTTTTGTTAATTGCAGTGAACACAAGTGGTGTAGTTGGTGGACTTTCAGAAAAATATATCTATATAAAATTTAGGATCTTGGGCTATACAAAACATTCTGGTGTTAGTTAGGAATTAAGCAACTGAAAGCATAAATTTAACAGCATCAAGTCAAATGCCTGCAGCTGTTTCAACTCCTCCTTCAGCCACTCGTCTCTTCTCACACCTGACTTCATACATCCAATTTGTCTGACCTGTCCCCTTGCTGTGCCAGTTTGTCAATCAGCCAAAGCCAAGTGGCTGTGGGACCAGCCAGGTTTTCACGTGTTCCCCCCACTGAGGCTGTAAACCACGCAGGGCTTTTGTCTCTTGGCCAGCTGGCAAGCTGAACAAGTGGCTTTGTAAGCCAAGCCGTGCACAGCCCAGGATTACGCTGGCTGTGTGATGTGGGATTTACCTGATCCTCTGTGTAGGCGAGTTATATCCATGGCATGGTTCTCTGTATTTTGTGTGCCACATCCCTTCGTTTCCTGAGTCCTAATGTTGTTGTTTGGAATAATGGTGTGCTTTTCAGGGAGTGCCTCTTACTGGATATCAGCATAGGAAATGCTGCTTGAAATTCTACAGTGTATGTTTTTCCATGAAGACCTCTGCTGTGTATCTCAGGTTTAGAGAGAAAACAATTACACTTATTGCTGGGGATTGATTGATTGATTTTCCTCAGGTGTGTTATCCCCCTATATATGTGTACAAAAAGTGGAGTTTTAAGCAAGAAAAGGGAAGTTATGAATTAGACTGGCTGTGTTTGCTCATTGAAGAGATGGAATGCTAATAAGTTTATAGAACAGTGTCAATAATATGGTGTCACATACTCTGTGAGCATTTTAATATTAAACCAAAGTACTGTATTTATTTATTAGAATAAATTGACTTAGTTCATTGTCTTCAGAATGTACCCAGGTTCAAAGAGAAGTATACTAAGTTTTACTTTTGTTGGAAATGTCTCAAAAAAATGACAGACAGAAATCTTGCAGGATTGCCAAGCAACTCTGAACATTGGGTGTTATTTGTATAACCAACAATCCAAAGGAAAAGCAGCTGAAGTATAAAAAGATCTAAGACTTAAGTTTTTAGATGAGGTAAACCTCAGTTATTCTGAACTTTTGCCAGCTGTACTTCGTGACAGGTACAAAATATATAGGGTTATTTATGACTGCAAAAATATCTACAGAAATTGAGACTCCTAGCTGACATTCAGACATTATAATACTTCATTCACATACTTAAAAAGGCTTCTGAGGAGCTAATTAAAGGTATTAAAAAGAATAAAAGACACTGTGATGAATTAGAACCTAAGGGTAAAAAGAAGGAAACTTCTCCAGGAGAACACAACCTTGCCAAGTGTAATAAACTTCAAAAGCCAAGCTGAAAATCAAATAAATCCCATCTTTAGCCTCACAAAGGATGTTGCCAATATGCTTAGGTAAGAAGACAGAACATTCCAGGAACTGCAAGCCTTCTGGAAAAAATCCCGCCTTCCACCCCTTTGTGATCACACAGTAGAAATCCAGCTTGGTGTATGTACATGTGTATGTGTACACTTGTACGTGTTACAGGAACCCAAGTGAAAATACAGTTTTCAGCTTAAACAGGTTTTTCTTCAAATTGTTGCCAAAGGCCCTAGTGATAGGGGGACACGAGTAGAGTTGTCCTCTCATCTTGCATAAAGGGGCATTACTATCAACCTGTTTCTATAAAATAAACGTAATTATTTATAGATAAAATGCATGTGCTGAGAATACTCTCTTTGCTACTATGTCTGAAGACTGGTTTCAGTATTGTTTGTGATTTTAGGAAAAGAGCCCAAACTAATGAAAAAATTTGCTGCTTTATCTAATGGAAGTCTAATGCTGGTTGCAGAGATAGCCTTGAGAGACACCTGGACTTCACAGGTGCAGTAACTGAAGATCAGGGAGGGAGAGAAATATGAGACTAAATAAGTATACTGTTTCCAGAATTAAAAGTGCAAAGCTTATCAGTTGTGGTCACTTTTCCATTAATCTTTATCTAAATTTTAATGAAATAGAAAAAACTCTTTGGAAATCGAGAAAGATATGGAGGCTTTACCAGGAGTGGGTAAAAATAGTTGAAATCACTGTTTAATGTGTTGTGTTCATGTAGTATTGTTTTCCTTTGGATCTTACATAAAGGTAATTGATTATTCCTAACTACTGTGCTTAAAAGTCAAGGTGGCTCTAAATTAGACAGAGAAGGCTCATGTTGATTAAACAGATTAAAAAGCATTTGACTAGTTTCATGTGTTGGAACATAGAATCACCTCCCATCCAAGCCCATTGATCTCAGTAGCATAAGCTTAAGCGATTTGCTGGTTTGGCATGTCAGTGGGCCTTCAGTGGAACTGCTGCCTACATGCAAGGAATGCAAAGTTTGGCTTGCTCATGCCATAAAGGTAAAATCTATACCTCAAGACAGAGAGTAGATTTTAGTAGCAAAAGGATTGTGTAGTGGAGCTGGTAGATGTTATTAGGTACTTCTGAACTACTGAATGATATTTTACAGCTACAGTAAGCAATTTGTTGAACTACTTAGGACAGACAGAGTTCTGATATCTATCTAGGTGAGAAAAATTTCCTGTGAAGTTAAATAGAGGATAATGTGCTAGAACATTACAGACATGATTTTCACATAGTCTGACAATATCTTGCCATGGCAATAGTGCTAGATGAATCTGTATTTGCTGTAGAATGCCTAAGATGCAAGCAGTGGTGCTTTATATTTTAACCAACATTAGGTAATTCCAGATTAATCCAAATAAAATTTATTCGGTGAGGTTTTTAAAATGGCAATATTCCCTTTCAGTGTCACTGCAGGACATTACAATGAGAAAAGCTTTCCGGAGTTCCACAATTCAAGACCAACAGCTGTTTGACCGCAAAACTCTGCCAATTCCTTTGCAAGAAACTTATGACATTTGTGAACAGCCTCCTCCACTTAACATTCTCACCCCTTACAGGTTAGTAAAATAAAATTAATCAAGAACAATTTCTAGCTTATTTTATGTAATAGAGAGGATATATCCAGGCACCTTGCTCACGTTGAGTAGCTCTTGAATATTTAAGGAGCCAGACTAGAAAGCTGTGAAGGTGCTGGAGGAATAAAAGCAGCAGAAGACATTATAAGCATTAAAACTTTACTCCATTGTACTGAAATTTTAACTCCGTGTAAAATGGTAGGAAAAAGTAATTTTTATTATCTGTATTTATTAAACCATATAATGTACTTGAATATGAAGAAATTAAACAGGTAAGTGTGTAGAAAGAAGGATCTTCAATGGAAATGAATTGAAATGTTTGCTGTCCCAGAGTCAGTTTGAATCAGTAGCTGAACATGAGCAGCCACACAAATTTGCTCAATGTTTTAACAGCAAGATTGGAGTTATTGGAGTGGGAGTTCTCTGATTTATGACACTCCTTTTTTTGTCTGGAGCTTGTGTTAAAGTTATCTTTCTAAAATTAGGACCTTGAATGCCAGGAAAGACAGTAAAAACTGATGATGCAGGAGGTCAATGATCATCTCTTTTATGTTCCTCAGTAAAACATTTCAGAGTCTGAGATACCCTGTGTTCCTTAATATGCCCTTCCTTTGTCTTAATGTTTGGATTCATGTCTTGTCAAATAAATAGTATGCCCTGTTTGTGTCACTGTATTTCAGGGATGATGGAAAAGAGGGTTTGAAGTTCTATACCAATCCTTCATATTTCTTTGATCTGTGGAAGGAAAAAATGTTGCAGGACACCGAGGACAAAAGGAAAGAAAAGAGGAAGCAGAAGGTACATATGTTAACTCTATATAGCTTCTCCTTGTTTTTTCCTAGAAAGGGTTTGCAAATATGCTACTTTAATAGCAATCCAAACTTGACAGAGTCATCTTTATTCAACTAAAACTACTTGTATTCATTCAGTTCCATCAACTTTAACAATTAAATAATAATAATAGTAGTAGTTAAATGATATAGAAGGACCTAAAGCTTTCATGCTGTCTTAATGTAACCGACATCAGATTTGCCAAAATTTTTGAGTATTCTAGCAATGACTTGGAAAGGAGGAATACAGCAGGAATAAAGAATTTAACTTGAACACTTATTTGTAAGACAAAATTTTGACAATCTTACAGGTGGAAAAGCTTGAATGACATTCTAATAGATATAGTTAAACTAGAAAGAAATTAGTAGGAATATAAAACTTTGCTTGTATGTTCTTAAAATTAAACAAGCACTTTTGCAAAAGGTAATGCTTTTTTTGTTTGACCATTATTCTGTATATTTCATACATAGTAGAGAGAGTAAATATGAGTGTCAGATTCATAATTTGATTTCAGACTTAGAATAAAAAGCTACTTAAACAGCTACTTTTCTCTGTACTATTCAGCTACTTATCCACTAGACTTAAGTTTCTGGCTCTTACAAGTCTTTCTGGTTTACATATTATGTTTCGCCTGAAAGTAAATTTTTCTTGCATTTGAAATGGGATTGTTTTTCATAATTTTGTGGCTGATGTTTACATGCAACTAATTAAAATCACTGTCTCAGCTGTCAGTTTTGTTTGCACAACTCTCCTACAGCAGAAAAATCTAGATCGCCCTCATGAACCAGAGAAAGTGCCAAGGGCGCCTCATGACAGACGGAGAGAGTGGCAGAAGTTAGCCCAAGGTCCAGAGCTCGCAGAAGATGATGCTAACCTCTTACATAAGCACATTGAAGTTGCTAATGGCCCAGCTTCGCATTTTGAATCAAGGTTCCTTTATGTTTTTTCTATCCTTTATTGAGTGTATTTGTACTGCGTAGTGAACACGCATGAGAAATGGTCGATGACAAGAGGCTACTGCTCCTCTTGAAATGCACTGGAAATCACTGATTTAGCTTAATCAAAACTCAGTTTTAAAATACTTAGTGTGTCCTTGAAGGAGTAGTTACTATGTTGCTATTTTTAAGGGTAGCATGTATCCTCATTGTATCCTTATTGTATCCTTAAGGATGTTGTTGTCCTCTACAGCTTGATGAAGGTGTAGTGTCACTGCTGCAAGCTCACACCCAGGTGTGCCACTACATTCCAGTCCTGACCTACAAAATCCCTATTATTCCAGCCTCTTGATTTTTCTTAAGCAAACACTGCCAAGACTATATGATGTGTGTGATGTGAATGAACGTCCACTTGGAACTCAGATGAGAATGCTGAGCTTCTCTTTACTCTTGAACAAATCCCTGATTTGATTGACATTTCTGGTTATAGCCTATTACAAAATCCAACCTGTTGAATTCTCATTTCACAGCACGTGTTTGCTGGTGGCTAAAAGTAGCATTTCACACGGTAAAGACCTGCTGTGCTTATGCTTCTGGTCTTTGTGCAAGATCAAGTGCATTTAACCAGCCAAGAAACATCTGAAAGCAAAGAGGGCTGACAAGTAATGTTAGGACATTTGGGGGTATATTTTTGGTTTGTGGGTTTTAGGTGTTTTGTTTTGTTGGGGTTTTTTTTAATTAAAAAGCATTCATTGTCTTTCCAAAAAATAGTTAATTTTTTCCCCCTGTCTTTGTGTGGTCAAAAACACACCATAAGAGAGTATTTTGTTTAGCTTTGTAAGGCCTTCAAACAAGCTCAGTAGTGATGGTGAGTAATTATGACAGCTGTAGGAGAGAGTGTTTGCTGCCTGAAAAATAGAAAAACCTGCTTATGGAAAACTTAGCTCAATTCAGAATGTGAAAATGCTCTCAGTGCATTTCACTCAGTGGGGTACAAGTTAAGTTATGGTGATTAGCATTTTTCTAGGAACAGCTTTGTAGTACCTCTGTAAACTGCTGTATCAAGTCATTGGCAGAAACATCTGCTTTCCTGCTGTCCTTTTGTTGTGTTGTACGTTGGGTTCCGCTTTAGACGTGCTTGTTGCAGGTATCCTTTTATATCCAGGACCCTGGCCTAAACCTTGATTATCTCAGTACTAGTAATGCAATTATTAGTAATGCTGAAGCGCTTGGGAGCACTGCATGTGCAGAGCACATTGTTCAGATACAGAACAGCACCATGCTTTGGAATAAACAAAGATTTTCACCCCTGACAAATTTAATAGGTTTAGATACTACAGTGGTGGCAGTATGTGGAAATGTAGTGTTGCTTTACTTGTTGGGAAGTGTTCTACAAACACTTTTGCTCTGAATTTAATACAGTTTTTTAAAAATAAAAATCTGTATTGAATAGTTAATTAAAATTTACTAACTGATCAGGTCCTTGAGGTGTGTCTAAAGTTGTCATGAACAAGTAAGTTGAATCATCTTTATTTAGTGCTAGTACTCAATAATAGATATTTATTGAGTCCTGTGTCTGTCTATTAAAGTAGCAAGTTCTCTGTATATATTGGAATAAAGATCCTCTGACAGAAATTCAGCTAAATTATTCAGTTGTAAATTCTACCATTCTAACATCGATGGATGTTTCATGAATGATATAAAAGAGTAGTTCTGATTTTATTGCTGTGTTTACTTAACTCAAAATAATGTGACTAATAAACACTAAGGTCACACACATACTGTAGAAACTATCAGATATACCTGTCAAAATCAAACCCTTGAGCTGCTAGAAGTAGTAACAGGGAAAGTGGGATAAATTACTGAAAAGCCACACTGTTTAATATGCAGCACTAGTGAAGAGAAGATACTTGTATTCAGAAGTCAGACTGAAGCATAGAACAGTAGCTGAGGGCACTAATACTTACTCCTACTAAAGGCGAAGTTGGATCTTTTCTCCCTGTTTTTCTACAGATCTCAAGCATACGTGGACCACATCGATGGATCGTATTCCCTCTCTGCATTACCCTATAGCCAGATGTCTGAGCTCCTGAACAGAGCCGAGGAGCGCGTGCTGGTCAGGCCCCATGAGCCGCCGCCGCCGCCTCCGATGCACGGAGCCGCCGAAGTGAAACCTGTGCCTCCCTGTGTTAGGTACGAGCCAGAAAAGCCACGTGCAGATCTGTTGGGGTGGTTTGCTACCACCCCACCAATAGCTGTTAGCATTATTTCCATGCTGCCCAGGCAGTACAGGCATCCCAGGGGCTGTGGCAGCCTAAAGCCCCAGCGTGCCTGCAGGAACAGGGCTGCCAGGAACTGGTCAGGAAGGCAGGCATCTAAATCCCGTAGAGTGCTCTGGTGAAGACCCACCTCACCTTGCCATTAATACTGCAATCATGCTGCCTTCTGAGTTAAATGGCAAGACAAGTAACTGTATGGAAAATGATTCTCTGAAGTATGTTGGAATTTCAGGATGTAGCTTTGGAGTTTTGGAAATTAGTACAACTGAGCTGTGTTTCAGCCCACATGAAAGGAAGAATTTATCACAGTAAGACAGTTGTCAAAACTACGTATTCATCGCATTTGCTAAATTGCAAGTGCTTCCCTCTCCCAAATGTTTTTATTTTCTATTTCTTTGTACGTTTTCAGAAGTGGATACATACATAGAATGTTTTCTAGAGGTGAAAATTTTGTTGTCACTCCCCTATTTTTTTATACCAAAAGTCTTCCTTTATGGTTTGGTATATACAACTTAGAGTAGAGGACAGTTAATTCGGATGGGGTTGTTACATCAGCAAGATGTTAGTCTCTCGAAAAGAGTGATTTTTTTACTGCTTAGGGGATCATATGCAAAAATGCCTAACTCTTTAGATTAATTTTCCACAACGGCTAAAGAAATCCTCTAGTGGTCTTTCAGGAAAATAAGTTTACTCTTCTCTCTTATTTTCTTCAATTCACCTATTCATTGCCCTATAATGAGTATCTAGCATATAACTACACCTCTCTGTACATAGTATTGATGGCCTTTGATATTAGTCTCACTCATTTTGTCATCACACCTGAAATACGTGTTTCAAATTAACTTGCCCTCATTGTTTGCATTGTTTTGTTTTGGTTTTAAAGTTCTGTGAATCAAAGCAGCTAATCAACTGCTACTTCCCTTACTTCAGAAAAATAATTTGGATTTACTTAGGGACAACAGGGAAGAATTATACTAGTATAGGAAGCCTTTGATAAAGATGCAGGTACATTGTATAAGAACATAAATTTGGTTAGTAGCTGAATTTGAGCAGAAAAATTGGAAACCTGATCCATGCTCCATACTGAAAATTAGATTTCCTTGTTTATGAGGTGTGAACAAACACCCTGAAATCATCATAGTACATAATGATTTTAATGCCCAGGTTTCAATGTTCTTAAGTTGCAGAAGTGAATCTATTACTATTTTTTCCACTCTCTAGCTCTAATAACTTTGTTCTGTTATTGGATATTGCAGTTCTACTCCTGGCTTGGTAGAAAATCGTCCTCAGTCACCAGCAACAGGCAGAACACCAGTGTTTGTGAGCCCCACTCCTCCTCCACCACCACCACCACCTCTTCCGTCTGCTTTGTCGACTTCATCATTAAGAGCTGCAATGACTTCCACCCCTCCACCCCCAGTCCCACCCCCACCACCCCCTCCCACAGCTGCTCTGCAGGCCCCAGCTGTGCCACCTCCACCAGCTCCTCTCCAGATAGCTCCTGGAGTTCTTCATCCAGCTCCACCTCCAGTTGCTCCTCCCCTAGCACAACCCTCTCCCCCTGTCACTAGAGCCGCCCAGGTGTGCGAAGCTGTACCTGTTCACCCAGTTCCTCCACAAGCTGAAGTACAGGGACTTCCTCCACCACCCCCACCTCCTCCCCTGCCACCTCCTGGCATTCGACCCTCCTCCCCTGTCACAGTTGCAAACCTTTCTCACCCTGCTCCTGTTCTGCACCCTCCTCCCACAACCATTGTCCCCGGCCCTCATGCACCCATAATGCCTCCATCTCCACCATCCCAAGTGATTCCTGCTCCGGAGCCCAAACGCCATCCTTCAACTCTTCCTGTCATCAGTGATGCTAGAAGTGTTCTGCTGGAAGCAATACGGAAAGGTAACATTGGCTATTAAGCAGCAAAAAGAATAATCTCAGAAACCTGCTAAACACACGTGACCTTTGAGAGAGGGAATATTTCACATGTGTAAGAAGTTAGAGGAATGCATCTTAAGTCTGCTTCTGTTTTCTATCCTCTACAGTGTATGCATTGCCAAGTAGACAGGTTTTTTTCAATTTGTAATTGCACTTATCAGGTGTTTAGTTTGGATGGCAAAACTGGTTCTCTGTGGAAGTTAGATTACAGAAGAAAGTACATGTGTTTGTAGATGATCTGTGGAGATTATCTTTCCACTTCTATTTACCTGCAAATGTAGCTATTTCTGATAATCTACAGATTGTGTAGAAAACAAAAACATTGGTTTTCACAGTCTATTAGATAAAAGCAAAACAGATCAATTGGCATTGGTATTTTGATTATCTCTCACTGTATTACAACAAGATATAAGTGACGTCCAGAAATCATTGCTGAAGACTTCAAGCTGTAAAGTACCTGATCTGGGCACATCTCAGCGCAGTAGTGGAGCACCCTTTGCATTGCAAGGTGCCCATGGCAGAGTGCAAGGGAAGGGCAGAGCTGCAGGACAGTGTTCTCCTGATGATCTCACAAGGAGCTGTGTGCAGGCTGTACCTTTCAGCTTATTGTGCCCATGGCCAGGAAAATCCCCCCTGCGCTGTGCACGCTGCTGTTTGATGGTGGGGTATCTTTCAGTAGTGAAGCTCTCTCAAATGTTTCAAGTCCTACGTTCTTCTACTCTTCCCCTGCACAGCAGCACAGCACAGAATTTGTATGGTACTGTGATATCAGCAGATAGGCTATAGCAATAATTCAAAATATTTTTGCACATCTACGTGCACATGAATTGATAACATCATTGAGTCTAAAGAAATGTTGACAAGAGTTGAGTACAAGAGAGGTGCATGAACATGCATAGAGAATGTCAGCACAAATAAGGAAGTAGAGCCTGCTGGTATAATCTAGGTGATTGCTGAAAACACTTTTGACCAAGTCATGCCCAAGAAACAAAGGCTCGAGTTACCACAGCTTAAATTGTACCTAAGGTCCTGTGCTTGGGTTGTCTGTCAGCTGACAGCGAAGAATATTAAGTACAAGATGTAGGTCATTCTTAGTCTGTGTCAGTCTGGGATATCGTGAGTATAAAACCAAAATATATAATCTCTGTCATGTTTTTAACTAAGTTGCTGGATTTAACTTTTTCATACCTTTGGTATGTGTTATTTCTCCTTTGTATTTGATCTCCAAGTAATACTTTATCCCAAACCAGATTATTATGTGATAAAAAACAGGGTTACAAGAGGTCCTGTCTTGTTAGGATACTCAAATAGCTATAAACTTCCATTAAAATCATGAATAGCGAGTATGGAAAATGTCTGGAAATGCAAATAGCAAAATGGCTTTTAATCACTCACGGTGGTACTAAAAATGTATTTTTAATGGGAAATTAGAACCAGGATGTTACAGTAGAAGGACTCATGATCTAGTCTGCCACTGCAGTTCTGACATTCCTCTCTTTAAAAACTTGACAAAAATATTTCTACCTGAGCAGGACAGCATCCTCTGTCTTCACTTTTGCTTGCGAAGCATTTCGTGAATCGTGGGCTAGATACATTTACAGTGGGGAAGGAGGAGAGTGACGTGTTTGTGGTCTGATGTTCTCCAGGTATTCAGCTCCGCAAAGTTGAAGAGCAGCGGGAACAAGAAGCTAAACACGAGCGCATTGAGAATGATGTTGCCACTATCCTGTCCCGTCGCATTGCTGTGGAATACAGTGATTCAGAAGATGATTCAGAATTTGATGAAGTAGATTGGCTAGAGTAAAATTATTACATTGCTGTACACTGCAAAATCGAATGCTAATGTCCATTGTGGTGCTTGTTCTTTGAAAGTTTGATGGTCATTTCTAGTGTTTTTTGTATTCTTTTCTTAACATAATTAATCCATGTTTTTCTACTTTTCAGTTTACAAAGAGCTCCTAGTGCATCTTCAAAACTAAATGTTTTACAGTGGCTTTTCTTACACATCTCTTTTGAAAGAACATACTTTGTTCCAATAGACCACTAAGTATTAAGCATGGGCAGCTGTTGGTAGAGTAGCAGTTTCAATTTTTTGGCATATCTTAACTGTGCACTTTGTGAATTTTAAGTTGATGAAGGCAACTGAGATTGACATTCCAAGGGCAGCTGTATGTACTAATGAGCCTTATTCTACTTCTGATAGTGTTTTAAAACATTAAACCTAGCTGTCAAAATATCACTGCCTCGATTACACCTGTACACTAAAAGTACATATAGTTAGCAGCACTGAACACACTGAAAAGCAAATGGATCTTCGGGGGGGTTATTATTGTTTTATTGTTGTTTTTAAATAATTATGGCCTTATTTGAATGTTTAGAGATTCCCCTTCCCTTCTTCCCTCCCAGGTACATATTGTGTGGTACTATTTTTGCCTGCATAATAGAAGTTTAAAGTTTTTTTTTTCCTTGTGAAATCTTTTGACTTAAACATGCTGTGTAACTTATGTAACTGTTAAAATAACAGTTTGATTTAATAAATGGTTCATTTTAAGTGTTCCTGGGTGTTGCTTTTTCAATGAAGCCTGCTTTTCACTGGTATATCTGAGAGATCCTTGGATTTCAAGTATTTAATCTGTGGTAAATATTCTGTACCTGATCTAACGAGAAACTATCATTAAATGATATCTATATGCATATCTACTGAGAAAAAAAAAAACAGCTGAAATCTTATCGTGACCTTAGTTTAAAAAAAAATACAAACACAGAATTGGGAGCTTGTGGCTAATTGGCTTTAGGGTTGTTTTGTTTTTAAAAAAAAAAAAAACACTTTACCATCAGTGTGTCTTGAGGAGAAGCCGCAGTTAAAATCATGGTTGATGAGAGATGACTTTTTAAGTGCTGTCTAGCAGCACAGTGCATGTTTTGCACAGTTTTTGTGTTTCTCTTCCCTGGAATAACTCCTTCAAGTCAAAAGCCTGTTGAGAAGGGAAGCATGAGAGAGAGTGCAAGAGCTCTCTTACCCTGTGATCTCATTCCTGGAAGAAAGGATTGTATAGTAGAGGGAAATAAGTCTTGAAAGTCAGAATGAGATTTCTGAAGGGGGAACATTAAATGTTCTGTGTGTTATGGACCAGTTTGCAGGGACGTGGTTGTTAGCCTTGTCTTGCAGCTGGGCAAAACTCCCAAGGTATAGGCTGGGGTAGGAATAGTGTACAGCAACCCTTCCAACTCCACTGTGACCATCTCAGCCTCCACTGTAATTTTGCACATGGCCTACTGTACTCAAGACTTTTTCAACTTCAACAGTAATGCCTCTGTTGGTTTTGCGGAAGAAAAATTATTGTCACAATTTGTGAATCTACATCCTTGTAACTACGGCTGCAGATCTCTGTGCACTGCTCTCTTTGATAGTTTCTTCACAGTATATCACCATCTGGTTTGTTCTGCTGTTCTCAGCCAGCTTCCAAAGTGCATGTCCTTCTTAATCCCTCATTGTAATGGTAAAGAAAGGATGTCAGAGGCACTGCTGCATGAATATTTGATACTGTTTCCTTGGATCTCAGTAATCCTAACTCAGCAAACCTAAGTAACTCACCCAGTAACTAAATGTAAGAGATCCTATATATTCAGCTGTAAAGATTTGAGATCTTTAAGCAAAGTGCATTGTATGCAGCTGCAGCTCCCCTTTGACCAGGGACCCAGATCTGCACTCCAGACGGCTGAAAGAAGAGCTTGTCCCTAAATTCTGCATGTAGGTAGTTCTGCCATTCACAAAATTGCATTTCAACTGATGTTTATACCTGTTCCTTGCTCAAGTCTCTATAAAATCCTGATTTTTCTGGTGGATATTATGGAGAGCAGCCTACATTGTCACTTAAATGGAGCAGCAGCATTTCTGTGCCCAGGCTGTAACTGTTCAAATTAGAGCATCTCACTATTGTGCCCGCATTTGTGGATGTGCTCTGTGTCCAGGAGCTGTGACCTGGGTACAACTTAGCTAAAGTGAAGAAATCAAAGCAAAAAAAGGCCTGCAGGTATCACATAGCAGACTTGAAGTTATAAAAAATGATTGTTATTGACCTGTTTTGCTGTCCTGCTGATTAAGAGTATCCCTTCCAAGCTGGTACCCAGGGCAGACAAAGCACTCATTTAATATGACACAGTCACACAAAGTAATGAGCCTTGTCTGAGAAAAGTCAAGAGTTAAATTCAGTTAACATTTCAAAGGCAGGATTCTTGGCCTTCTGCCACTGCTACAGCTTTCTGCCATAGCAACTCGTCTCCAGATAGCAATAGCATGATTCACTAGTTGCAAGAGGTGATTGTTGAATTTGAATATTTGTGTTTGTAGATCGACTCCAAGCCATGCATTTGCAATCTCAGTGATTTGTATCCCTCTTACCGTGGTCTCCAACCGCCTTTCTCGTTTGGTGGAATGCTGTGCAGAGGGCTGCTGGGCTCTTCATGCCTGTGATTAGATGTGTAATAGATTATTGATTGCTTTATCTTGTAAGGTACTAAATCAAGTCTTCTGTATTGAACTGTTTACAGAGTCTGTTGTTTACCTCTGTACATTTGCAGCAGCTGGTTAAAACCAAGGCTCGAAGTCTGGCACAAAAATAATGTGTCAGTAATCTTTCATATAAATGAAGGGAAACCTTTGTTTGTCTTCACCCTTTTCTCAAACTGTAATCTGGGACAGTTAAAAATTAGCTACCTCTCCTACTGAGAATTGGGGGGGAAAACAGAACAATATAAAAAGCATAGAAACAAGAAACAAAAGCTACTTGGCAGAAGACTAGGGAGGTGCAGAATTTGTCACTCAGGGGTTTTATCAAAAGATAAAACAGTAACGATGCAGCCATCATGGACAAACCAAAAACAAATCAGTAAATGGAAGAGAACAAGGACTGAACGAACAAGAATTAAAAAGAGACATAAATCTGGGGGGATTTTTAGTGGTGTGATATGAACAGTAACCATTAAATACCAGATATTATTGAGGGAGTATGTTATCTTTCAGTAAATTGGGATTTAAAAAGCAGGAGGCATATTAAAAGACCTTTAGTTGATAAAATTATTCTTTTCTGCATGTTGCACAGGGGTGCACTCCGCAGCATCTAGGTGGACACTGACACACCATTGCCCGACTAATGTTCCTCAAAATGTGCAAGGGACCCGAGTGTGCCAACAGGTACCCGCAGTCCCCGAGGCATTGCAACAGACTCTTCAGGATGATGGGGCCGTCTCGGCTTGGATGCAGCTGCCACCCCGGCAGTGCACCCGCACGTGATTTACCTGGAGGCTGTGAGCCTTTGTCTGCCTGGAGGATGCAGATGGGAACAGCCTCTGCCGTGGGCTGCCACATCTCAGTCTCCCCAGCCCGTGCATCCCCACGGGGAGGGGGTTCAGGGCATGGTGCAGAAGCCCCTGCTTGACAGGCAGTGCAGGGTTATGGCAGCAGCCAGAGCCCCGAAACTCAGCATTTCCACAAACCTCAGCAGTTCCAAGAGGAGACTCGAAGGCAGAGCCTCAGCACAGGCTCTGCCACCCAGGGCTGCATCAGCAAAGGATCTGACAGAAATTCGACTCGAGCTCCATCAAGTGTCCACTCTGTCTCCTCAGCTACAGGCCAGAATGAGTTTTACTCTCCCCGACTCTTTTGCAAGTGGGGACATTAAACACCAGGAGAGGAATCACAACCAGAGACCACGGGCAGCAACAGTGATCTCCCTTTTTGGACCCTCTGCCAATTCTCCTCTCTCCTTTCCCCTCCTGGCTACTTTTCCTACTTGAACGATTCTCGGGGGTGGTAGTCTGCCCACTGGAGACTTTTCACACGCTCTTTGTGGCTGCAGCTGGGAGGGACCTCCCTGATTCCCAAACTGCTTCTTGAGTACATCACCAGCCCTCGGTAGACATGAGTTCCCTCCGTCTGTCCTTTGAGCTGCTTGGGACAGCTCTCCCTTGCCTTGTTCAGCCCTAATGAGCTGGGTCGGGTTTAAGTGCTTAAAAAGCAGGTTCCTGGAAACTCGGGGACGTTCTTTTTGCCAGCATGTGTGCAGAGAGTGCTCCCACGAGCGAGTGACTTGGCTGTCAGCTCTGAGGGTTTAATGAATGCCTGGCAGCACACCACCAGGCAGCTGCAGAGGAGCAGGCAGGGGATGGGGACCTCATCCCCATCCCAGCTGCTGCTAGAAGAGGACACATGGACAAACCTCAGGAAGTGGGCACTGGGGTACACGGCAGATGAGGTGAGGCTGGAGCTGTTCACCCCATTCTGTTGCCATGGGACTGATAGATCTGATACTGCACAGCCTGTGCTTTTTCTCTGATCTCTGCCCTCTGCAAGCAGACATCTTTCCCCCCTGCTAATTCCTGTTCCTGGAGAATGGGTTCTGCCACATTAGTCATCGCTCATGCTCCTCAACTGCCAGCAACCCTTGACAGCAGCATCAGTAACAGCCTCTAAAGAAAATTGCATCCATCCCATTTCTTCTAAATTCTTATTTTTGCCACATTTGCAGGCTCTGAGCAATTGCTCCAGCTACGTTCCTTTTGGCAACTGGAACTGTCTGGATACAAATCAGAGAAGTCATCAAGCATCTCTCACCAAACTGGGCAGATTATTCCCCTTTTTATGTTTCTTTATCCGATGGTTCGATAACTTCACTTTCAGATGCAAGAGAGCTGAGGGCCCCCTACAGACAGGTCATTTTCGTTTTCCACCTCCCCCAGTTTAATGCCTTTAATGTCGGAGTGTTATTTATTGCAAAACTTGTGACATTTTCTCACAGCTTCATGGCAGTATCAGTCCAAGAAAAGCTTAAAAATATATGTCCCTTTCATGAGATCTTACACCGTGTTTTAGCCACTTCTACTCCTCTGCAAGGCACTTCCTTCACCACAATTTTAAAACCTCAGAGCAGGTCTCCTTCCCAACCCACCCCAGTGCCTGCTGTGGAGCAGCATCCACACTCAGTGACATATTATCACAGCTTGATTTTGCACTTCAGTACCAGCCAGAAATATCTCCAGAAACTGCCCAAGACTTCTAACCTTGTGAGAAAGCAGCTCACAACCCAGGTCTTGGCATGCTGGTGTAGTTTAGAAATTCCCCTTCATGCCAAGCAAATGCTGGAGGCTGGATTTTTCCCAGTTGCATTTTGGCAAAGCCAAACCAGCTTGTAAGCATCACCAGCAGGACACAGAACCAACACAACCCCGTGCAGGAATGTAGGAGGCCATCAAGCGGCCTGGGCTGGGGGCTGCTCCCCCACACTGCACCCCAGAGAGGGCTGCATCTTCTGGATTTTAAAAGTACAAAGAAGTTAGCAGTACTCCCAAACAGGACAGGTGTTCCCCACAGGCCAGCATTGTTTGCAGGTCAGTAGGAATCCTGGCAGTAATTCAGCTGTGGTTAGTGAGAGGAAAATATTAGGATAACTCCTTTGCTTCTGTAGACTTTGTCCTCTGCACGATGGCTGTGGACCAGCACCTGCCAGGGGAAGTTTCAGTGCCAGCGATTACCTTTGGATGAATCAGAGGTAGAAAGCAGCAACTCAGTCCCTGTTCCCACAGCAGAGAGAGCCCAGCTCTAGGAGCAGCCAAGTATATCAGGGCTTCCCAGACAGCTCCTGCAACTCACTCTCTGTAGATCTCTCTAATGGAGACCTCTAAGGTCACATGGAAAAGTTACCATCCTAAATCCCAGAAATTTTAAGGCCAGGCTTTGATGCCTCCTTGGATTTTGAAACTTTCCACTGACTTGCCACATCTCTGCAGCTTGCAAAATCCCAGGATGTGAGGCTCTCCTGAAGAACCTGCAGTTGGGGGTGTAGCCAGCCCTACCCCCACAATGTCCCCACAATGATGATTTCACATCCCTTGAAAGCAGGAGGCATTTTTGGAAACATGTGGGCTGAAGCTCTGCCCCAGCAGTGGCCCCTATGGCCTCTGCCACAAGGCCTGAGAAGATCCCACAAGGGCAAGGCAAAGGGGCTCTCATGGCTGCAGCCCCATGTGACCATCACCCCGCATTCAGACTACCCAAATTCCTGCTGGAGCACCCTGCTGTCAGCCACAGCAGCTCCCAGTGTTGGCTAGTCAGTGACACCTGTAAGAAGTGTTTAGCAGAGGTCTGCTGGCAAAATGTCATCCCCTCCCAAAACACATGGGAGCAATTACTTTTTCAGGTTTTTAGTCTGTTTTTTATGAGTAGTCCTCATATTCTCCATAAATTTCATTAGCTGGATTTATGTGGTCACTAAACTGCATGATAAAGTATTATAGGCACAGCAGGAAATTATTTGCTATTCTGGTGAAAACGAGTATTTCCTAGTTTTGTCAGTGAAGGGAATTAAATTATCAGGGAAATAATAACCAGCTGAACTGAAGGAGGGTTTGATTCATGGTAATTACTGATTATATGCAGATTACTTTATGGCTTTAATTCTTTGGTCTCCCACTGTTTGCTTGCTAAACCGCTAAAAAAAAAAAAAAGGGAGTGGGTAGATGAGAGTCTTGTTTGTAAGGCAAATTACAGAACCTAATTTGTTGATTACATGAAAGGAAGCAGAGCTCTGCACAGACCAGGACAGCAGTGGGAAGGAGCCAGCAGAGAGCTGTGCTTGCATCCATCCTTGGCTGCAGCCACTACTCTGCTGCTCTTCAGCACCCAGTTCACGTTCCCAAGATTGCCACTCTAACCTGTGCTTGTAGCTGCTTTTACTGGGGCCACAGCAGGGCTGAAGGTGGTCTGTGCCCTTTGTCTTTCAAGCTGTTCATCAGGTGGAGATAAGAGGATGTATCAATCCACTTGTGCTCAATATGCACCTAAAAACATTTCTTCCAATTCAGTGCAACAACCAGGCCCTTGCAAATCTGCAGTTTTAACTAGAACTATGCTTTAAGGCATCAGAAGCTGGTTAGCAAACTACAGGCTGCTTTTGACAGAAAGCTACCCAAAAATAGAGCAAAGCATCACCACTGCTTCTCAGACACTCCTCCCTTTCTAAAACAGCTTTTCTCTTACTTCCTACAGCAAACCTTCAGCAGACTTGCAATCCCCAGGGATGAAACTAGCCTTTTGATCTCGTACATTATTCTTAACATTGCTGGAGCAAAATTTCAGACCATGTTCTCTCTGCAAGGGAGAGATGGGGAGCGAGACCCTGCTCCTACTGTCTCTGGCTGCCTCCCTGACTGGGAAGCGTCTTCACTCCCATTGTACCTAGGGCAGCATGCTGATTGCATACAGCATTTATTCTTAAAATACATAGCTACACCCTCTTAAGTAAAAAGCAAGTGCTGGGGTTTGCATCAAAAAGTATCACCCTGTGTCAAAACAGGCTCAGAAGCACGGTCGGGTGCTCCATAGAGTCTGGGTGTGTTGTCTGCAGCCGCTTCGGCACATGTGCCAGCTGGGATCTTTCAGCTGCCAGCACTTTATCTAATAGATGAAAGGGAGAAAGATGGAAAGCACTGTAATTGCCAGCCCAAAAGAAAGCCCCCTGTCAGGCATGCCTGCCTGCACCCCTGGGGGTGTCAGTGCAGAGGAGCAGGGGTGAGTAGCACCTGCTGAATCCATCAAGATTGGATAGCACTTGCAGTCCATGTGAGCTCTGTTCTCATCATGACATGGTGCAGGATCAAATCCAGGCTCTGGGATGAAAGGTTGGCACCACCAGCATCCCCTTGGGAGCCTCCAGAAAAGCACCCTGTCCCCTTGATTGGTACCAGCCATGATGGCTCCCCTGGCCCAAATAGGGGGCAATGCTGTTCCTTCATAGAACGATAGAACAAGAGTGGTTAGGGTTGGAAGGAACCTTAAAGTTCATCTAGTTCCAGTCCCCCTGTCATGGGCAGGGACAGCTTCCACTAGACCAGATTGCTCAAGGTCCCATCCAACCTGACCTTGAACGCTGCCAGAGATGGGGCATCTGCAGCTCCTCTGGGCAACCTGTTCCAGTGTCTCACCACCCCCACAGTGGAGAATTTCTTCCTTATATCCAGTCTATACCTACCCTCTTTCACTTTAAAGCCATTAACCTTTGTCCTAAGTCCACATTACCATTGTCCCCGAGTCTACATTATTCCCTTTGCTAGTAAAGAGTCCCTTCTGGATGCAAAATTGTATCCTTGGCTGTTCCTAAGTGCCCCAGCAGATGAAGCATCCTGACTCTGTGCCCCACACGCTGCAATGCAGAACCCCACTGAAGGGACAGTGTCTTCAGAAGTGGTCATCATTCCTGCCATAATGTCCACAGGCGTGTTTTAGCCTTTCTGCTTTGGGCAGGTGGATCCACCAGCAGACTTTTATCTGCCTGTGCAGGATGGCCACCCTTAGGAATTCTGAACTTTCCGTTCTGCCTTTGCAGGTCATATGTCTTTGGAAGAAAGATACATGCCACTTTATGCTGACCAGTAAGAGCTATTCATCACCACATTTCTCCTCGCATTTTTCTTATTTCAGTGCAAGAATAATAGTTATATGGTAATTATAATGAAAGAGATACAATTTAAAGTGAAATATTTTCCTTTTGGTTGTTTGCTGTGGAAAGGCTGCTTCTTCCTCTGCTGTTTCACTAACACCCACGATCAGATAACATTTGATGAACCACCACAAATTAGGATGCAGCTGACGTCTCGTTTCTGTGCTGTTTGTGCCTGGAGGCGGTGTGTGCGGTTTTGCTCTATCATCGAGCTGGCTGCCCCCGGGGCTAACCACAAACCACTTCAGGCCGTGCCGAAAACAGCCCAAGTGTCGGCGTTTCACGCGCACCCGACAAGCCCCCGGCTTCCTGCCGGGAGGAGCCGGCTCCGGGGCCGCGCCAGGGATGCGCATCGGGAGGTGGCAGCATTTCACCGCTGCGCCGAGCCCGGCCCGGGGGGAGAACAGCCCCTTGCCCGGCCACGGTGCTCTGCTCGAGAGAAGATCAGCAGGCTTTAATCCTCTTGCTTTCAAGGCTCAAGTCTGCCATACTTTACATTTGCTGCTTATTCCTTTTGCAGATCTCCCCTTTTACCTTTACTCCACCCCCCCCCCCCCCCCTTTTTTTTTTCTT
The DNA here is from genome assembly GCF_017639235.1 of Corvus kubaryi. Taxonomy (NCBI): domain Eukaryota; kingdom Metazoa; phylum Chordata; class Aves; order Passeriformes; family Corvidae; genus Corvus; species Corvus kubaryi. The sequence goes on along the minus strand of NW_024582091.1, from coordinate 25,810,039 downwards.
TATTTCTTTGTTTTAAGAGAGGCAAGGAGTTAAAAGAGGCAGCAAAAGGCAGCAAACCACCTGCAGCACCCGGAGCAGCACTCGAGGGTCCTGAGCGTTGCTGGTCACCCCAGTCCTAGCGAGGATGGGCATCAAAGGAAAGCACTCCCAGGTTACCCGTGTCACCCATGGGAAGCTTGCTGCACGACCAGGGCCTCCACCTGCTCAGAGGAATGGGGATTGTGGTGGGGGCGCCCCCAGCCTCCTGCTTACTGGGAAAAAGTCCCACAGAAGCCTCCCGAGTGATTGAGAAAACCTTCTCCTCTGGTCACCTCGGGAGGAGAGATGGCACTGCTATGGCTCTGAAAGCAGCTCTGCACCACGAGAGGCACGGAGCCCAGGGGATCCCCCTGAGGAGGGACCTGCAGTGGGCTCAGCACATCAACCTGACTCGCACCGGCCCCTCCGTGCCCCCAGAGGGCAGAGGCAGGGGTCACAGCTCCACCATCCTCATCTCCTCAACCACTGGGAACGCCATAAACCACAGGAAAACAGTAAAAACACGTATCTGGCCTGGTTCCTGTAGCAAGAGCTCTGCAACACCTTCCTTTACAGCAGGCAGCCTGATACAGGAGCAATGCCTGTCTGCTCCTCCCTGATGCAGAGCTATTTCTCCTCTGGGTGATTTGACCAACCAGCCCATGCCTTATCAGCTGCACAAAGTTCTCCTAAACCCCAAAGCATTTTCTTGCCTCGATGTGCCAGGTTCAGCCTCCTGCAGACCACAGATCAATTCAAATCCAAGGGAGTTCGAGAGCTCTCTAATAAAAAAGCACCCAGACGACTTTGGATAAACCCTGGGTTCTCTTTTCCAAAAGAATCCACAGTGCTTCAGAGCCCAGGCGGTCACTTGGAAGTGCGTGTGTCATTTCTGCCAGTGGGACAGAGCTGGTTCCAGAATATATCCCCTTGTTTGCAGAAAGTTCCTGCAACACCTACCTTTAGAGCAGGCAGCCCGATGCAGGAGCATCGCTGGGCTGCCACAACCGTCTCCCAAAGCACACCCAGGTCTGGGGAGGAGCAATGTGCACAGAGTGGCTCTTTCTACCCCTGGGAAGGAGAGGAGGAAGGCAGGGACGACACTAAGAGCTCTCTGTCTCATGTTCCCAGCGCAAGTCTCGACTTCCATCCAAGGAAAGCTGCTTTTCTGTGGAGAATGGCTCACAGAGGCGCTTCTCCACAGGGAGCAGGCAGAACAAGCATTTCACAAAAAGAAACCAGTGAACGTGTATAAATTCAGAGCCTGCTGCCTCACGAGAGCACCCATGTGTGCCTGGGGTGGTGTTGCTCCCTGGTTTGTGCCTGTCCTGCTCCTTTCAGTGACCCTGGACAAGTGGAGCAGGGCTGAGCTGCGGGACAAGCCAGCATGGCTTCAGCCAAGGGGCCAGACTGCTCAGAAATAAATGTGGTTGGCAAGGCAAACAGCCCCCTGAGTCACTTTAAATTAAGTAACTGATCCCCCTCTCATAAAGGTTTTTGTGCAAACAGTGTGGCTGCACCTTTATTAGTGACCGGATATTGAGGTATCAGTGCCCGTGACTTTGGCAGATCTTGTTTAAGAGCAGATTTTCCTTTTACAGACTGCATTAAATAAGGCTGATGAAGCTGGCTAAACTATTAGTTTTCCTTTGGCTGGTTATGTGCAGATTAGACTTTTCCTATTGCTGATATCCACACCTATTGCTGTGTCACATACCTTTCTAACAGGAAGATTTTTTAATAGTAGAGAAAGAAAATGCTGTAATGTCTCCTCCTCAAGGCAAAACTGACATGAAGAACCACCTAAAATACAATATTAACTCTTACTGCAGTCACATGGCTGTGCTAAATGTCTGTATTCACCTGATGTTCACACAAAAGTAAGTGCTCTGAGAGGATATCAACAAGGGTAACGTTTTATTTGGCAGTGGATCCCACATGTCTCCTATGTGTTTTGCTATGACCATTTTAAAGGTGGCTACCAGCAGCCTTGGGTGTGCTCAGCAGAGAGAATACAGAGACAGTGTTACAGGTGTGTGCTGCCAAAAATGAAAGACCAATGAGCAGTGAGCTTGCTCTGTAACACAGATTTTCAAAGACATATAAAGGTTTTCAGGCAACAAGTGCTAAGGGTAGTGAGTGAGTAGGTTTCTGCACAGGGTGATCAGTACAGCTTTTTGGGTGTTGGATAGCATCTGGCCCCTGATCCTTATTCTGTCCTGTCAGCATCTCTGAGTGAGTCCAGAAAACTGGATTCTTGTCTTTTTCTTTTTTTTTAAAATCTAACAAAGTTTGACTAATTCAAACTCAGCAGCATTATTGCCTGAACAGATTACCTCCCCCAGGTTTTATACAAGGTTCTTTGTAGAAAGTTACTGTAATTTAGATAAATGTTGGCTGCCATCACCGAGCCTGTTGGGGCCTTCCCCCTGCCATGTAGCCCTGGGAGAGTTTCCCTGCCCCTGCTCAGCCTCGTTCCCCACTGGTTGTTTTGTGTTCCCCTGCACGGGCAAGGACCCTCGGGTCCCGTGATTGCCGCAGTTCCTCGGCAGAGCCCCGGCCATGCGGCTGGAGAAATAAACATCTCTGAAACATCTACCAAGAATTGGTCCATATTTATTTCTTTCCATGGGCCTCGTTGTCTGATACATCGTGTTGCAGTACCCGCACTGTAACACAAGCCTATAACTTTGACAAAGGCAGCTATTGATTTTGTCTGATGTGATCTGTCCCATATGAACACATGCAGCTTCTCACTCATCATCTTATCTGCTATATTACTACTTATTGATTCCCTTATTTGCTTTTATTTACCTGCTGTAGAAGTTGGTGCAGTTGTTTGGCAATTATGGGGACTGATTTTCAAGAAGATGCTTTGCTTTGCTTCAGCTTTCTCAGCAAAACTTGACCAAAGTTTGTCAGAGGGATGGCATTATTTTCTGCTAGTTTCCATAGGTTCCCTGAATGGCCTGAGCAGGACAGAAACTGGGTGATCCCTTAGGGCCTCCTATCCTGACCTTTCTGTCAAAGCCATAAGGTCTATCCTCTGAGGTTGCATATGCACGTGAGCACCTACCTTCGTTCTGCTGTCAGACACCATTAATTCTGTCAGTTACCATTAATTATAATTAATGTCTGTGTCCTAATGACATGGACTAGAATTTAGCCCCATTTGCTTGTCCACATTGTTATGATTTAGTTTCCAGTCTCTGTAGTGCTACAGAGCACATACAGCAGACATGAGCATCTCCAGGAGATTTTCTTCCACCCCCTGATATTTCAGGTAGCACCAGCCCCTGCTCACTGGGGGCCCTTCACTCTGCCCAGCGAGCAGTTGCTCACACATTAAAATGAGAAGGGCTCAGGTCTGGGGCTGGCAGTCTGGTATTAGGAGCTTGCAGTGGTTCAATAACCCTTCCCTCACATTGTTAGTAGGTAACCTGGAATAAAGAACATTTCCATAGAAAACACATTACCTGAGACATTTTTCCTAAACTGTTATTTTTTTGCCGTTTCCAAACCCAGCTTTAGTTAAAGAGGAAAGTTTATTTACTCCACAATATTTTTGCATGGTATCTCAATGAAATAGAATACTTTTACTGGTACCTGCAGGTACAGAAGTCCTCAGACTCCAGTCATTTCTCTTTAAAAACCTGGAGGTCAGATGGGTGCAGTAATTACAGAAAGCGTACAAAAGAACCTCCAGTGGTGAGGGATAATTTGTAGCACTCTCTCCTGGCAATGGGCTTGCACAAAAGGAAGTCCAACAAAAGAAAAGCTGATTTAAAAAGATGTGTATATACATACACACAGGCAACCCTGAGGTTCAATGCTTGATTAAGAAGATGCTGATGCTCTGCAGGAAATATTTTGGGGGGAAAGCCTGCCATATTTATTCATAATCAATTCTGCTTCCATGGGTTCCATTCTGGTGTCTAGGCATTGTATGAATTGGAAAGCAATCACAAAGTCCGGACTAAAGAGAAGGCAGAGAACTGTGGCATTTGTAACACCTGACTACCCACTACTCAAACTGCAAATTAAAGAGGTATATGTGACTGTAAGAGTGACAAACCAAAACAGCTCGGGTAGAGACTGCACAAGTTTATTCAACCTGTTACTCTCTCTGGACACAGGATCATTCTCTCTGTGCTGTTTCAGGTGGATCTTTGCAACTTGCTTTGAGAGATTTCCAGTGATGAAATCTCCATAACCTCCCTAAACAGATTGTTCCAGTGCTCCTTTGTTTCTGGCAGTTTTCCAGTGTCAAGCCTGACTCTTCCTTGCTGCCATTAAAGCTCATCATTCATTGTTCTATAAACCATGGATTTTAGATGCACAAGATTTCTTCTCTTTTGTACATCAGCTTTCACATACTGGAGTTCCCCTGAGCCTTCACAAATGGTGAGGAGAAGCTGCTGACCAAGCTCAGCTCATGATACTCTTCTGTGTGTTTGCTACGTGGCTGTTCACACCCCATCTGGATTTCCACTGCTAATTTTCTCACTGAGTTTCTGTGCTTGCCTCTAACAAAATGTCTTTTGGTTTTTTTCCAGAAACTCTTTCAGACTTGATAAGATCATGTTGAATACCAAGTCAATCCTCTGAGGTAACTGCAGCCCCTCCCTGATGTCTGACAGATGCCCACTGAATAAGTATTGTCCCTGCTCCATCACCTAAGCAATTTATGAAAAAACTGAATCACACTTTGGGTGAGACAGACACCTGTGACTCAGTACATCCTCCTGCTCTGACAGCACACCCCCAGTGAGCACTCTCACAGGGGGCTTTACACAGAAATTTCACCCAAATGAAGCTCTCTTCCCTTGCTTTTGAGAGGTTGTGTCAGGCTTTCTTCCTTCACTGTAGCTGTGAAAGATATTTTCACAAAGCAGCTGTCATATTTGTAGAAAGAAAAATAAACACAAACAAGGCACAAAATAAAATAAAAAAGGAATAATAAGGCTCCCAGGCTCTGTAGATTCCTCAGTCATGCCGCTTCTATCAGCTTCAGGTAAGACCTTAGCAATTAAAGCCAGAAAAATAAGAAATAATAATAAATAAAGAATAATATAAACCATAGAGGGTTTTGCTCCCTCTACAAAGACACTATTTCAAAAGTTAGAAACCTTCACCTTTGGGTCATGGCATAAAGGAGCTTGCAGAAAGACAACAACTGTGACAGATGGAGTGTGCAAGCAGCTCTTGGGAAATACAGCTCGATGGCAAACGGAGCAGAGCAATAGCTCTTCTCTCGCCTCTGCTGGGGTGAAGCGGGGCTATGGACCTGGCAAACCACAGCACAGCGAGCACATCACAGCCAATCGATAGCCCCAAGTGCTGGAACAGCCGAGAAATTGTTGCTATGGATTTATATAGGGTTATACATTTTAAAGGGAGGCCACCTGAGAGTAATCTTAAGAAGCAGGAACAGCCTCTGTGTGGAAGCAAAGAGAGGTGATACCAGGACAGACAAAGTTATAAACATCATATTAAGGCATTTGGGAGTTGAGCGAAGGCAAGATGATGTAAAAGCTGCCTTAGGTTGTTTAAAAGATATTTTTATTGCCTGTGGATGATATGCTCAAGAACATAAATGTGTATTTCTCAGCCTCAGTTTGTGACTAAAAATGCCAGCTGACTCCAGACCCTGACTGGAGCCTCTCTGAGAGGCAGGAAGGCAGACTGGGGAGGAAGGTTTCCGAGCAGCACAGCACCACCCTCTGCCCCAGACTTGCGGTTTGTGTGTCCCAGCTAGGAGAGAAAAGACACCGTCTTCCCTGAGGGAGTCACAGAGGGGCTTGTGGTGGAGCTGACAGCTGCAGATCCCCTGAGCTTGGTTGCCCTCCCCATCTTGCCCATTTTGATCCCTCCCCTCTGCTTCCTGCTTGCAGGGGCAGCCAGGCTTGTGTGTCCATATCAAACGGGAGCCACTGCTAGAAGCCAGACAAGGCCACTTGCTGCAGGGTGAGAGCGTTTACCTCCACCAAAGGGTCTGGCTGACCTCTCTGATATGTGTAAAAGCAGCTGTGGGGTGTCTTTAGACCAACCTGAGTGTACCTGCATATTGGCTGTGCTCTGTCAGTGGGACTACACTGCTATACCCACATTTACCTGTTCTGCTCCTACCCTGGTGCGTGGAATAAATGAACCAGAGGGCATTGCACTGCTTATTTCACCCCAAAGGCTGGTCTTGAAGATGTCCTTCAGGTAGCCCAATAGCATGAGAGGCCCTTCAGAATTATCCTGGCCATAAAACAGCACATAGTGGTGAGGCAGTCTAAGCCTTCAGTGCTCACTCTGAAGCCCTTAGGACTGTAATACACTGGATGTCCTGAAAAATACCACTCCTGTTGTGTCTTTTCACCTCTGGTGGTAGGTGACTTACAAAAAGCAGGGAATAAACTCCACCAGTCACTTACAGGTGCTTCTAAGGAGCACTGTGAGAGCTTGCAAGCGAGTTGCAGGTCTGATAGATGCAGTCATTTTTGCTTGCCTCTCTGCCAGACCGGCCCACAGACCTTTCTTATTTTTTATTTTCCCAGATGCAGCAAGAGCAAAAGTGGCACAGAAGTAACACTGTTCCCCTTGGAGCAGTTCCCTCTGCAAAATCCACCCAACTCCTCACATGTGAAACCACTCTGACGGAAGCAGCAGTGATGCCATCTGAAAAGAAAGGGTAACGGAGACATGGTTGAGGAAAGGCAGTTCATGCCACTAGCAGGACACATACCATTGTCACAGGGCCTTGAGGGAAGACAGAAGGAAAGGCCACCTTTGGGGAAGAAAGGGACACAAAAGGAGTGTCAGGGCAAGAGACAGATAAATAGGAATAACAGAAGCATATAGATGTTGCCAAAATGGGAACAGAAGGCAGGCATCCTATCTGTGCTTTGCATGCAGATACCTTTTTCCAGGAGGAAAAAGACTTTTCTGATGTTCTTTGATAGCTCTCAGGCAACTTTCAGTGCTACCTCATCTTCCCATATCATCATTTTCTGCCCTGCAGAAGAGGAGAATCACAAAGCACTGGTTTCCACACAGGCATCCAGCTCTCTCTCACCTATTACTACACAGAGCAATATCAGACAACTTGCATGCCTTGCACTGTCCAGCGGTGTGCTGTACTCATGAGAGGTGAGGAGCCCCCTCAGCACTGAGCGCTACCAACACACTCCTTGTTTTGTGGCAGGGATAAAATGGGAAGGGGGTGTCAGGGGGCTCATGCCCTGCTCAGTGCTGGCTGAGGCCTTGGGGAATCACTGGAGAGGTGGGAACAGCCACGTAGCTTGGCAGACAAATGGGATAATCAAATGGTTGGGCAATAAACCTGTTCTGCTGTCTGCATTAAAGAGGAGCTTGACTGACATTGCCAGGTCAAGTATCAGACACATTCAACATGTTTCTGTCTGCTCAGACGAAGTAACAACTGCTCATTTCAGACAAACATGGCAGGATGGGAGGGTATTAATAGGAAGATTTTGTGGATCTGACCAACGCTATGAACACTATGGCCAGGCAAAAGGTCCCAGTTTTAATGACAATGAAGGCAGAGACAGAGCCTTTTCCAATTTCTAAAAATGTCTTATGAAAGACAAAAATGTTCTGGTTGACACAATAAGAGCTGCATGCTGCTAACACTGCTGTGGGTTTCAGCAGACGAGACAGCAGCAGGGTATTTACCTCAGCATGACTGGGAGAGCTGTGGGGCTCCGCAGAGCCTTTATTTCCCACAAACACATCTCATGTGGAACTAACGCCGTGACAGCAAATACAGCAAAGTGTTCTAATCTTCCCAATTTCATTCAAACTGAAAATAATGCACTTAGCTGTTGTTGTTCATGAATAGGCAGTATCTGATTACTCTTAAGAGCGCACTATTCCAGTGTTACAAGCAAGGCCTCATACAATGGGCTGCTCTGCAAATGCCTGTCTCCCATGTGACGGCCTTTGACTGCCATGGGGCAGCTGAGATCCCTGGGATGAAGGAGTCCATCATTAGCCATGTCCAAGTAGGGGAGCCACTCAAAGTCTTGGGGTTATGCTTGGTGCACAGATCACACCCCATACCCAAACTCTCCATGCAAAAGGTTTTCTGATTCATTTATTTCAGCAGTATAATTCAATACAATTAATTATTTTCTTTGAGACATTTATAGAACAGCAAGAACAGAAAGAGGGAAGCCTTAACTCATTTGTCTCCCATTATCCTTATTTGCCCCTGGACAATGAAGTTTAAAACAAAATACACCCCTGCTTGGGAAAATCAGATAAACTCTAGGAAAATCCAGCTTCCTACTTACTAACAAAAATTTGCCACATCAAAAGTCAGACTGATATTGGAATGTAGCATGGTCCCCATATTTACTGGCACATTTATTTTCCATCAGAAGAGATTTCTTTTGACAGCATCTTAATACTACCTAGATGTACTTCTTTCTATAAAAAGCAGCAACAACTAGAAGTGACAAATTATATCTGCCTGCAGGTATACAATCACATTATCTCTCTGTGATGCAAAGGTGCTGATTAAAAAAAAAAATAACTCAGTCATTCAAAGAGTGTCATAGATCTAATTACATTTTATAGGAGAGTAAACCTTTATTTAAACTATCTACCTCTAGGAGAATATTTCCAGAACCACTCTTTCTGCCTTGGTTTTAAATATAATTATTAATATGTATACCATCTTCTTGGTGGTGATAAAATGAGTGCTGATCCACACAAAATATGCCTTAGCTCAAAAAAGACAGAAGGTTCAAGCTAATTTTCAAGCTAATTTTCAAAACCTTTTCCAATTCTTTCCTGAAAAATCTCAGTCTTTCAATTAAGATACAAAATGAAACAACTGCACAACAAGCAGCTTGCTGGGAGAAAACCTTCCCTGGCAAAACAACATTGTTTTAAACCAACCAGGAGCTAGACAGTGAGTAGCATGGAAAAAAAGAACCAAAACTTTAAAATACTCCCCCAGTCCAGAATTTCTTTCCTTCCCCAGCAGTCAATTTGCCTTCTCCTGATCCCATCCATTTCCTCTGCCTGAAGCATAGCAAACAGTTTGTCCCTGCTAGAGAAACAATTGTTCCCAACAGCGCTGATAAACCTCCACTGCATAAAAACACCCCCATCTGCCAATGTCCTGGGCTCAGTCCCTTTCCCTGCTGGAGTGACTTAAGTGTGTGGAAGTGTTGGACAGCACAGAGACAAAAAACCTGGATAGTTTTCATCCTATGTAGTATTCACATGCTCTCCTACCAAATGAAGCCATGCAGAAAACACAGATGTATAGACACCTCAATCCCCACCCAGTGTAGTGGGAAAAGGCAACTTCCAGGCTGCTTGTGTTGCTTGGGCAAAGCACTCTGTGCATGTGCTGCTGCCTGGCTATAAGGGCATGGAGGACAAAGGCAGCTGACTGATTTGGTACTCACATGTCCTGTCAGCAAGCAAGATTGCTGAGAGGCCCACGTTGAGGACTATGGTTGCTTAAATCCTTTTCCTAATTCTGATCCTAAGCATCTAATTCTTACTTTAAAGTGCCGACAAATCCTTAAAAATGTGTCATTGTATGGATATAACTCCAGTCTTGCACAGGTGGAGAGAGAGCCTGTGCCACAGAGGAAAGTGCAAGGGACAGTGCAAAGATGTTCTACCCCAGCACCTTGTGTCAGGGGCACAGACAGCAGCAGGGGATGGAAAAGATGTTGTCTTGTAGGTGACTGCCAAATCTGAGTTTGCAGCTAGAAGTTTAATTGTGTCCAAAAGCAGGACAAAAGTTGAATCTGGACTACACTTCTCCCTTCACTGGCTGAATGGTAGGTTGGGCAGCTCTAGAGATCTGCCTGCACTTGCAGTTTTCAGCTCAGGAGGTCTAGGATTGAGGATAACTCAAACAATGCTGCAGTGAAGAAATATTTTTGGTCTTTTGTCTTGTGTGTGCCCCCAACCCATTGCTGGAAGGGAACACCGCAGCCAGCTGACGTATCCGAGGTGCCTGCTGGAGAAGCTGTTCCCACACCATGAGTCATACTGTGAACCACTGCACTCTTTCCCTGACCAGATAATGAGCACATTCTTCTTTTCTCTTGCTCTTTCTCTCCCACCACTTGTATTGTGATGCCAGCAAAGTAAATTCATTAGAAAAATGGATGGGAATCTGCTGGAAAATGCCCTTTACTGTGAGACTTTGCTGCAACATGTGGAGCCTTCACAGAGATCTGACCATTGCTTCACCTCCCGCTGCCTTCTGTCACTTCTTTGCAGCAGACAGAGCTGACACGAGCAGACCTGCCTCCGCTGAACCGGCTGCCACCTCTACTGTCAGCACTGAGTCAGCGCTTACCGTTCTCCAGCTGCCCCAGTAGCAGCTGGGTTATTTCCAGGACACTGGAGTTACTGCCCTCAATAAATGGAACTGCCACTGGGGGAATGTAGTCAGAGGAAACAGCTTAAACATCAAGAGGGCAGGGAAAGGTGTAGTGGTTTTCTACCCAGGGGATCTTTGTCAGGCACTCCTGAGCAAAATGCATCAGCCCTGGAGCTGCCTGCTGTGAGCTTTCAAGGGAGGAGCTCACTCGAGGAGTACCAGGTGATGTGGAGACACCTCACAACACAGACTGTCCCCCAAACAAGCAAATCCAGCCGGCGTTAAGGTGAGATCCAGATGTGCTCATTCTCCAAGCAGAGCTGAATCTCACCTGCTTGGTCACTCCTTCGGAGTCACACGTCTCCATCATAAAGCAGTAAGAAAGGGAAAACATTTTTGTTTATTTCCCTTTGTCTTTTTTTCTTTTTAATGACTGCTACAACAGCTAGCTGAAATGCTGAGGAGCAGCTGCAATATCAGAAATTATTTTCACCTCATTATAAAAATTTATCCTTTTTAGAGTGAGAGAGGCAGAATGAAGATTAGAGTTTCTAGTGCTTTGTCAGATGTTACTTAGTACCTGTGGATCATTACATTGATAAAAATATGTACAGAGTCACTTTTCAGGTTTAAAAGTGTTTTGTCCTTTTGTTTGCTTAGCTAAATAAAGAGGTTTTGTTTGACCTGTGATTTTGAATCCAGCTGGCTTTTTAATACCAGTGACTCATACAAAGCAGCCTGCAGAGTCAGTCTCTTTTCCGCTGTTCTACTGCTGATTTAGGCAGAAGCCCCACAGAAAATCAAGCAGTGTGTGGGGCTTTCTGCCCCGACTGGCTCCCAACCAGGTCTTCCTCACCAGAGCTGTGCTCTTGTTCTGTAATTGCCCCTGCTGAAACAAGGGAGCTCATCACAGCGAGAGGTACTTCAAGCAAGCCAAATTACTGCAAGTCCTGTAAGATTTTCAAGGTTGGTAATAAACCATTAGTTTCTAATGAAAATTGGAGCTGAGGACAAGGACTGCCTCTCTCAAAATGGTAACTTTTTTGTCATGAGATACTGACATTTTCTTGGCTGAAGTGCAATAGAGCATCACTGGTTTCAGTTGGAACAGGCCGGGAGCCCTTTAGACCAAGCCTGACATCATTTTACCTACATTAGAATAAGGCAAAGATTTTTAAGAGTGGTAAAGCAGGAAATCTCATTTCCATTTCTAGCAAAGGCTACAAAGAATACACCATTACCAAACACTGCACCTTATCCTTGCACCTCACTCAGTGTATGTTTTCTCCCCTCCCAGACTGCACCATTGACATGAGCACATAAAAACCATTGAGCCCATGGGCCTGCAGGGACAAGGAAATAGTAATGGCAATTGCCATTGCAGTTGTGGTCTCTGTGCAGGCAAAGTTGCCCATGGACTTTTGGAAACAGAAGATCAGACACAGTCCCCCTTGAGCAGACATGTGATTGTCCCCCGGGCTGGCTTCCCGTTGGGGCTGCATGAGGGCCACAGCCCTGCCCTGCCCAGTGACTGGAAATGGGACTCCAGGAATTTTTGTCTCCCCAAATAATTTCATGATCAAGGTAAAAGTGCCATTTTCTGATAACAGGAGGAGTCTGTGAGTCCAGGTACTGCAAATATAACACCATTTTCTCAAATAAATGTTCGCTGAGAAAAAACTCAGAAAGGAAAATACCTGTGTAATGCTATACACAAGTCCTGGACTTCGTCCATCATCTAAAATGAGATGTTATTTGGGGAGAGTAGAAATTAGGTAGCCTCCTTCATGTTATTCCACTCAGGTATTCCTGCAGATCTGGATTCACTTTGAAAATTAAAGGCTGTATTTTACTGCAGTGGGTAGATGTCAACTCCACTGTCAGGGCTAACCAAAACCTATCAAAATACTCTCTTCTCTTTTACCTTGGGTTTTCCTAGAAATTATGAGTCAGCATATCTTTCTAACTGTGGCATGTAGAAAAAACTCTTGCATTTATTTTGTCCCAGGAAAATGAATGGCTAAGATCACTGTAACCAGAATTTTCTTCCTGGAAGGGAAGAATGCTTGGGGAAACACTTCTAAAGTGTCACATTTTAACAGGAGGGATGCAGATTTATTTTTTAGATAAAGTGAATCATAGGGGGTAACTGAAAATGTGATCATATAACAAAAAAGAAACAAAGTTTCATTTAAAGCAACATGGACAGGAATTGGAAGAGTAACTCACCTAAATCCTTTGCACTTCTCGGTTAAGTGGTTTATTACTGAAGTAGGATTCTATTCAGCTAAGTTCTTTATCTAATTTTTATACAGGTTGTCAGTTGCAATGAATTCATGGCAAGAATCCTCTGATGCCAGACAGGGTTAAAGAAGGGAGGTTGCATTAGAGGTGATCAGTGGCAGATTCTGCCCCCCTGAGGACTAAGAGTAAGGATAAGAAGTTTCTCCTAGGGGTTTTCAGAGCCCGTACAGGGCTCCCAGAAGCCTGCTCAGGTCCTACTCAACATCTCTGGGTGCAGAGTCAGGGCCAGAGTGTGACGATCTGCACTCAGCAACCCTCTCCCGTGGTTTTATTGCAGTCAACTCAGGAATGACAAGGTTTATGAGACTTGTCTCATAAACTAAAGCCTAGCAGATGGCATGTCTTCTAGTTTTACCAGCAAGTTTTGCCATGTTTCACCTGTCTGAGGCACTCACTGGTCTTTTCTCTGAGCAGTTACTGTTGCAGGTGTTGCGGCACCTTTGGCAGAGTCTCTGAAGGTCACTAGAACACAGTGAAGATGCTCCAGCCAGTGGTTTAGTCCTTGGCTTTGCAAGGGGAAGGGAGCTTAAGCATGGGCTGTGCCACCCAGCCACAGGGCTAGAGGGAAGGCCCGCTTTTATTTGCTGGATTAGATATAGTATATGAGATGTGGGCTTAAAAAGAGGGTAAAAAAATCTTTTTTACCAGCAACTTGAGAGTTCTTAATTTGAGCAGTATGTTATATATACATAATAAAATCTGGTTTTAATTGTATTTGTAGCACCACTGCAACAGTTCTCTGATGAACTGCATGCCTGAAGGTAGTCATCAATTACAATGTCACATTTGTGATTATTAGAATTGATAAAAATAGTGGAACTAACAAAGTCTGGAATACCGATTTTTCTTTTAAATGAAATCTCTTTGTATTATCAGTGAAATGATGCTGGGTTTCATAATACTTGCACATAATACAGTGTTAGTGATTCACAGCCTCTCTGAGGTTTGTTGGATCCTTGTGGACCCAACTGCTCTAGCAGGCAAATGTTTGACCCATTGCCCAGCCATAAACTGGGAAAAGTACTAGTCCAAACTTTTTATATGGTACCATGCATATAAAACCAATCAGTTTCAGCCCTTAAATACAAATAGAAATGGTAGTGATTAACATAACCAAGATGTAAATGTAGCATTACTACAACAGCAACATGGCTTCTGAAATCTGCTGAATGTGCTATTGCTCTGAATAAATCAGTTGCCGGTGGTTTCGAACCTGAGTGAAGGAGTGTTCCAAACTCTGAACAACATTGACCTCTGATGGACTCTTTGAAGCCACTAAGCCATGGGATTGTCAGAAGACTGTATACTGCCCTGAGACAGGCAGACAGCAAAGATGCACTTAAATTATTTTTCTACAGCATGCAGTCCAAAAACAAGGAAGCAGAGAAACAATTCAGATTGCCCTCAGAACTGGGGATGATAAGGAAAGTCTGCATATTGTGGCATTTTACAGGCCTTTAGGAAAGAATACTGTGCCTCTTTTTTTCCTTTTTGCTTTTTTCCCTTTTGCCATTAGACTAAAACAGGAAAAAAGAGCCCAGCTTAGAGAATGACTTTCCCCCACAGATAATTTTTAAATGGGTCATTATTGTAAAGGGCTCATTTATAACCTGAAAATTAAAGCTACTGGGAACCTGTTGAATAACTGTAATAAGCAGCCTATTTGACCAGGCTATTTGTTTCTTTGGCTTCTAGAGGTAAAAAAAAAAAAAAAAAAAAAAAAGGAGCTTGTGCTCTTCGTTACTCTTTGCCAGACTAAAGAAGAGAACAAACAAACAAGCAGGAAGGTGCCTTTCTTGGTCCAGTATTTCATCTCCATAGTAAATGATGATCTCTTTAGGCAGAATTACATGGGGAGCCTTCAAAAGTAAACAAGGGACTTTGCTCAACTGGCAAATTTACCAACACACTTCTTTCTAAAAGCATCTAAACACACAAACTTATATCACATTTTATATGTTTTTATTTGTATACAAAATGTTATAATTTATCAATGTTGTGCAGCACAGACAGACACATACACCACATACATACACCCTAACCCCCTTCCCTCCCCCAACACACACACTTACAAATACAACACGAACACAACTTCCTTTCTCTCTGCCCTTCAGGAAGGCAGCACTGTTTTGGCAGGTCAGCAGCTAGAAATAAGGTGCTATAGTTAAGCGGTACCGGAATGTCTTCACTTCACAAATGTGATGTACAAATTTATATACAAACACATTGTTATTTTTTTTTCAGGGAACCTGAAACTCTATACCCTGAACCACTCTCCAAGATACAAATATGTATAAAGTGCTAATACTTAAGCATGTTTCCAATGACTTCACAAAGTAGTTTGAAGTTTAGAACAGGCACTGTAATAGTTCACTGGGTAGATTGTCACTCGGTGCAGTTTGACAGAGAAGTCACTCAGACATCGCTGGGGGACCGGGAGCGAAAGGACACTTTAGCCTGAAAGCAGCCACAGAAGAGCACCCACATGGACCTCTGGATTTCCTGGTTTCTGTAGGCATAAATGATGGGGTTGATCATGGAGTTGTAGGTAGCAGGTAAGAGCGTGGCATACGTGTACACAGAAGGGTAGTCAGGATCCCCCACCACACAGTAGATGGCAAAAGGCAGCCAGCTGGCTCCGAAAGTCCCAAGGATGATAGCCAGGGTAGAGACTCCTTTTTTGGTGGTGACATAGTGTGAAGCAGTCAGAAAGTGCTGCTGGAGAGCTATCTGGTGGGCATGCCTGCAGACGATCTTGCAGATCTCGATATAGAGATGGAGCATGATGAGGAAAATGAGAAAGAAAGAGGCAGACAGCAGCGTCACGTTACTCTTGGTCAAGGGTCTGACGACGCTGCAGGCGGTGCGGTCGTGAAGGCAGTTCCAGCCCAGGACGGGCAGCAGCCCCAGGCAGAGGGAGACCCCCCAGGCACCCGCCAGCATGGTGTGAATGCAGAGCACCGTCCTCTCCGAGTAGTAGGTGAGGGCATTGTAGAGGGAGAGGTAGCGATCGACCGTGATGGCCAGCAAGCTACTCACGGAGGCGGCGAAGGAGGCGACGAGGAAGCCCACCGTCAGCAGGCTGACCGTCTCCGAGCGGATCACGTACTGGAAAACGAAGTTGAGGATGAGGCCGAGGCCGGCCAGAAGGTCAGCCGTGGCCAGGCTGCCCACCAGCACGAACATGGGGGTGCGCAGGGCAGGCGAGTAGCAGATGATGGCAACCACCAGGGCGTTCTCGCAGGCGATGGCGGTGCCGGACACGCAGAGCATCACATCCCAGGGGTTGAGGGCGGCGGGCGCGGGGGGCCGCGACGAGAGCTCCAGCGAGGCGTTGCCGCCGCCGGCCGGCAGCCGCGGGGCCGCCGCTCCGCTCTCGTTCAGGGCTGCCTCCATCGCCGCCCGGGCGGCCGGGGCTGTGCGGGGACCGCGGCGGTGCGGCGGTGGGCAGATGGGGCGGCGATGGGGCGGCGATGGAGCAGCAATGGGGCGGCGGTCGGGCGGCGGTGGGGCGGCGGGGCGCGCATGCCGGGCGGCGGCACCGCGCCCGCCCTGTCTGTGGTGCTGAACCCGCAGAAGTTTCCCGCCGGCCCGGCCGCCCCCGCGCCCCGCCCCGCGCACACGTCAGGGGCGGGCCGGGCAGGGGCAGCCCGGGCGGCGGCGGCGGGCGCGGGGTGGGCTCCGCGGTGCCGAGGCAGCAGGGTCAGCACGGACCCGCTCTCCCCGCCCGACTCCGGGCCCGGGAGGGTTTGGTCGGGGGCACCGGGCAGCGAAGTGGGCGCACACACACAAGGAGCCGCTCCTCCCACAGCTGCTTTCCCCCAGCTCCGCAGCCGGTTCTCCCGCGGTGGGTGCCGTCCGTGCTGCGCTTGCTGTAAGCGCTCAGAGCCCAGAGGGAGCTCCGTGCTCCGCCGGATGGAAATGTGTCCGAATAGCGCTCGAAACAGCTGTGAAAAAGCCTGTTCCACAGTTACCCTGTCTGAACAATATATACTCTGGGGTTAGCAGTCTGTTCACCGCCAAAAGCATCCGCACTGTTTTCTGAGGTCTCCAAACTAGTAAGGTCAAATCGTAGAAGACTCAGTCTCACGGGCATAAAAGATATCAGCTCTCTCCTTGTCTCACCTTTTGTGTCTCACAGTGAAGCAGCAGCCAGCACGTTTCCACTCTAAAGCATGAATAGATGAAACAGAATCACAGAACCAGGAAGGCTGGAAGGGATCTCTGGAGATCATGCAGTCCAACCCCCCCGCCAAGGCAGGGTCAGTCTAGAGGCCCTGACACAGGAACACGTCCAGGTGGGTTAGAATGTCTTCAGAGAGGGAGACTCCACAACCTCCATGGGCAGCCTATTCCAGTGGTCTGCCACCCTCCATGTAAATAAGTTCTTCCTCAGGTTGAGGTAGAATTTCTTGCATTTTAGTTTACAGCCACTGCTCCTCATCCTGCCACTGGGCACTACCGAAAAGAACCTGGCACGATACTCTTGACACCTGCCTTTAAGATATTTATATGTACTGATACAGTCAAAGGATAACATTCTCATGCCCATTGCTGGCAAAACCAGTATCAAACAAACGTGGGCAGTGGGTAGGTTCCCTCTGCAGCAACACAGTTTTCCTAGGGGACAAGCCAAAATGTGCCCCCACTCCAGTCTGGGAGACAGTGTTTGTTCTGTGACTGATGATCAAAAGAATGTGGAAATAAAATAACCTCTTAGCTATGGGAACAGCATGCAAACCATCAAGACACAATTTTGAAAAATACATTAGAGGAAAATGTGTTTACTGTCTTGAGCAGTCCAAATGAAGAAAGCATTCAGGCTGTGCAACAGTAAAAGGTGGGCACATTCAAAGAGAATTAGTGTCAGCACTCATTACATCCACCCCCATCAATGTCCTCCTGCAGGCTAAACACTATCATCAAGACAAGCTGTGGACACTCTGTACCTCTGTAAACAACTGAAGACATCGCTCCCCAGGAATTCTGAAACACAGATCTCAGAATAGCTTAATTTGGAAGGGACCAGTGGAGGTCAGGTCTGGCGCATCTCTCCTGTCTCATCACCTGCTCAGGGCAGGGACAGCACCAACTGTGCAAAAGTTTTCCTCAGGGTTTCATTCAATCAAGTCCGCATAGCCCCAGGAAGAAGATTGTACAGCCTCTCTGGGCAACCTGCGGCTCTGCTTCACCCTCAACTGTAAAGATTTTTCCTTTTTATTTAGTAATCACCTTCACTGCAACCTGTGTCCACAGCCCCTGTGTGGTGTCCTGCTGTCTATATATTTTCCCTTGCTTATCTAGGTGTTACAGCACCATTAGTAACTGCAGCAAAATCAGTTTCAAGCAGAGTTTAGAAGTCTCCACAACTCAAGCACTTGGTCAAGTACCCCTACCGTAGTTCAGAACACAGCAGTTACCCTGTTCCCTTTGCCAACTGGAGAACAGGTATGGCCAATGTAAACTTGGATTAAGATTAATACTGAAATCACAAGAATCCCAGTGCAGAAAGAGCTGCTACAGAGCAAAGCAACAGAAAGCAAGGTAAAATCTGAGGTGAAGTAAAATTTTGGATTTGCCCAGAGGAAATCCTCCAATCTACCCCTCAAACAGAGGTGATTAGTTTCAACATTAATTAAGATTACTGTGGCAGAATAAATTATTCCAAACATCTTTCAAAATTGATTAAAAATGCTGCCATTCAAACTTAGCAAGTCAGGTTTGCGAACATGAACCAGCTGGGGTCCACTGAAGCTGTAAGATTTGCAGTATTTTTATGGCGTCTATAAAGCAGAGAGAGAAATGTAGTTTATCTGGTTTTCAGTAGTGAGATGTGGTGTGGAAAGTCTTGGTTGTGGGTGATTTGTCACATCTTTGACCAACCTGTTACTGCTGGGAAACAAGTATGCAGCAAGTCTTGGCTACAATAGTATGTATATCATAGGGCAGTGTCTGCTTTTTATATAATGGATTTTAAACACTTTTCCTTAACTGAAAACATTAAGAGCCATGCTGCCAAGACAGAAGTCATTTCATGTGTGCTGAAACCTTGTGAGAGTGTTAGGATCTAAGAGTGAGATGTAGGAAGAGTTTTTAGCCTGAGAGCAGGCTAGTCTCACACCCCTTGCCTGTGGTCACATATTTCACTCTGAGAAAGAATTGCTCAACCACCATAGTGTGTCTCAGAAAGGGAGATGCACGCGTCCATCTTGTCTTTGCTCCTTGCATTGGGTTTTCTTCAGAGTTCTTCTGGCTCTTTACTTCCCTCATTTCCCTAGACTTTTGCCCTTTCAAGAGGAGGATGTCCTTACAGTCCTTGTCAGGTTCTTACAGAGCCCAGAAAGCGGTGCTGTGCATCTTCCTCATCCCCCTCACGTTGCCAACTATTGATTGGCAGGGTTACGGACCAGCTCCACGCTTATTAAAATGGTTGCACCTCCTTGGGAACTGTTTATATTTCCAGAGCTGTCATTAAAGGCCTTTTATCTTCTTAGTACAGCTTCTTGCATCAGTCATTCCAACAAAAGGTGAGCCATCTGGATTGCTCTTAATTTTAACTGGTTGTGGGGACAAAGAGGATTCAAAGGGTAGATATAAAGCTGGTGCCTAAGAGCCACCACATTTCCCGCAGCACCATAAGGAGCAGCAGAGAGAGAAGTCTGGTCAGACCTCTTGCACTGTCATCAAGATGTTTTCATCTTGCCCTCCTAGCTGAGGCTGGATCCTCAGATCTCACTGGAGAATATAAATATAAAAAGCTATGTTCCAGCAGTGCGTACCTAAGCATAGCATGTGATATAACTCAGTAATTATCTTAGTGAGTTTCTGAAAATTAAGCAGCAACAAAATTAAAAAGTTGCTGAAACAAATGATTTAAAAACCTCACTGCTTGACTTCTCCATCTGTTCTGAGAGCTGAGCTGTATTGTTGTGTAATTTTAATATGTGCTTTCTTAATTTCAGTTAACTATGGATTATTTTGCTAGCTGGTATTCTTTAATGATTAATAAGCAGGCTGAGTAAATGTTAAGTATTTTTAAATGTGCTTTACATAGCAAGAGTTGGAACCAACAAAAATTTCACTTCAAAATTTATCTTTCCAATAACACGCTGAAAATATTGAAGAGTCATTTATCTTCTGGCAACACAAAGAAGCCTTAAAATAAAGGCAGGAGGAGGGGAAGAGAGGGGGGGATAACACAGATGGTGAGCTAACCAGTGCTGGCATTTCAGAGATGTCTATGCAGCTGGTGTGAAAAGATGTTTTAAGCCCTTAGCAATCCATTTAGGCACTTCTTCAAGTTCGTAATTTTCCTGACTTGGTGAACTCAGCTGAGTTGCCTGGTGACACCAATTACTAGGTCTTTACTAATGATACCCTCTGCTTGATCCTTCAGATTTGGACAGGAGTCCACATGCAAACATGCCATATTGCAAAACCTGCTGGTGACAGAAACCTCAGAGGGGTTCAGACACCATTTAGAGTTTCAATCTCATCCTCCAGAGTCCTGTTTCTCCACCACAAATCATGTTTCCCTCATGTCCTTGACTGTGCTTCTTGATGGACTACTCACAGTGCCACCACTCCTTTTTGATAAGTTTCCAGCTGCTTGGCTGCTCTGCCCCTCATAAAACTCCATTCCAGAAAACATGTCTGTAAAATCTGTTTCACTTGCACAGTAAGGCTACATGGGGCTGCATAAACACAAGAAAACAACTATCACACTTTTTCTAGCACATACTTGGGCTGAAAATCCTGGTTTACTCTGTTGCATTCATAAAGGTGCATTTCTCCAATGGATTTTATGGCTGCTTTGGAAAATGGTACTGTGTCTTATGTGGTCTCTGAATCACTAGCAAAAAGTACAGAGACAAACTTCACATAAGCAGGTGAAAATCTGCTTTCAATAGTGTAACAAACTATTGTTTGATGTACCAGTCATCAGGAACGGATTCAGGCTGAACCTTAGGTTGAATTTCTGGTTTTGGGATAGAGTTTCCACCCAGCCTCCCCTGGTCCTACCCCACTCACAGTTTCAGCAGCTGCTGGTTCTGCCCTTGGCTGACAGTGGCAAGGTTCCAGGCTTTGATCCCTCCTCCTCCTACCACTCCCACTTCAGACAGGATGAGTTTTGGGTGCAGCTTTGGCCTCTTAAGCTTAGTCAGACAGAGATGCCTTTTCTGAGTGTTCACCACCCAGAGAGGTTTATTTTTTTTTAGTGCTTGAGCTTTCATATCATCGAAAGGGCTCAGATACCATGAGAGCTATCAACACATGTGTTTAGTAATCTCCACATCTGTCAGCCCCCTGCCACCAGCCAGCCAGGCTAAGCCAGAGGAGCTGGCTTAGCTTCCAAAGGAGTAACTTACACCATCAACTCCTGGATGCGGAAAGAGCTGCACATGGGTTTGTATGGTCATTGCTTACCCTTATTGGAAAAGTTAGCCTCTGGTCCACTCTGTTTATTTCTAGAGATTAGTGATAAATATAGTGAAGCTAAATACACATATTTTGCAACCTTTCCTTCCTTGCCCTGCTTGTTCTGTTGATGGAAAGAAAGCAGCAGCAACAAAGGTCATCCATCACTAGATGTGTCGTCAAGTGCAGTGGAACAAGGTCTTTTATTGTTCTTATTCTTTTAAACTTTTTCAAAACCTTTTTGATCAAGTTTTTAAAAGGCTTCAAACTAGCCTTTAAATTGTTCCAGAGCTTTTCTGCACATCTAAGAGAGGGAATCCAGAGTTCACCTAACAAATGTAATTTTGCAGCTTTGTAAAAAGAAACTGCAAATTTATTTCACTAAAATAAGTAAAAACACTGGCACTGGTTTCTGTTGTTTCATGTGATCCTATAAGCTGATGAACAGTAGCTACACAGTAGGGTGTAGATAGATTTTTTTCATTTAAGATAATAGTGAATTTGAGAGCAATTTTTCCAGATACTAGAATGCAAGCTAAAAATAAATTTCATTGTGGAAAAGCACTATGCCCATCTTCCTCTCTGAAACTGCTTTCTTAGAAATTGCAAGGAGACAGCCCCATCATCACCCATGAGTAATTTCCCTGCCTGCAGCACAGAACTGGCTCTGTGGGCCAGTCCCTATAAAGGGCTTGGGGAACAACAGTAAGGTATGTGCTTCCCCAAAATGGGAAAAAATCTATTTCTAAGCCAGGAATCCCAATGCTGAGATTCCATTGAGCAGGTAGAGCTCAGAATAGGATCCAAATGGAAAATGGAAGAAGCTCAGCCTTGATCTCCGTGGAGCTGGCCAGAGGGATGTGCTGAGATAGCAGATCTGCACCAAGATCTGCCCAACAAGGATCTACCCTAGAACCCTTTCCCAAAAGTTGGTACTCATGTCTTTGTTTTTAGAGACCTGAGCAGAACTTATTCATTCATTTTTTAAAATCTAGGAGGGAATGTTTTCCCAGACACAGCCCTTTAGGTACTCACATACTGACTGAACAAGTCCCTTTGGAAATGGTGAAGGAGGTCTAATTCTCTGCCCCACATCTCTCACAGGAATGAATTAACTATATCCCCTACCAAAAATTTGGGCCAACAACCATATTAAGGAGCCACTGCATGTAATACAGAAATATCCAGTTTGAGACAGGACCAAATCTCCATCTTTTCTCACCTTGTAAGCCTGTACTCAGGCTTTCTTTCCTGTGCTTGCTCTGGTACATCTCCATGCAGCCTCAGTACAAAATGAACTGTACTGAAGCTATCCCCTGTAGCTGGTTTTCCAATTTGCCCTTTAAAAAAACCCTTAAAATTGCCCTTAAAATTTCAGTGACTGAGTTGGTCTGATCTCCATAGGCAATTTCTCCTAGGGCTCAACTAATGTCCCTGATTACAAGGTGGAAGCCAAGAAACACTGGGTGGCCTTGAGTCACTAAATTGTAAGAAATCCCAGACATCTAAGATTGCATCCTAAAAAGACATAGTAGAACAGGTGGGATCCTTTCTGTTAATGGCAGGAAAGTGGACAAAGAGCTACTGCTCTCTTCTTCAGAGAGGAAGGCTGTGCCTTCAGCAGTGGGGCACGTTAAGGGGAAAAAGCAAGGTCCCTGCCCACCAGTGGGAATGTTGTCCTGAGGTGCTTGGCTTGGGAGTTTGACATGACAGGCACAAATCCATACATCCCAGCCAAATATATTATATGTCAAATTAGATATTACACAGAGACACTAATAACTCAGGTGTAAACCAATAGCGTCTATGTATATATATACCCTTGTTATTAAAAGTTTAGTACTTAACATATTTTGTATGAGTCTTCCAGATACAAATATAGTTTCATATTTCTTTACATGTCAGCTTGGCAAGCCTTAGAGAAGATATTTCCTCTAAGGGAACAAATTAAAGCAACTCTAAAACAAGCCAGTTACTGCTCAACAGCCTGGGTGCCTGCCAGCAAGAAACAAATTGATGAATATTTAGCTGTGTCAGTAACAGAGAATTGCAAATTCTCAGAAAACTTTTTGTTTGTTTGTTTGTTTGTTTGCTTGTTTTTTTCCCCTGGTGACGTCAGCTTTACAATAGTAAAACCAAAGGTAGAGCTGGCAAGGCTGAAGTTATTAGAATTGCAGGGTCCTTACAGGGCAGAGCATAGGGGCTGGGATGATTACATCTCCCAAGGCAGCAGGAAAGGCTGGGAAAAATCCACAGACAAAGCAATACATCCAACCTGCATCTCTCCTCCTCATCCCACAGGTGAACCCATGCTCAGCTTGGCATCACCAAATGCAGGGACCCAGTGGTGTAATCTCCATAGCCCTGGAGTCCTCCAAAAAAATGCTCATGCTGATGTAGGTCGCAAATGAGTAATTTTCCAGGCAGAAGGATGATTGTTTCACCTCTGTAATCCCTGCAGAAGGGCCTGCTTCTTGACATGAGCACTAGAAGGACCTTCTATGTCAAGTTTTCACTGTTATTTCCAAAAAGCCTTATGAGGTAGAAATACTGGTTTGAAATACAGTGCTAGGATATGGAGAGCTTTAAACTCAGAATTATGAGTTGGGTCACTAGCTAGAAGTTAATGAAAAAATGAGGGATTTTGAAGAGCTGAAGGTAGCAATGTGCTCTATGTAGGGAGGGAAAGAGCAAAACCCAAGTTGAGCATCAACACTGTTGATATATGTGCTAATTGGTAGCATCCACTTTTTATCTAATCAAGGAAGTGTGTATATGTGCCATAGAAAATAAAAATTGACTGCTCCCTTCTGTGGCCACAAACACTGTGGCACTGCATGCAGTGGTTGAGCTCAGCCTTCAGTTCCTCTTCTTGGGAATACTGGAGTAGGGGGTCACTGTCCCGAAGAGAATGCTTCTCTCATGAACATCCATGTTTTGACAAGGAGAAAATGCAGCAAACATCACTTGCCACCATTAATAAAGGCTCTCAGTGTCTTAAAATAGCAAGAAGACCTTTTTTAATCCATAAAGTGCTATATTCAGCTGGAGATAATTTGATGGTAAAGTACACTCTGACAAAGAAGAGTTAATCACTGACCTCAAAATTAGCTGTTGCCTTGGTACTGCTGCTCAGGCTGTGTTGACATTTATGTTGTACAAACAGAATGCGATACCAATCACTCAGATGTATATTTAGGACTTTCAAAGTGGCCAGTTTTCCAAAGTGTAATGTGGTGCCTGGGACTGTGATTTTAATGGTGGAAATGTTGATGCCAACTGGATATAATTCAGATCATTCTATGGGAGCTCCTGCATGTGGTTCCAGAAATGTTGTAAAAAGATCCACAAAAACCCCCAACAAACAACTAAACCAAAAACCCAAAACCAAAAATAAAACCCCCTCCACAACATGTTTTGTTGAGGATAAGCCATCCTGGTTAAAAAAGAGATGTGCAGATAGCTTTAGCAGCTAAGAATCATACACTGGAAACCTAAGTAATGTCGTTAGCATGGCTTCTCAGAAGACAAACCACTCTAGGTAATTTTTCTTTCCCTCTGTTGTGGGATCAGACATGTCTCTGGGATGGGACCAACACCTCTGTGTAGAAAAATGCACTTGGATTTCTCCAAAGTGTGTGATTTGGTACTGCGGGACACCAGGGATTTTTGTGACGTGGTGTTAACAAGGTGTATGGGGTCAAAAACTGACTGTCTGCCAGATCACAGCAAGTGGCTGTAGGAGGGAATCAAAACTCGTGCCTTCACTGATGTATCCTAACTATTATTATTATTGTTGTTGTTGTCGTCGTTGTTGTTGTTGCCATTTTCTAATAACCTGGCAGGCAGTGGTGGTGGTCAAAGCAGAGGGTTCCTCACCACCAGACCTTTCATACCATGACACCTTCAAAATCGTGCCTGTTGGTTGTGTGCCCCTTTGCCATCCAGCGAAGGGACTCTGATTTGAAAGCACGGACAGTTCAGGAGCAAACCCTGCCTGGCATTGGGGAGCATTATCTTGGGGTCCTTAGCTGCCCTGCAAGCCTTTGCTCCTTGGGTGGGTCTGGGGGCCTGGGATTTTTCTCCCTCAGGCCAATGGATCACTGGGAGGTGTTGAAGGAACGATGCTCAGCACTGCCTGCTCCTTCCACCCTGCCAGCCCACTGCTCATCTCCTTGGGAACCAGCCCCAGGCACAGGCTGATGTGCCAGATGGGGCTTGCTAATATTAGGTGTGAAGATTGGTTCATTTGCAACCTGGGAAAAGATCGACAATTCCTGATTCACACTTCCCAGCCTCAGGAGCTCCAGCTGAATATTTTTGCAGTCTACTTTGGAAAAAAACCCCAAAGTTTTAGAAGATAAACCCAAAGGTCTGCTCTGATATTGTCCATAGCACATACCTTTGCTGCACATGCTTGAGGCAAGAGTGTGTGTTCCCATAGCAACAGGAGGAATTAAATTAAAGGCATTATTAGGCCTTATTTACATGCATGCACACACACTCACACACCTGCATGCTGTGCACACACAGAAAAGGAGAATGAGTGAGCCCTACTCTTCAGGAATATCCCCATGAGAAGTCAGTCCAGTAGTTGAGGTTCACAGTGACTGCAAGATCCTGATTTTCACTTTACAGGCACAAACCCAAAAGCTGACTGACCAGCCAAAACAAATTCAGCAGCACAGCCCCAAAACAATGGGGTCCAGCCTCGTGGCAGTGATACAGCTGAGAGTGAGGACACCATCAGTGGAGGCTGGAAGACCCCCGTCTCGTTGCCCACCCCTCAGTGCCACCCCTCACCAGGCAGGTGGTGCCAGAAAGGATGCAGAGCCCCTCTCCATGTGTGGTCCCTGCAGAGGAGTGGATTAGTAGCAACATTTCTGTCCCATCCACATTTCCTTTGCGCTGTGGGAGGATGCTACACACCGAACTTCACAGTGTTTTGCCTGCTTCATCCTAGACCCGGTGGCTTTTGGACAACCTCTGTATCATCAAACATGAGTCAGCGATTTCCATAAGCCCTGAAGCTCTTCTTGTTTATTGACCTTCTGCTATTTGCAGTTACACATTAGCCAAATAAACTTCAGATAGAACCTCGCCTCTCTTTGCATTTTAAAACACTGGCACTTTACATTAATGTATCTCACAAAAAGATGTTAATTGAGGGAAAGGACAACACCACAGACACCATTCTCTGAGCAAATTGTTTGGTTACTTTGGTATTTAAACTAAATATTTCAGAAAACCTTGTGAATTCCTTGTGGGAGTCAAAAGATGTAAAAACCCAGTTACTTAGTAAGAGATCTTCAAAAATGATGCTTCCCTATCTTTTTGACATTTAAAATGCTAATATGTCTTTTGCTTGTGTTTATTATCTTAAGGTGTAGAAATATTTATTTTTAAATGCTCAAAGGGTTAATCTCTTGTTAAAGAAATTTTGTAGATCATCAAGATCAGACAGCTTTCTAAACTATTTTGGATTCTCAAGGTGAAAAAAAAATTAATCTTAATTTATCTGGAAGTACCCAGTACAACTTTAGAGATAAGCCAGTCCTGCATTCCCACACATCCCCATGGCATGACCAGCTGCTGCCCTGCTCTGTGAGCAGGGGAAGATTTCAGGTCTGGCTTGAAAAAGACAGAAAGCTGATATTCAGGGAAGCATCACCAGTTAGTGTATTTGTAATCATGTCCTTTTTGCTGGTTTTGAGTTCATGTGCAGTGTCAAAAGCAAGCACAAGCCTTTTTTCATGCACAGATAGGCTTCCAATGGTGTTTCCTTGGTTGGCTCTATCTCACCTTCCTCTAACAATAGTCACAGTTTTTTTACTCTAACCATAAGTGATCGAATCGATCTAATCTGTAATAGTGAGGATACACACCTCTGGTATGCACCTGAACATTATCAGAGTTGCCAGTCCAATGATGCTCTCCTGGGTTGCTTTAGATGCCTCCATTTCTAACCACACAACTTCATTTTTATTCCTTTCCTGGGCAGCACCGTGGCCTTTTAAAAAAGCCTGGAAGTGAACAGCTGAGTGACTGTAGAGGAAAATACAGTTGATAAGCAAGGGGAGGAATGTGATGCAGAGGTGACTGGCATAGAAACACCTTCTGTTTCCTTGGGCACATGGCTTTTTACCCTATTGGACCTCTCCAAATTCAGGAGCTGCTTCTTGACAGCCTGTTGTGAATGGATAACCAGTGCACCCCTGTGCAGGGATTTAATCCTTCCCTCATAACCCACTGCTCTTGTTCTTACCAGAGGAGAGAAAGAGTGACAGGAGCCACTGGCTCTTCCCCACCACTCTCACTGTGGTGAGAGGGGAACCTGTGCTGTGCTGCCCCTGCGTTTCCAAGGCATTGCCTGAAATTCCAGTGTGGGGATAACTTGATTCCCATCTGGGCAGCAGATGCCAAGAGACAGCAAACCTCCATACATGCTCTTCTAGGGACTGCTCCCAGACCTCACATGGCTCCTTTGTGCCACCAAGTTCCCACAGATCCCACCTCGGCCTTTTGCAAAGCTCTGCAGAAAATCAAGATCTGAAAGCTTCGCTACTTAAGAAATCAAAGTTATTTCTGATCATACTGTGGGGAAGGAAGCAGAGATGTGGAATTTGTTTGAACAAGGGACTTGATCAAGGGACTTCATAAAATAACTCTGCTGTACCAGTAGGCCCCACAAAGGTACCATCGCCTTAATCACACTGTGGAGGTGTGGACTCCCAACCTCTAAATCACTTAGGGTTTTAAAACTTCAAGCCCCAGATTGCAAACCCAGAAGCATTAATAAACTCTTTGTTTGTTCTGGGTGAGTGAAAATAATGGCCTTCTATATATTTTTAGACACAGAAGTAGACACAGGCTCATCAGTCTTGCAGGTCTCCACCATGGCTGCCACCTATCCAAGCAGCTACACAGAGGTACGTGGAACAGAGACTTTGGGTCATAGCTATCCCAGGGCAGGGTTTTCAGCGGGTTTCAGTCTTGTTGCATGACATGGTCACTGAGTAGGGCAGCACTGGCTGCACCAGGAGGGGAACTGCAAATCCTCACTCAAGAGCACATGAGAAAAACCAGCCTGTCCCAGCCATGGCTGCAACACCCTCATCTCCTGAGGGCAGTGAGTCAAGATACTGAGAGAGAAAAGAAGGAACCCTCTTCAACAGAGCAGCAGATATAAATTTGCCTTTATTTTGGTCACTTCCACAACCTGCTGTTATGTTTTGTCCTGTCTAAACTGAGATTTCATACTTAGAAGTCATCCATGCTCCAAAAATATCCAGATACAAAGCAAAAGGCACTGGGTGAGTCACAAAAGATCCAAGCTAAAGAATTTAGGAATGCATTTTAATTACAGTTAGCGTTAATTTAATGCTAACTACAATGCCTTTCATTACACAGTCATTTATTTTTAGCACCAAAACACACAAAATACTCTTTCGGAGTACTTGACTGCTAGCATTTCAAAATTCAAAAGGAAGACTCAACTGTAACCATCATGGTGTAGTTTATGATACTATCAATTCCTAAATATGTTTGAGTGTCACAAAGTCACAGGTGGGGCACCTGAAAAACCTAGAAAATTAATTTGCTGGACATCAGAATTGAGGACTTCAGTGCTCAGAAATGAACTCAGTTCCTGGTGAATATGAGGCAGCGTATTGTGAAAAGGCAAAGCTGCTGAGTTTTAAAGAGCTGTTTGCAGGTCACTTTTAAAAAACAGCCCTGGTCATGCCTATTTCCAAAAAATCTACTTTTGAACTTGATGGCTTAGCAAATAATCATCTCATATCAAATATCCCTTTCAAAGCCCTAATGCTGGAACATGCAGTGCTGATATGGCTCAATATAAGCACTTAAATAAAGGTTATTATTTCCAAGTCTAAGGTATAAACCAATTGCATCAATAGGGCAGCTGAGTTCAAAAGATGCTGAATAAACTTATTAGATGCTGATTCTGGTAATCTTTTCCCTTCTATTAGATTGCTGCAAGCCTGTTAATCCCTCCCTGCTGTAACACTGCTGACAGCACCTTCCTCAACAGCCCTTCAGGGGTAACCCTGCCTCATTTCCAGAGATGCCAGTGCACCCCCTTCTCTTACAGTGCAAGGGCAGTGCTTTAAGAACCTGGTTTCAAAATCCATTCACACAGTCAGCTTGGAAAAATCAGTTGTTTGTGGTCTTGCACATCACTCCAATGCAGGTGAAATTTTGATCAGTTGCTTGATCCCCTGTTAAGAAATAAAAAATTAAGGAGTATCCTTGGGATATTGTCCTTTCATGTATTTGCTGCAGTCAGCAGCAGCTGCAGAGGTTTTCTTTGATGCTTCCATCCTTTGAAGCGCTCATTGCACACTGTGCATTGCATTAAGTGCCTTTGAGGTCTGCACCTGGGAGTGCTCCAGCCTCTTTATCTGGAAAATCACCCCCAGAAATACATGCATGGTGTTCGGGGGACCCAAGCCATGCCAAATGCAGCCTCTGTGTGGCCTGGACATTTCTTCTAAAGGTCGAAATAGTCAAATTCCCTTCTTCCATTTGAAAAGGATTCAAAGCAGGGTATGAAGAAAATGATACACTCACTGGCCTGGCCATCAGGACCATGGTGTGGATCTTTGGAGTTCAGGTGGATTTTGGCCTTCTCTGTAGTCATCTTCACGTTACTTCCAGTCAGTTTGTGAGCATGTACACGGATTTCAGTCATGGCTGCAGTCTGCTGAATTTAGGTCAAAGAGCAGCCTATGCCATTGAAACCAGTGTAATTGCTAGGCCATAAAGGTGGTCAGAGGAGGGTAATGGAGATAGAAGTCCCCCTTTAAGGTATTCCCATTGCTGGTTTGGTTTCATTCTCTCCCCTCCCTTGAATTTTTAAAAATAGTTATGACTGAAGGACATAGCTGAGTTCTTTCCCTCCCAGCACTGTGCCTTGCAGGGAGGAGAGGGAGAGGGCTCAGCCCAGGAGGCTGCCAAGTGCTCTGGCTCTCCATCAACAAAGCACTTAAGGGGTGCTTGTTTATAGGTATTTAGGCAGCACCATTGACAGAAATACCCATAGTACAGAGCCCTCAGGATCCAAATCAAGGCTAAATGACACGTGTGAGATCTTAAAATGCCTTTTTTTTCTTTTCCAGCAATGATGCAGGACTCGCCCAAATGAACAAACAGAGCTCTCCTATTGAAAGGCTGCCCATCTGGCTCCTCTCCTAGGAGTGCTAGGGCAAACCACACAGCTTATCTAGTTTGGGTTATAATTATATAAACACATTAAAAAACATATTATATTGCAGAATACTGCAGGACAGTGTACAGCATAAATATAATATCTAGTATGTATATTATATCACGTATCTAATATATATATAAAGGGTGGACCCTGTCTTCCTCATTGCAGACAGTAACATACACTGAAGCAACAACATGAAAACAACAGCAACTCTTGAATTTCTTGCTGTCCTGCCATAAAAAAATTCAGCCCAAAGAGAGAAATTCAGCAAAGGCGTAGCAACAAAAATCAGGATTCTGGAAATGGGCAGGGAAGCATAATGGATGTCACTGCCACCTACACTACTGCTGAGAAGACAGCTGGAAACACAACCACAGTCTGAGATGCATGTGCCTCTGAGTGTTTCATAAATCTGCACAATCCTGGGATACGTTTCAGAGGAAGATGCACAGGGACTGCGACAGGTTGTATGTTCTGGTAATTATAATGCCTGTGTGCACAGTGTACAGTGGATGATGGATAGTGTGTCACAGATTCTGCAGGATAAACAGTCTAAAATAAGTACATTTTCAGCTCAAAATAAGTGAAAGATAAGCCAAACCACTCAAAATTCAAACCAAATGCAGGTCAATATTTTCCTGTTGTGTAATCTTAAAAATAGATGCCATTTCTGTCATTAACTCTTGATGATTCATCCTTAACCTGGACTAATTCCTCCTGGGTTCTACTGACATTTTCCACAGTGGTGGGTTGACCCTGTCTGGACACCAGTTGCCCACCAAAGCCACTCTATCACCCCCCTCCTCAGGCGGACAGGGAAGAGAGAATATACCAAAGAGCTCATGAGTTGAGATAAGGGCAGGGATAGATCACTCACCAGTTACTATGAAGGGCAAGAAAGACTTGATTTGGGGAAGATTAATTTGTTACCAAACAAATCAGAGTAAGATAATGAGAAATAAAAGAATCAAATCTCAAACACCTTTCCCCCCCTTCCCCCTCTTCTTTCCAGACTCAATTACTTCTCAATTTCTCTACCTCCTCCACCACAGCAACATAGGGGGACAGGGAATGGGGTCTGTGGTCAGTTCATCCCACATTGTCCCTACTGCTGCTTTCTCCTCAGGGAACAGACTCCTCACACTCTTGCCCTGCTCTTGTGTGGCCTCCCTCCCACAGGAGACAGTCCTCCATGAATTCCAGCGTGAGTCCTTCCCACAGGCTGCAGTTCTTCACGAGCTGCTCCAGCATGGATCCCTTCCCTTTCTCTTGCAAACCCATCCAGGAGTCTCCATCAATCCACAAGCCTTCAGCAATATTCGTCTAAATCTAAACCACATAACTACAAGCCAGAGACCACTGGTGTCCTCTCCCTATGGCCTCTTTCAGAGCCCAGATACATCAGTGCAGCACACCCCAGGGACACATGGGGCCAGCACTGATTGACAGGGAGATAGAGAACAGCAGGGAGATATTAGGACAAAAGAGTATAAATATGTGAGTGAAAGCAAATGAGTTTTAACACCAGGCAGATGAGAAGAAGCCATGGTGAGAAAAGGAAGGGGAGAACAATTATACCACATTCCTGCTGGAATCTGAACCCCCCATGCCCCTCTTCCAGAACTGGTGCCCCTGTGTCAGAGGATGTCAGGGAAACATGTATTTCACACTCTCCTTGTGTTAGGTGGTGCAGAAGGTCACATCCTGCAGCACTGTTGGTTGCTGTGTGGTCTGAAGCCATAAAGAGCAGGGCCATGGATCCACTGACAGTATTGGCCATGGACCACCTGAGCAGTCTCTAAAAAATTACAGTTTGAAAGCCAACAAAATTGTCAATTGTCAGTTGAAGGAGAACATGAGGTTTCCTTTCACCCTGCTGTGAAAGGCAGTGCCTGCAGACACAGCACCAGGACTCTGGGCAATTGCTTTTGCTTCCTTCTGGCTCCCACATGGGCTTCCTTCCCTGCCTACATCCCCACCTAGGAATGGTGGCTTTGGTATCTAGCCACTGTGCTCTGCCCAGGTGAGCACAGAAAAGAAATCATTTTCAGATGGCAAGGTAGGCAGAGAAGAACAAGGTGAGAAAGCAAAGTACAGAGAAAGCAATGACTGGAGAGCTGTGAGTCTGGCCAGGGAAGAGGCCACTTCTTCTAAAAATACCTTTCTGATGGAGATTGATTTTATTGGTTGCATTTCCTAGGAAACTAAGTAAGTGAAAGATAGGTTTTGCAATGTATTCTTTCAGTTATTCTTGCCTAATATAGGTTGAAAACAACACTTTTACTGCCAGCAAAAGACATCTATAGTCCACAGAATCTTCAGAGTGTCACTGTAATGATTCCCCTGGTTAAACTGTAACCTTGCTGCTGTTAAACTGTAACCTCGCTGCTGGACAATGTGAGGAAAATACTGCGCCTATACAGTATGGCATAATTCTACCCATGTATCACAGGTTTTAGGAAATTTTTATGCTCACATTTTAAGCCTGATGCTATTCCCACTGAACTCAAAGCAATATTCCCACAAAGCTCCATGTGAGAAAGACTTGGCACTAGATATCAATGTCCTTACAAGTGAGTTGTTCTTGATGAGGCAAAGTGATGGGTGCACTTTCCTTCTGCCATCAGGTTTCCAGAGTTAGAAACTCCACCATAGCCTTTGTAGCTGCAACCTCCCTTTGTGTTGGTGTCATTTGAAATGATGAAATATTCTGCCCAGACTGAAGTGAGAGCAACAGTTTTTAGGCACGTTAAAGCAAGTAGCAAGTCTCCAAACCCCTCTTGAGGTTATTGGAAGACTATCGAAAGGAAGACCATGGAGTGTAGCATGCCAGCATGAACAAACTACAAAGCAGAGGAGGGAAAAGGGAATGAGGGAGCGAAGAAGGGAGCGTGAGTGTGAGGAAGCTTAACAGCCGTATTGGCAAAAAGCAGACTGTCAGCAAAGAGGATGTTTACAGTCTTGAAGTCAGGATTCAAAGAGCAAGTAGCTGGCATGAATCTGCACTACAGCCCCTTGAAGTAGGGTAAGGCTGAAAATACAGAACACCAGGACCAGTTCTCAGCATAGATGAGAACTGGAGACCTCCTGCTTGTGCTCCTGCTCATGCAATTGTTGAGTTACAATGTGCAAAATGACCCTAAGCTGAGTGCAAATATGTTCTAAATATTTTCTAAATATGTTCTAAAATTACAGCACTGAAAAGCATTGGCAAATATTTCTTCTTTTTTTCTTTATCAGTAACAAAAAAAATGGAACTAAGAAATAGAGAAATATTCATTAAATACAAATATCAAAGCTCATTAATTTCTTTATAGGGGTGTTGTGATTGCTCCATAATTAGAAGCTGAAAAACATCTAATGCTTATGAGGAATGCATGGATATCCTTCCCAGAGTCACAGCACTTACACTAAGGATAAACATTTTCCATGGGATTTACAGACTAAGCTAAAAATCAGCTCAAGGTAAACAGTTCCTTTGAAAAAATTCTTTCTGTACCAAACACTTTGTAATACTGACAGGGCTTTAATGATATTTTTATTTTTCACTGGAAAACTTATGCTCTAACAGAAAATAAAACAGTTCAGGGAATTCTATGGGAAAAGTGATGCTCTTTCAAAATGCCTCCCACCTCCTGCTGTGACCAAACACAAGGTGGCCCATCCCTGCTGCCTGTCCCTGTGTGCTGATGTGCAGCTGTGCAGAGATGCTCAGCCTGGAACACACTCGTATCATTGGGTGTGGGAATGTTTTCCATTATCTGCGGGACAGGACAAGCTGGCTCCCTGCATGTGCACAGGGGTGAAGAGCTGTCAGAGGTTTCAGGGTACAATAGGAGAGAGCTGACACAATTGTGAGAGACAAGCCTTTGATAAAGCTCAAGGGGAAAAAGAGACACTTTGTGTTTATGTCTCCTCAGTGTTTTTCTGAAGAGCCTTTCCTCTTACAAGGAAGTGATGAAGTGGCCCTAGAAGGGTATTTTGGGACCACACCCTCAGCACTTGGACCTTGCTGCAATTTCAGTCAGTGACAACCTGAAAGCATGGAAAAGATTTTAGCTGCCTTTATGAACTGCAACCTCTATTTCTACAAGCACAGCTAATAGCCAAATCACTGAAAAAGAAAAAAAAAATAAAATAAGGAAAATATCAGGGGATATAATCAGAGACATCTAGTTCCAAATGTGCAGTCCAGAAACAACAATGAAGGAACAAATTAATGCCTACAAGAAGAATTAGCAAGAAACACATCCTTGACTAAACTTTTCAGCTTCACATTTGCAAGAAGCTGGAAGGTGAAGGGACGTTTTGTGATTGATCAGAGCAGGAACTGTGACCCTGTGCTCAGACTCATGATACTGAAGATGTGCAAAAAGATTGATAAAATCAACAATGGCAATGATATGCAGAATGAAAGCAGGCAAAAATCCTTGTCTGTAAGTTATAAGAAAAGAAATTTAAAGGGGCCATCAATGCAGTATTTGTGCCATCACTGTATGCTCTGCCTTTAATAGATGGGAGTATAATAATTCACCAGCATCTAATAAATGGGAGCATGGAGGAGTTGAGTGGTGATGATTAAAACAAACCAGTAGATTAAGTGATCTGGGGATACTCAGTACTGAACATCCAAAAGTAGGATGCATGAGATAGATGAGGGTGAGATAGTATTCATGTGGCAGATAAGTGAAGATTCTTAATTGTGACCAATTATTTCTGATCAAAGAGGCAGGTAACTCATCTTCAGGTTGTGGACACTTTCCCGTGCTTTGGGCAGAGTGAAGGTCTCCCAGGAACTTCCCCATGACGCTTTTCCTCAGCAGGCTGCAGTGCAAACACTCTCCAAAACCAGCATTTGAGGGGAAAGCATTTATTGAGTGGGAAATGGATAATTCTGTGGACTCTCTAATGGTATAAATGTTACTGGAGAAGTCATTCCATAACATAATATTCATCAGAGATTCAAGCCAAGGCAGCAGATGGAGAACATGCTGCCATCAGGCAGAGGAGAAACAGAGCTAAGCTTTGTGAGTCCCAGGGGAGCCAGGGAGAGCTGGTCCCTGCATGAGGCTCCTGACATGGGTAGAGAGGTCACCATGACCCACCAGCAATGGAGACACAGACAAAATCCTGTTTTGTTCAAAATGAGTGATGATTGACAAGCTCCTCTAACCCTGAGCAGCCCGTTCTCTGCCTCGGCTGATGCTAGAAGTCCCATCTACCCCTGACAACACAGGGTAGCCCTGAGGTGGCACATACCCTTATTTTAGAGAAGCACTGTACCAGAGGTGTACCTGGCTGTGTCTGGAGTAGATGAGACAGAGGTTAAAGCCATAAAATCCTTTTGTAAAGGACCCTATAGTGTAGCTGTTTATTTATTTCTCACAGCTCTGCCAAGTTTTATAAAGGCTATCAAGGGACTCATCTAATTTTATTTTTTTAAGTGCAGGTGTTTTGGCTAAGTCATTTGTGTATGTTCCTCCAAGGAGGCACAATGGGGAGAAATAAGCTCCTGCAGACAGGTAACTCTTCCCCCCCTGAGAATGGTGATCTGACTCACCTCTGGAAGCCCTCTTCTCTGTTCATAGCCTACCTGGCTTTGATGCCACTGCCATCAGGTAAGGTGGAACTCAATCAGGTGGTGCTACGAACCAGCCTACACTTCCAGAAAGCTGCTCTATAGGTTTCATGCAACGCTTATCAGGACATGCCTGCTAGGTCAAAATCTGATCCCCTACGTAGTGTGTCCAGGACACAGGCTCCAGGCCCCTCTCCTACAACACCCCGTAAATGGAGAGCAGCGAGATGAGCCCAAAGCCTTGGGGGAAGCCCTGTGTGCATGACTTGGTTACAACAGCATGTCTTGAGGACATTGCACAGGGCCAGCTGGAGACACTTGTTAATGAGAATTCTGGTACATAGAGAATGACAAATGTGACCTTTGGAAATTCAAATCAGGCTTGGCACATGTGTCTTCCAAATGACTGCTGTGACTCCCGTCAGGGCTCATGTGGATACAGGATAAGTCTCAATGGCAGGCTTGCTGCTTGTTTTCCACGTGCTGTGACCCAGCCTCCTCCCAGCCACAGCAGCATGAGCCCTTTGCTCCACGTGTCCCTGAGCGTGTTGGGCCATGCTCACACACTGAGCTGGGCTCTGTGACTCCGTGAGCTGCGGCTCCGCACCCTCAACCTGCCCACCTGGCCGACAATGTGAGAGCGCCGTGCGTGTGCCCAGGCGCATGATGAGCTCTTCAGCAGTTCCTAGCAACTAAATTGCAGCCTCCCTGCCAATCTACTCTTCCCTGTACATCAGCTTGCTTATTCAAATACACCTCACTGGCGTCCAACCCTCTCCTTTCACCCAGACGGCTCCAGCTCTTCCCTTTATTTGCCCTTTTCCCTTGCCTCTAGATGCCTGAGATGCATCTCAGCTCTTGCTCACTCCTGGTATTAAGCCCACTGTAAAGGACCATGATTTATGTGGAAAGAAGGGAGACCAGAAGGAAAAATACCTAAAAACCTCCTTTAGGACTTACAGTAGAAAGGTTATGAGAGCATCTGGGGAAAAGGATTTTCTACCAGGTAACAGGTCTAACTCTTCCTTAAAATCCTGCCTCTCTTGCTTCTCTTAGGAAAGGTTTTACTGAGCAGTCTCTCTAAGAAGGGAGTTCATGAGCCTACAAAATACCCTTGCAAGCTGTGGAAGAGAAAAATAAAAGATCCCTCAAAATATAGTGTAGAACCTTAAACCCAGCATCAGATTTCATAGCTTGGACTTGTGATCATCTGAGTCAATTATCCAATAGTCTGATCTGTGGAAAACCCAGGAAGAGGGTGGCACAGAGTATTTAATTTTATTATGGGAGAAGTTATGGGATTTCCAGCCTGTGGAGAATGTCTGCATGCAAGGTTTAAGCTTGATTGAGAGTCAAAATCTTACCAGTTTCTTTAGTTTCTCCTTTTATTTTCTCCTCCTTACATAATCCACATGGTATTTCCAGGGAAAAGTTAAACTGTCTTATTGATGGAAACATGGAATACATAAGTAATAAAACAAGCAAGACAGTGTATTAGAACTACAGAGTTTTGCTTCAAGAAGTGAAGACTCCAAAAGGAGGAGATGGATGTAGTGGGAAAACTACAACTTGTGGCACAGTTACATGTGAGAAAATGGATTCTGAACAACAGATGCTGAAAAAATCAAACACACGACCAAAAAATCAGAAGAAAAAGAAGGGAAATAAACAAAAGATAACCCCTATGAAAAAAGAAAGAGTACCTGAGGCGTCAGGGAATACAAAACAACAAACCTATTTTAGGGTCACACCCGAATCTCTCTGGAAAATGAGAGGTGGCTATTGCAGTGAGTGAAAACCACACTGCGCTTTAGTGCTGGCAGCACAACTCACCTAGAATGGGGAGATGCAAATGGAGCATCAGAGATGGTTCATATCATGCTGTTGCCTATCTTGATTACACTATCTTTCTATTCTACAAAGATGAATATATTAAAAAAACAGGAATATGAATGTTCTAGTCAAACCTTGGGTCATGCAAAGCGCATGTCTTTCTGGAGGAGAAATACGTAACACTAAACATTGTTTTTCATGCCTTTTCTCAGCACTCTCTTGCTTGGTTCCAGTGGACAGATCAGCAGCTGCAATGGTAGTCTTTGCAGCAGGCAGATTTCAGAACTGCTGAAGGGAACTGGTTATTGATATCTGCAAGGGATGTAATTTCAATGCATGATTTTTTTAATTAATATTTTGCAACTTACTGCACTAGTTCCACATTACTTTTAAATCACCACCAAAAATGACAACTTTAATTAGATTTTTAAATATATACAAGACAGAGGGAGGCATTTGGAAGCCAAGCACATTGTATTTTTCCCCATCAGCCTCTAGGCAATCACTTGGATTGAAACTATGCCAGCAAATGGAACACTCCTGTGTACATACCTCAGTTTTATCCTCAGTGAACTGGCCTTGTCCATATAATTACTGATAGGGTGAAACCCCTATGGAGAATTAAATGATCTCCTGAGTGAAGCTGGTATTTCCTCTGACTGTAAAACATGACTATTCAACAGGGCATGTGCTTTGGAGTTTATACAAGTGAAGGCTAGCCTGAGTCTCTGAAAGCCAAGGGAACCTTCCTGGATGATGCAGAAGGATCTCAAAGAGTCAGTAACAAAAGAAAGACCTACCACAAGTGTCACCCCAGAGTTACACACAGCTCTTTTGCTTCCTCCCCCTGGTAGCTGGCAGCTGTGTGAGCATTGAAAGGGTCCAATTTCAGGACCACAGCTGAGTCCCTCTGGAAAATGAGAGGAAGAGAACAAAAAGGTAGTGGGCTTTGCAAGTGGACACAAGACTCACAAGGAGGGGAAACTACTAATGAAAATAGTGGAAAAGAACTGCTCCTGCAATCACAGCACAAAGCTTAAGATGTTGGATTGGCATCAAAATCCATTGGCACACTAATGGCACAGAAATGACCAAATCAGTCCTATTCCAGTATTTGTGCTTCCCGATTTGACAGGAAAAGAACCCAAAGTAATTATTTTCCAGGTGTCCATTTCGTGATTGTATTGCAATGTAACCTTCAAATACACTGAAACAAACTAAACATATTTTGGAGAAAAATGAACATATTTCTCAAATATTTCTTTTGTCCATATAGTTTAAAGTTACAGGTATTTATTAGCACTTTAAAGTGAAAAAGAGCACCACGTTACCCTTCAGAGCCAACACAGCCCACTCTTTTTGTGTTTATTCTTATTTTATGCACTTTTTCCTCAGCTTCTGACGGGGAAATAAATGCATCTACCAAGAACTTCTAACACTCTTGAGAACTGAACCTTATTATCACAAGAATGGGATAGAGTAGGTGGATGCAGAGGTAGTACCTTGGGAGTCCTTCATCTGACTGAACTTGTTAGATGGGTGATTGAGTGTATTTCTTTTTTAAATAACCATTTACATGCATTACGCAGCAGGTCCACTCAGACTGTTGAGTTCACTCAGGGTAAAGCTGGGAGTCTTGCTTCGTGCATTGGCCTTTTTTTCTTTTTTTTAAACAAATCTACTGAAAGTTGACATTGGCACCCTGAAGTATTCTGAACAGCTGCTAAGAGTATGCTGATGGTAGATGACACAAGCCATCACTGAGATGTCATTCAGCTCTCTGAACTGTAAACCAATCTCCTTTAATCCTCTTCTTTGAGGAGTGTCTGAATTGCTGAGGGCTGAACATATTTTCTCCTAGAGCTGTAAAATTATTACAGTCCCTAAATTTTGCAACAACATTGCACACTGGTTGTTGAAAAAAGGAGTTTCATCTTTTGAGTTATCTGTGGGTAAGTGGTAGGCTGTCAAGGCTAACTTTTATGAACTACCAGTATCTGTGAACAACAGCAGTAGGGTCTGTGATAGTCTAGAAAACATTCCTTGCAATGGTTTAAGAACAATAAGGAAAGTGTGCATTTGTCTCATTAAGACACAAACTCCAGCTTTACATTTTTTTCAAAGCAAGCATTTATTCCTTCTAATTATTTTCATATTGGGCAAAATAATTCAGTATAGGTTTATTTTTCCAGAGGAAAAAAACACTGACAGTTGCAATGAAGTATTATCTAAAGTGACAATTCATTCTTGCATCTCCTAAAATACAAACATTTGGCTCAAAACAATTAACAAAAGAGAATGGACACCAAAATGCTTTGGTAGCTCAAGGTACCATGTTCTCACTCTGACTGCATGCAAGTCCTTCCCTGAGACACACAAACTTGTACCACAAGAAACCTTTTTTTCCTTTACCCACCACATCTTTTCTTATATTGAATTACTGACAGACGCGCAACTTACTGCATAAAATATTCAAAGATATGCAAACATGTTTGCAGTGAGCAGCCACGAATCTGCAGTAGCTGCCTGAAAAGCAATTTACTGTGAACACAAACATGTTCTCCACATCTGTTACATGCAGTTGGCTACATCCCTAAAACAGTTATTCTGCTATTCCAGAAAATTCTGAAACATGATCTGTTCGAGCTTGTGGAACAAAATGTTTTGTCAAGGATGCTGGTGATACTGTCAGTATTCTTCAAGGCAAAGGGCTACAGTGTTGGGAATTTTAGCCTGCAATTGCAAATAGTAGGCTTCCTCCCCTCCTTTTTTTCTTTTTTTTTTCCTAATTTTGAGAAATGTTTGACTTAAAACCCCAAAAGAACCTATTTAGATACCTGCTGCCTCTTCACTTCTTACCCAGCACAGGATGTGATGTTCAGTCTTGCCTAACCCAACTGCTGCTTCCTCTTGCATGATCACCCCAGCTGGTCTGGTCACTTACTGACACCCCTTGCCGGGGAGGCTCTAGGCTTGGACCTGAAGGTATCTCACAGGAGCAAATTTACAGGGATGGGAAGAGTATGCTTCAACAAAAGTAATGCCTGTCATACAGAAAAATGACAGGATGGTTTGGCACTCTCTAGGTGTCCAAACACAATAACATGAAGAACATCCCCTCATTTGCAGATGCAGTCATTACGGGGCTCTCCTCAGACTCCTACTAGAAGCCTGTGATAATTAGTCACAAGCCATCTTCACCCCGCAGTATGTGGCACAGATTCTGCAGCTACCAGCACCAGTGAGATTAGTTTTGATGCATATTAGGGTTACAAAGTTTATTAGTGTTGATGCAAATTTTGATTTTGACATAAGCCACATATTTTTCACTTTTGCTTAAGAAAGCAGCAAATTGCAAGCAGTCATTCTAGCACTCACTTGGCTAAAAACCTCAAGAAGTACCAGAAAATAATCTGCTGTAAAAAAAGATTGTTTTCTGTCATGGAACAAAGAGGAAGAAAACTCTTCTCTTCTGATTCTTTTGTACAAATCACTTCAGTTTTATTAGCAAAGATAACAATGTAAGAAATTAATATGAAAAACTAAAGATGCCATATTTTCTTTGCCATAAATTGCTACATACTCTCTAGTGACTCTGGGTGCTTTGATTATTCACTTAGTCTCTTAAGATACTTTCAGCTAAAAAGATATTAAATAACCTTTTAAATCAGATATTAAATCACCTTTTTCCCTAAAGCACAATACAAAAAATGGATAACAGTAAAGAATAATAAATAGAAAAGTTAGTAATAAATTCATTACTGCAAAAGAACATAACTAGATTTCCTTTCTAAAATTATTTTTATGACTTATCAGTACAGTAGATTTTGCAGGAGAATCCAGCTTGGATTTACATGTATCTGTTTCGAATGTACTCTCTGTACATGAGGAAGTCATCTTTTCCCAGGGGCTGCATGT
This sequence comes from Corvus kubaryi, assembly GCF_017639235.1. Classification (NCBI taxonomy): domain Eukaryota; kingdom Metazoa; phylum Chordata; class Aves; order Passeriformes; family Corvidae; genus Corvus; species Corvus kubaryi. The sequence goes on along the minus strand of NW_024582091.1, from coordinate 25,768,372 downwards.
TCCCTCTTCCAGCCTGAATGTGTGCATGGAAAATCTCTATCGATTTCCTATCAGCTCTTGGAGGCTGGACTTCGTAAATATTGTCTTGAGAAAAGGAGGAGATGGGTATTCTGGAAAAAAAAAACAAACATGCAGAATACTTGGAGCTTTAGGTAAAAATTTTCCACAGAGAGAGGAATACTTCTTTTCCTTGAAATATACCCGAGAGTCAATGAGAGGGCAAGTTTCTAGTAGATAATTCCTTTACCTAGATTTTTAATCACTAATGCAGACCTGATAAGACCCAGCTTTCCAAGTAGGGTAATTAGGTAAGTTGTCATTAATCCCATTACAGAACACCTTCTCACTTCCTTTTGCCCTGCCCTCATTTCTTCATCCTTCCTCAGATCTGCCATGGTCAGTAAGTTCCCCAGCTAAAGTAGATCTGTGCCATGCACTACAGCAGATAAAAGAAAAACTTCATTAATCTATCCACTTAATAGCAATTATAACAAGTGATTATACTCTGAGCCAACAGAGTATAAAAGATTAATTAGGTAAGAAATTTCCATCTAATTATCAGGAAACAGACAATTTATTATCAGCAACAGCACTCAGATATTTTATGGAAATATTTTTTTAATCATCTTCATACAACAAATACCACATTTGAATCCTAATATACATATCTTCTCAGGTAAGAAAGTAAAGTGGAAACTTACTGTCAGAGCTCACTATTTCGTAAAGCCAACATCCAACTGCCCAAATGCAATGAAGATTCAGATATTAGCATTATTGCCATATTCTACAGAAGCCACAGTCGTGACTCACTATCTGGGTGCTTTTCAAGAGACAAGAAGTTATTTTTATGTGTAGAATCTCCTCTTTTAAAGGTAAAAAAAAAGTAAGAACTGGAACACTTAGGCAAAGGGAAAGTCCTTCTATAAATAAAATCCCCTAATGAACTTCTAGCTGCATTACGGGCACAAACTAATGTTTGACACTGTTTCTAAATGAGGATCTCCATTAAAACTGCCCAAAAACCACCCCTTTCTCCCTCATTTTGCAGCCTTTTATTTTAGTAAAATATATTGTATTTTGGATGTTTCATCATATGACAGTTCGTTAGTCTTAAAAAATTACTGCAGCATGTCATGTAGGATACACTGTGCCTAATATTCCACTACAACTGAATATGGTATATAAACCAGAAAGGTTTCCAGATTAAAGTAATACTTTTCAGTTTCAATTTCAACTCTGCATAGCCATACTTTCATTTGATTATACTTTGTCTGCAATAACAGAATTACTAATACAAGTATACCGTTGAACTTGAGACAATAAAATCACCAGTCACCCACAGAGTTTGGCTGCATACTCTAAAACTTAATATTTTTTTTCTCAACAATGTCATAGTTTCTTCTCATTATCATTTCTGGTTTATTTAAGGTGGGTGTTTTCAGAACTGGCAAAAAGAATTAGTCTATCTAACTTTATATCCAGATGCTTTAAAAGTAGATTGCTTTTCAAAGCATCCATAGCTTCTGCAGATACTTATTTAACCAGAGTAAAGCATCCAAGATGAGACTCTAGCAATGGCATGACACTAGCACACTGTACTAACTTACGAATGTCACTAACAACAAAAGATGTCACTTACTCAAATATAACTTGTCTGTCTGATCCACTAGCAAGTGGACAATTAAGTAAAAGAGCAAAACAGAGCCATAACACTAAATTGACGCCTTCTCTATTTATTGATTGGTTTCTAAAGACATGACATTTCTGAAGCACTAATGACACAAAAATCCTTTCCTTAGGCACAATGGAAGCTGGGCAGCAAACTGCATTTCATTTTGAGCATTTAAAAACTAAATCTCAATTTTCCACCTACTTGCATCAACATGATAAAAATATATTGAAAGAACCACATGTTCATGCATGCCAACTTTGATTAATAACCCTGTATTAAGCTGTAACTATTTGTAGAGTGCTTGTATTATCCAGTCATTTAATTAAAAGTCATTTCTCTAACATATTCATGTAAAAATCTATTCTACTTAATAAGTTTAATATCTTACAATAGTCATGAAGGAGAGCACGTTATTTATGACTTGGCTATCAGATTGCCCTAGAGACATGTAGTTTTATGGCCTCCCAGTGAAAATTACATAGATAGGAACATAAACATTATGTCATGAAGGACAGCACCCTTGATATGCAATTTTCAATTGTTTTCATCCCACTTGTGAGTAGGCTTTCTGGTGTTATGGTTTCACCAAGAGTATCATTGTCTCTACAGTAAAAGATACAGTTAAAACCTTCAGTTACAATGAGGATGTTCCATACTTCCACGGAGAAGTGCATGGTGATGTGAATGAGCTCTCAGACACACAGCAGTCACCAGAAAGCCACTGCATTTTTTTCAACATTGATTAGCTCTCCTCAAGTCTCTAATGTATATCTAAAAAGGAAACAAAATGCACTCTTTTGCCTTGTTTGAATCCTAAGCAAATACCCATGAAGATGATCAGAGGGCTGGAGCACCTCTCCTATGAAGACAGCCTGACAGAGTTGGGGTTATTCAGCCTGGACAAGAGGAGGCTCCAGGGAGACCTTATAGCACCTTCCAGTACCTAAAGCAGGCTGCAAGAGAGCTGGAGAGGGACTTTTTGCAAGGGCATGAAGTGATGGGACAAGGGGAGCGGCTTTAAGCTGAAAAGAAGGCAGGTTTAATTTAGGCAGTAGGAGAAAATCCTTTACTGTGAGGGCACCGAGGCACTGGAACAGGTCACCAAAGCTGTGTTTGCCCCATCCCTGGGAGTGTTCAAGGCCAGGCTGGATGGGGCTTTGAGCAATCTGGTCTAGTGGAAAGTGTCCCTGCCCATGGCAGGGGGTTGGAACCAGATGGTCTTTAAAAGTCCTTCCAAGCCAAAACATTCTATGTTTTATGTTCATAAATATGACCTGAAGCACAGGCACTGAAGACAGCTTGGACCCTGAGGTATGCACCAGCCATGCTTTGGTATAAGGATGTTGGAGTGTGTCCACACTCTTCTTTTGTGCTACAGTGAATCAAAACACGCAATTCCCTCTTCAGGAGGGAATAAAATTTCTTGTACTCCTAGATAAATGTATGAAGTACATTTGAAAAGGTTTTGAGAGTATATTTTTACAACAGTATTATTTATATCATACCAAAATGAATACCAGGGAATTAGGGAATTAGGAACAGGTGCACTGTGTCAGCCAACAGTAATTACACTACAGTACTTAAAGTCTCTCTTTAATATACATTATAATAGATTGTGCTAAAAGTAGTTCAGTTCTGTTTAGCTCTATTTAGCTCTAAGTAAAATTCTATCATTTTTTCCTTCATGGAATTTCTAAGAACAAAAAAAAGAATTTCAATATCCTTCCACATCCTCCACTCAACTTCAGTATTATTTTACTGCATCACTTCGGTCCCTGTTCAAGTCTCCATTTTTTTTTCTAGTCTATACTTAGAATTTCTAAATTTAAGCCAGAACCTTCTCTTCAGTATCTATACAATTCATATTTGAATCACTGCAGTGGCATTATAAAAATAAGAAATATTTCTTCTTTTGTAGCGGCTTCATGTATTTGATTAAAATGGTCAAGTGTTTTAAAGTTGTGAGATGTGGAGTTATTAAAAGAGATTTTCTTGCAAAGTGTGGAAAGACAGTAACTAACCTAAGCCTAAATTATATCTCACTGCTGATAAGAAACCAAAATTTTGGACTGAGTATATAATTTTACTATGAAAAGAACCAGGGTTTAATTGCATTTGTATCATATATGAAGGAACTACTGGAGAATTAAATTTGTCAGATTTTTTTTCAATTTAAAATGCATCTAACATCCAATTAATACAAGCTAGTATAATTTTTCAATTTCTTCAAGAGCTCCTCGAGAAACAAGTGCAAGCTGTGCCTCAGCTGCTGTTACTGAAAACCCTCCATCTCTCCCTAATCTTGAGTACACTTATGTTCACTCTATTTTATCTCTAAAAAGTTAGTATTCTCCAAGGAAATTCCTGATTCAGAGCAGCAATTCAAATGCAGTAAGAGAAAGCTTCCTTGTTTCAGAATTGAACAACATGCCTTTAAAAAATGGCTACATTTATGACTTTAATGGACAGAACAATCTGTCACCATCCAAACAGTATTTAAACATTTAAAAAAAGTTACAGAACAAAACACAAAGAAAATTTTTAAGCTGTCTAGGGATATACTGTCATAAAAAAGAAATTACCAACCCTAAGATAACCTATTTCCTCTCTGATCTGCAGACAGGAGCATGTTTGGAAGAACTGGCAGGGAGAGATGACTTCATGACTTCAAGAGGAGTGACAGGAGGCACAGATTTGTGTGCCCTATGACTTTTACACTTCTACTATTCAGAAACACACAGAAATTACACCTGGGAAAAGGGAAAAATTAACATCTGACTACCCCAAAGCCACCAAAGTTCTGTGTATAGACTCTCTTTAATGTGTTCATTTTACAGCAGCTGAGCATTGGGAAAAAAATTTACTCTACATTTCAAGGGGCAAGAAAGGTATTAATAAATGCCCTAGGGTATATCACCGTGTCATGCAGCTGTAGGGAGGAGGAGAGAAGATCCAGCAGGCAGGAATTGTGCAGCAAGATTGATTTCTTTAATTATTTTACAAACTCTTTTATAGACTTTTTCTTCCTAGTTTAATCGGACAAGGATCAGCCACCCCTTGGGGTGATTGGCTAAAATCCTAAAACATCCATTGTCAAAATATTTTTCTACTGTACCATAAACAAGACTTTTCAAGGCTGCAGGTGTTTGGTTGTTTACATAACTCTGTTACCTCTTCTGTGAGAGAGAAAAGTCTCTCACGGACTTAGAAAATAGCAAGAAAATCCTTGCTAGCAGCATTTTGTATCCACAGAAAGGAATGATTGTCTCCTACACTGTCTTATATGCTGGAAGATTTTGCAATTACAGAAAAGAAATTGCCTTCATTCATAGCAAAAATATTCTTCTGCTTACAAAATATTTTCTTAATAAACATGTCCATTTAAAACATTGAGGCACTTGTTCCCTCATACTGAAAAACAGTTTTACAGTTTGCCAATCTAATTTACTACTTTAATACCCATTAGACATGATTTATAATAAAACTACAGGCTCATTTACCTACAAATGTGGCATCATCACTTTAAATGTAGCTAATACCAAGTGACTAAACACTGCTATTAGACAGTAGTGTCTCACACACTGCATTACATCTGTTTCATGTCATTCTACTCTCAGCCCAGCTGAGACTCACCCAGTCTCTCTCCCGACTTAGGCATAAATGCTAATGTTCAAGGTTCCCTCACTTCATCAGCACAGAGGGGTGGACAAGAGGCACTGCAGGAAAAAAAGTTGAGGTTTCTGCAAATCAATGGATTGCAGTAAAGCTCTTCCAGCTCTAAGAAGTGGCCATGCTGTTGGTTAAAGGATCATGTACCCCAGAGACAGAAGTACATAAAAATCTGCCTTGCCTTGGTGAAAGCTGTCTACAGTACAGGAAGATATCAACTGGGAAGGTAATACTTGATCATCTAAATTCTAAGACCTGGTTCAATATTACTATGACATTTGGATAATAGCATGACTCCTTTTTTACACTAGTACAAAGAAGATTCAAATGCAACTTTGAATGCTTTTTAACGAAGAATATGCAAGTCAACTGATCTTTCAAACTGCCTCTTTCAAAAGTAATCACAGCAAGAAGAAATTGCCCTTTGAACTTGGTGGATTCAGCACTTTCTGTTATTTCAGGATTGCTAAGACTTTTGAATACAAACCCCTTGATACTACAAAAACTAAAAAATGGAACAAAAAAACAACGCCCCCCAAAAGAACACAAACAAAACCCAGCCCCCCCAAACCCCAAAACCCCAGTTCTTCATGCAGTGCATTGAATCTCTTTATGCAGTAAAAGAATGGAAGTGTGACTCTCAAGCAATTTAACATCAAATTTACCTGATGCTTTTTCACATCTAATGACAAAAGCAAAATCAGGCTAAAAGGAAAAAGAAAAAGAATACTTACAAATTTATAACCTTATCCAATGGGTGTTTTGAACAAAATTGCTGGCTCCCCTTGTCTTGTTTATGCTGACTCTGTCCCAGCTGAACAAACCTGTGAAAAGCAGTAGGTTGGAGAATAAATAAAAAAAATAAAAGAACTATCCCCCAAAAATCATCAAGCAAAAGAAAATGACATTAAGAAATGAGATTTTGAGTCATGCTATGTAAGTCACTGATCATGATGTACCTCTCTGGTGAACAAGAGAGATTCTTAAAAGTTCATAGAGGGTGCATGCATGAACTCAGAACCTCCTTTGAAAAAAGATTCGCTTATCAATTGGTGTCACCTAGTATGTCATGGGAGAGAAACAGACCTCCCCTAAGAAACAGGCAGCCCTCTACAGTCAACTTCCTATGTCTTTTTCAAAGCAATCAGTCAGAGGAATAGCCTCTGGAAAAATCAGCAAAAGACACAAAGTCTCTCAAGTTTCAGATTTAAGTTAGTCCTCTGCTGAATTCAATCTAGTTTATTCATCTGAAACACTCTGAGTCCAGATCACTTATTTACAAGCACAACCTTTTGGGACAATTTCCCCATCTCCAAATATTTGGTGGAAGACACTGCCAATGGAAAATACTGTCATGGTTTTTTTTTTCTTGGCAATGAATTGGAACAAATTCTTTTGAAAAGTAGTTTATCACTAATCTTAGTCACTCAGAATAGAAGGAAAAGTCAGACAGTTTCAAATGTAAATATATGCAGCTATCTTGCACTCAATTTGTTCACTCTCCAACTGAAAAGACACTGAAAAGACAAGTAAATGTTAGTTGTGATTTACTAGTTTAATTTTCTGAGGCAGAGGGTTTTTCTTAACAGTGAGCTTCCATTTAGCTTAAGAAGTCTTACTGGTCTACTTCAGGAATATTTACTATGTTTTAAAAAGCAACTATTACCAGTGCAAAACCAATTGCATGAAAGAGTGTACAGAAGTCAAATGTCCAACGTGTTCCTAAACAAGTTATTGCAGCTTTTCTTTCTGCTCCATGCAGATCCTATACTGTAGGAACAAAAGCCTCAGAGACATAACTTTGGACGTTAAAGGAATAAATACTTACATTTCTAAATAAGAGAAGTATAAGTGGAAATCAAGATAATTAAGATCTCCTAGTGCAGGAGCTTGCTATTGAAACCAACTTAAAAAACCAAAGGCAAAGTAATTGCTTAAGTATATTAACTTCTTCAAATTATTCAATATTTTGAAAGTAACAAGACCTAAATGCACACAAGCAAGTTACCCCATGTCAGTAAGATACCATGCACAGTTGATCTGCAGCACACATCTTCAAATTACTTGAGGGACCTCGTGTCCCTTCCACCCTCAGCCAATCCGTGCTTCTGTGATTTCTGTTTTGACGAGAATTATCTCAGCCATCAGTGAAAATGGTCTGATAGATTCAAATTACTTTTAATTTGCATTTGCAAATAGGCTTAATATAGATCAGTTGATGTAAAGTAACTTAACCTGAAGTACTTTGAATCTGCAACACCCTAATCCTAACAATGAAAAAACATGTAACATGTCCAGCAATGTCACGTGAAGTCAGGATCTTACATCCCCATCTCCCTTATTCCAATAATAGAAAAAGGCTTGATGTGAGAACTGTAAGCATACTGTGAAAGAAATTGCTGCTATTCTCAAGTGATGTACATTTTGGAAAGTATAGATTTTACTGACATCCTTTATTACATAAATCAGCACACCAGACCAGAAATAGCACTATGTCTTGTTAGCTAAAAGAGATAAAGAATTTGTAATTTATTCTATTTTTAAAACCTGCATTGCTTGAAGGAAATGAAATAAATGCAAGGTTTGTTTTTTTTTCTTAAACAGGATATGAATAGGGAGCTTCAAAGCCTCCAAGGGGTTTACAGTTTTACATGAACAATAGATTGAATGTTAGTCCAGCCTGAAGAAATTATAAAATTGGAAATAGCTGCAATTCTGGATGTTAACACAGAGTTGTTCATCTGAACAGAGAGACTCACAGTAGACACCAGCTCACATGGGACCATTTGCAGAACTACAATAACTACCTGCTATATCAAAGGATAGCTGTCAAATTTGCATCAATTTTCTAGTGGTTAAAATTAAAAATAAACAAAGGTAGAGGCATAGAGGAAGTTAAAAATTTCAGAGACAATGAGAAACATCCTCCTTAACACTATTCAAGTGTAGTATCTTCAAATGACTCAGCATGTAGGAAATAGGGAGAAATGGGAATTTTAGAGAAAAAAGAGTAGTAGCTAAGTGGCTAAGAGCAGTAGCCAGAGAAGTAGCTAAACCTAAAGTAACAGAAAAAGATTTTTAAATAAAAAGAAAAAATGCTTTGAGTGTATTAATGAACTAAGTCAGGATGCAACACCACATATCACCAAATTAGAAGAGATCACAGTGAATTAAAATTTCCCTTAAAAATTGAGAAGGTTTCAAATATAACAGGGTAGTTACTGCTATTACACATTAGAAAATGAAAACAAATGCACACAAGGCCATTTCAATGCATGTCTCACAAGTACTCACTTCAATATACACACAGTGCTTTTCTGAGATGAGGTGTAGATTTCTTACACCCTTTTTCTCAAACATCATTAATTCTGCATTATAAACAGATGTTTGAAACATTGGTTTCCTAAGAAAATCTCATTCATTTGCACTCCCAATATCTTGCATGAGAAGGTCTCTTGGCAACAGCATTTAAAGACTTTTGGAACTAGGAGGGTCTTCAGTTTGGACCTAAATTTCTCCAACTGATTCCCAGTAATTAGTTGCCATGATTCTGACTAGTTTTCGAGGAAAAATACTGCAGTTCAGGAAAGAACCTCCTCCACCAGGGAATTCAATGAGTAACTTTTTGGTTAAGCTCTAGTTCATCTATAACTGAAATTATTCTATTCACTTCTGGTTCAAGTTAAACAGAAAAAAACATCAAAATGTTCAAAATAATTTCTGGTTTAAGAAATAAAGGAAAATTTGAACCAGTTTTTCTTTGGCATCAGCATTGTTCTGTGATATTGAAGAGAGAACTTGAGAACAACAGCATAACTACATATTTTTTTAACAAGAACAACATGTAACCAGTGCTGTGTAAGGGGTTATGGGAATTCTGAACAGCGTTCCTGATTGCTTTTGGGGGGAAGACAGTTTGTGGCTCCTGCAGGAATGGTGACACCTGTCTCCTAGAGGATAACAGTCCAAGTTACCCTCGAATAAAAGAAGAAACTTTTCTTTAATTGGAGCTGGGAGGTGACCCCTTGGTGCTTGCCCACCAATGCAAGTGGGAACTTGCTGGACCACCTAAGGAGCTGAATTTTGTCTTGGACTACACTGTGTCTTACTCATCTCCTGTATGTATGGTCTGAATCCATAAAACCCTTTATTAAGAACAAGTGGCAGTAAGATGCTGATCCAAATGCAGTGTGCAAGGGAACATTATTACACACACTGTGCTCAGGGATATACACACGCACACGAACCCACAGACTACGTATACTTGCATGCCAGTGTTTCATGGAACTCCAACAATGGCAAGGGCCAAGCTGATTTCTCCCTCTTCTAAACTTACACGACAAGTATCTGTCACTTAGATATCTGTGCTTCTACAGTGTGAGTTGTTCTGACTGCTTTCCTCAACTCTTCTCACAGTCTATACCAGATTTAGTAACGGTCTCAAGGTCTCCCTGTAATATCCACAAGCTTTTATTTCAAGCTCAAAAGACCAGGATGTTTCAAAAAAAAGGAGGAATATGAATCAGAAATTTCCTTCTAAAGTCACGCAGTGTTTCCTTCAAAAAGTCACACAACTATTTAAATTTGAGTAAAAGTTAACAGTTAACACATATCTCTATATGACATTATGTTAAAAAAAAAGACAATTTCTATTACTTTATGTGCATTTTTACAGAATGAGTTATTTCATTATGATTGACTGGAGTAATTGGAGCAATTCAACACTTGAAAAATGCAAACCCCACAGATTACAAAGCTTACAATCATGGAACCATTCCTGTGGAATTTACTTATCAATGGAACATGGACTTCCTTTGAATTTACTTCTAAATTTCTAGGACTATATTAAGTGACATGTATTTCTTTTAAAGCATCTTTCATTTGATTTAAGCTCCAAGTTTTGCTTTCAGAGACATCTGTATAGCTTCCACTGAAATTAGAGTTGACACAGACAGCTGAAAACAGCTTGATTTGGAAAAAGAGATAGCATATATAGGCAAATTTCTTTAAAACTTATCATTTAAATAAGTTTAAACAAAGGAAGCACTTTGACAAACTGCACTTAACTAGCTCGAATTATCTTTTATTGACTACCACTGGAAATTCATCTCACCTTGCATATATTGCAAGATCATCTTCTGAAGGGATATCTGAAAGATTGACCCCATACACATCTTTTGTTGATTGCACTACATTCTGGAACATAAGAAAGATTCAGACTAAGAATACCATAACAACATCCAAAGAAAGTTTGCTCTTAAGAAAGAACTTCTTTAAAAACTAAAATATAATTTCAAAAGTGCAGACAGAAACAAACAGGTCTCTCACATCCACAGCAATATTAGCTTACAGATATTTTTTTAAAAAAATAATTTATTAAAAATATTAACACATTTATTCAACAAGTAAAGAATTCTTGAAAGATAACATCAGATAAAACAACATATTAGGAGAATAAATTATATTAATAGACCATAATGGTGTAGTTATTAAATTCTGTTCTGTGTTGAAACTTAATACAGAATAAATCATATTCGTTCAGAACATGCTCCCACATTTGCTTTCACATTTCCTGCTGCCAATTCTGCAATAATTACAAACATCAGGTTGAACAAAACTATTTTTATTTTATACATTATGCAATCATGTCAGTCAACTATAACAAGGAATCAATGCACATGCAATAGTTCACTAACTGTGCCTAGTGATTCAGTGCTAAACTGAGGGGGGCTTTCTGACACGACACATATGACTGTGAGTCAACTGTAAACACAGTTTCTTTTAGTTCAAAAAGATTCAAAGTCAAAGAACTTCAGAAAGGTATGTCCTGACCAGAAGTATAAATGCATTTTTTACTAACTTCTCAGAGATGTGAACAGAAAGGAACTAGCTTTTTTGGTTCCCCCAATAATAAGGACTGCCATGAATGAACAATGCAAATTATGACTAAAATTCAATGTAGGAAAAGGTGCTAATTAATTGGAATATATTTCTTCATATCATTACTAAAAAGTCAGAATAGCTCACCCAATTTTAAGCCATTGAAATTCAAAAATGTTTCAGATCATACTTTGTGTTTACATGCATCTTTCATTTATGCATCTTAAAAATCTCAAAAAGGTATCTTAGATCTGAGTGCTGAAGTGTGCTCAAAACAGAGGGAAAATCTGATGTGAGACAAATTATGCAATAGTATGAATTAAGAATAACATTTCAACTTGGAGTTTTGTTTAAAAAAATCTAGAAACAATCTGATTTGCTGGAGAACAGGTACTCTGTTATTCAGAGATAATGGAAAACTTTCAGATAAAATATCTTGCATAAACACAAATAAATAAATGTGCTTGTACTGGCTTAGGAAGAAGACACGATTGTACTATTGAAGGCTGAAAATCCATTATTTGAGAACACAGAACCCTAGGCTAAAGACTGAATAGAATCAAAATCTGAATTGTGGCAAAGAAAAAAAAAAGGCAGTTTAATTGTCTGTTGCCTATCGGGCACTACATTTTACGCTGAGGTCATAAATACTCCATTTTCTTCGGAAGTGATAATATGCACAATACTGTAACCATTTAAATTAGCTGTGACTTAAAAAAAAAAAAATCAACCCCCCCAGACAACGTAAGTATTTTCCAAATTTCTATCATTTCCATTAGCATAACCTTTTGCTAAGACATTTTCAATGGTATCTAAAATGGATATCTACAAGAAAGAATTAGAAGAACTATTACACGAACTAATAAAATAGATACTTCCATAGCTCTTCATACATCTCATTATTTTCATTAAATAAACACCCAAGGGATTAAAAAAAATGGGAGTTATGCTAGCAAAAAAAGATTAATAACCCACAACTGAAAATATACATTCTTTCCACCTGACTGGGCAAACGCAGTTTAGTTCACTATTTTATTCGCTGCCATTATCTTCAACCTTAGTAGCACTAACAGCACAGGACCTATGCGATAACATTATCATGCACATTTTTGAAGTTAGTTAATTTTTTTTTTAAATGCCAGACCATATAATTATGGAACAGCAATTTAAAAGTGGTCACATAAACCACGTTAAAATTTAGACAGAATGAACATTAATTTACAGTTAATCAACCTAAGCAAGTGGCATCGTCCAAAAGGGATTGCTTTGTAATTCCAAGAGGTGGTTCTCAGGACCTCAGGTTCATAGTACATGTCTTTCAGGGGCTTTGCTCCAGATTAACTCCCATGGACTAAATGTTAAGTAGGTAGATCAGGTACATTCCTGGAGAAAAGGAATCTCATTTGCATGCTCAAAGGCCACCTCATGATGTCTGCCAGAGCATGGTAAGGGACAATAATCAGAAGTGCAGTACTGCTCTGAATTAACACACTAATATAGGTGCATTTTACATTATGTAATGACCCAAATACCTTTCAAATACCATAGTTTTCTGACAGTATTTTTTTTTAATGCTATTTTCCTTTGTGTTTCACTATTACATGACAAGAAGAACAGAAAAGGTTTACCACAGGTTGTACTGCAGTTATGCTAATATCTACATTAAAAAAATTACACGGGAGACCATTTCCACTAAATTTCTCAGTGCTTTACTTCTGACTGTTCTAGAACATTTTTTTAAGGGAATGTGAATTTTAAGCCTTCTTACCTAACACAGTAATTTCTTACCTCTGTAATTTTTGTATTGTCTCCTGTATCAGTCACCTTTACCGGAGTTGAACGTTGAGAAACAGCACCTTCATCTTCTTTATCTGTCCCAGAATCATCTTCAGAACTACTCGACACTGCTTCCTCGCTTGGGGGTGGAGGAGCACTAGCAGCTGTTTTGCGCTGCAGCACAGCTTCTTCTCTATTATTTTTGTTCCTATTAGGAAAGGCAGCGTGTATTTATGAAATCAGCAAGATATTAGCAATGAATATTTAAAACTCTTAATCTTGGTTACAATCTTTCTGGGGAAATAAGTTTTAACCTCTGGGGAAACTTTTTGCTCATCTCCACAATCCCCGATTGATTCCTCTTCTTCAATCTCTTCTTATTCCAGAGCATTTAAAGACAGCCCAAAGGATTCTGTCAGTTTTTCTTCACTAATTCTCTGATTCTTTACTTAAATCCCTCCCCACAACTGAATAAATAAAAAGGAATAAAAATTACTTGAGACATAACACCTTTGGTTTTGATCCTGGAAAAAAGTTTCACTTTCTGATTAATAACAATATCCACTCCTATAGCTTTCTTAATCTTGGTTCCAAATCTTAATGGTAATGTCACTTTTTTTTCTTTATTTTCCATACCTCTCCCCTCAATTCAGTTCTTTAATCAGCAACATTTCTTTATCCAGTATGTATTTCTCACTCAAGAAATTCTGGTCAATATAAAGAGGTGCCTTATTTGTAAGATACAGCATTTCTGTGTAAGTAGGCTAACACTGGATTTAACTGTATGCACTCTGAAAGGTGCACATTACTTCACCCATCATGAATTATACCAGCCTCTCGTGCTGGCCACAGAAGGGTATTTAGTTGCAATTTCCTCTCAGACACTGTCACAATCTTTCAGGGAAGGCAGTTAATGAATAGACATTAACTAATGAATACACAGTTTATAGACAAATCCCTGGAAATAGGGAAGGAACACCTCTTCCTTGCTGCAGTGACTGTCCCATGTATCACTGACACTGTGTGTGACTCACTCTAAAGAAAGACAGCAGCATGCTAAGAGGCTGTGGAAACAGCACATAGATTGATGCAAATGCTATTTGGAGATGCAGGTCTAGTGCTCTCATCAGCATCACTCGAGCCCTAGTGGAGCACATCATGACTCTTTATAGAGTGCTGCCTCTTGAAGTCAAACTCACACAGGAGTTTATCCCTGTACTGAATTAGCTACACTTTATATGCTCAAGGAACATGTACAAACAAGCAGGGAAGTCCTTCCAAAGGCTCTGATCTGAGAGCATACCCCACCCCTGAGGACATTATCGTATCAGAAGAAATCTTAGAGCTGGAACAAAACGCCTTGGGAAAAATAACACCATGGGCAAGTTTGATTTCTGCCTCAGCAGAACCTGACATTTCCTTGGACTGAAATTTACAGAAAGTTATGAAGACATAAGCAATCTTTTCAGGGAAAATTAAGGGGTTTTTCCCTACTTTTCTAAATGAGGTGAAGGTCACAAGAAAAGCAGTCCTTTCTGAAAGCTGAGGAACTGAGCAAGTAGCCAAACACTAGTAAGAGTGTTATCCTCACCTCACTCCCAACATGTACTCAGCCAAGATCTAAGCATCCTTGGGATCCAAACACTTACAGAAAAAAAGAGATCACCAAACCCTTCAGAAATGTCTTCGATCAAAATGTGATGACAAATGTGCAAGGCAAAGGTACCACCTTTTGCAAGGCTAAATAGGGTTGAGGTGCAAGAGTGAAGCCACGTTTTACCCTACAACACAGCCAACGAAGCGGAAGCCTTATAAGTGATACACAGGGAGTCCTGGAAAGCGGCTTTGATGGAGCTGATTCTCTGTCTCACATCAACCCCTAAAAATCACAGTGAAGAGCTTGAATAAAAATGCCTGAGAAAACTATATAATGGTCAAGAATTTAATGGAGTATCTAGAGACAAATTAGTTAGTCCAAAATCTGACATTATATCAAAGTAGAAGAATAAAGCTTATCCTCAAAATACTCATAAACTCACAATTCTTAGCAGAGATAAACTGTGTAACAGTTGAACAGTCTTCCTGTTTATTCCCAGTAGGATGAAATGAGATTCTATTGCTGATAAGCATAGTCTGCTCTCAACATTTATTGACAATGAGACCCTGAGGATCAGAGCACATGAGACAGTCGAATGTTCTAGTGTTTAACAGAAGGGCGAGTTTTCAGAGGAATTGATAATGTTGTGACAGCACAGTAACTACTGACAAAATGTTTCCTTAATATGAGGTATCAAAGAGAGACTGAATTCAGGAAGATTCTGCATAGCCCTTCTGTGACACAGCAATCAAGACAGCAGTGGAATAAACAGGGTAACAAAGCAGGTCCAGGATGCAAAAGCAGCTAAATGAAGCATTCATTTGTCCCAGTAACTGCTGCTGATTGTTTTATAAAATTTTATCAATAAATATTTTAGTAACTTTTTTTATCAAAGACTATGCTGAAATTGGCATTTATTTCTGTTTCAGAATATGTACTGTTTATGAAAAATTTATCATTTTTTTAAAGACAACAAGAAAATATGCACTGCTGTCAACTCCAATAGAGAATAGAGTTGCCACTAGGATGAAGAGATGATCAAATTTTAATAACTTCTGTATATTATAGATAAAATCTTCTCATGAGTTTCACTTTGAGGAATAAGAGAAAACAAGTTGGAATTAAGAATTCCTAGTGTCAAATAAAAATCTCAAATCAGATGTGATTTTGAAAGTGTACAATTCTACAGTATAACACCAATGAATTTATTTCCCATAACATAGAATATGCTTCACAGACACACATGTAAGAGTTTATATATTTTCATTACAATTTCATTACTGTTAAACCAGAACAAGATTTCTGATTTCAGACTTACCCCAACACAGATTTTCCAGTTTCATCAGGTTTACGAACAGTAAATGGACTTGGATCAATTCCCACATTCTTAGGCATAAAATCTCTGTCAAAACAGAAAGGAAAAAGTGTTCATTAACACAGTTCAACACATAAAATTTTTAAATTTTCTGGAAGAACCACCTCTAACATCTATCTGTGAATTTAAAAAAAAAATCATCATAAAAAGAGATATCAAGTTGTAACTTTACCATTACAAGTTGATGTATATATAACCTAGGTATTTAAAAAGCTTTAAGTTGCATTATTTAGTCCCACAAAACAGCTCCAAGTATCACCACTTGCCAAAGATGCTAAAACATTGTGCTCCATTCCTGCGCTAAAGAAACCCTGTAACTCAGGGTTTTGTACATTGTTTTCAAAATGCTGCCAACACTCAAATTGTGTCAAACAGCTACATGAAACATAATCTGCCTGGAAATCTTTAGCCAAACCATGATTCAGATTATGCTCAGAATATCCAGCTGATTGCTGCCAACAAAAAAAAAGACCCAAAAATATCTGGCCAGCTGTGAGAACTGGATGAACTGAAGAAAACAACTGCAAAACAAGAGCAGAACAACGAGAAAACAATTGTGTTGAAAGCAGCCTCTGTGATCTGAGTCAACAGAGAAAAGTTCATCTCTCTGCCATCAAGTGCCCAGACATTACGCACTCCATAATAAAAAAATAATTGGAAATCTAATTGCTATTTTAACAGACTTTTTTTAGAGTAACATTTCCATGTAACATTGTGATTTAGTTTCAAGAACTTTGCTAAATTTGAAATTACACATATTTAACAAATAAATCAAATGCATATTTAATTCACACTAAATCAACTCCCAGTCGAGGATTTAGAGCCACAAAACATCCCAATATACCGTGTAGAATTGGTCATTGCCAAGCAGAAAGTCTCATCAAAACTGCTCAACTCATATGGCCTAAAAAACTCATTGTGGATATCAATTTCCTCTTCGTATTTGTGGAATTTCTTCACTGTCAACTTGCGTCTGTTTTCAGCACATGTCACTGAGGGGGGAGGAAAAAAAAAAATCTTTTTACTAGCAATTACTGACTCCTGCAAAAATCTAATCAAACAGTAGCCTGCTCACCTAGCCACCATACCAGGCAATTTTTCCTACAGTCATATCCCCTCTGAGACAAGGAAATATGACATGAAGAAGATGCATTGCACATCTTTAATAAATATGCATTATCAACCACTATAATTTGATTTCATTTCATGATGAAAATTCCTAATAAAACATGCTCCACAGTACCCCAGAGAAGTAAGACACACTAGCTATATTGTATCTTCTGCAACAGGAATAGAACCACCAGCACAGATTATAAATATATGCTAACAGACAAGAAAAAAAGAAAAAACAATTAAGTGTGCCCTGGCTCATAAACATATGAAGGTCAAGTTTTAGCCACTTAGGTAGCTCTTGCAACCTGCAATTGAAAAATCGTATCTCCTTGGTGGGGGTGGGGAGGGGAAGTATTTAGAAACCATTATGGAAACACTTTTTTTTTTTCAGATTTGGGATCTAAAACAGTCAAAAAGCATTTGTAAATAAAATGTCTTTTTCAAGATACTCTGCAAGGCAAGGAGCAAATATGGGTCCTACCTTCATCAAAAGGAAGAGGTAAATGCTTTAGCACACCTGTGGTCCACCAGTAGGTATAGCTGTACAGGAAAAACAGAACTGCAATCAATACAGGAGATGGGATCTTGTATTCAGCCTATCCAGTCTGCACATAACATTCACCCATCCATACAGTATCACTTCAGCATTGTTGAATTGGCTGGTGGAGTTCAACAGGCCCCTTTCCAACTACTTTGCTCTCAAATCAGAAAATTTAAACAAATGAAGCTCAATACCAATAGTTATGGACAGAAGAGTGGCTTTGTTCCATTAAAAAAACGCATTTCAGGTGCCTACCTCTACAGCACTGAAAATTAAAGTCTTAGTACATATCACAAGTATTGATGTATTTCTCTTGTTCTGGTCGTTGGAGGAGTGGGGGGAACGCATCCCCTCCCACATGTTATTCAGATCCCAAAATTTAGGAAAAAGGTATGAAGAAATGAAGGTCAATGATAATAAAATCGGATGATTGTCAAAGCAGCTGACTTCTACACAAAGAAATACATTTTGATGTAACAGGTGTCATAAGCCTGAGAACTGTTGGCATAACTAACAGCAAAATTTAAGCCCTGCTGGAAGCTTATTCAGGATTTCTGTAAAACAACAAAGGAAGTCAAGCAACATTCATAAAACGAAGCATGTTTTATCTTTCATTCATGTTTACACAGCTTTACTCTTCTCAAATATACTTTAATTTCTTTTCTTATTTTTTCTGATAGTTTCTTCTATTTCATTACATGGAATGAAAACACAGTTGTCTTCATTGATTTTTATTTCCAATACGCGTGTATTCACAATACTGTGAGGGCTGTAATTAGAGTATTTATGTGATTGTCTCCTACTCCTGTCAATGTAGCCATCTGGAGCAGACACAGTGGGTATATTCCCACAGCCAGGGATAGACTTATTAGTGGGATTTAGGAGATGGTACAGAACAGGCAGGAAAACACACTTCAGTTCCAAGAACTGTGTATATCCTAGACAGTAAGGAATGAGTTATGCCTGATGGTCCTGCCTCTTCTCAAAGTCCTGTATCAGGCCATGCTAGTAAGCTACTTTCTCCAGTGCCTTCAGAAACTATGCAGACATACCCAGTTTTGTTGCCTGCATAAATGATAAGTAACATGGCAACACAAAGTCTCCTTTTCCATATTCACCATCCTTTCACGTGAATCATAAATTATATAGAAGTAAGATATGAACGTTATTAAGTATCTTCCTCCTGATGAGGAGGCAATTACAATATAGGAAAAGCACAGATAGTCAAAAGAAGTTTCAATGACAGGAAACATCATCTTCTATCTCCTGTATCCTTGATTTCATTATGAGTGTCATTATTTCTTTGTTGTTGTGCCCAAGGAATCCAAAAGAGGCACTACACACACAGGCAGGAAAAAGTTACACAAAGAACTTCTCCAAATGTTTGGTAGAACCAAAAAATTACTTAAAGGAGTTTTTTTTCATGTATTTATTTCACCTAGTTATTACATGAAGGTGTCATTTTGTTCACATAATAAACATCTTGACTGTATATTATAACTACTCAGAAGAAATTCTGGTTAGAATGAAAGGTAAAACTAATTAACAAGTAAATGAAGAGTACCAACATTTCTTTTTAATATTCCACCTCATTTGAGAACAGTATCTGTGACGAATAAGAGATAGCTGTTTTAACAGAGTAACAGATGAAAGGGAGACTAGAACATTTGCATATTTGCAATATATCAGCTGAATTAATTTTAGACATACAATGATGTTCAGAACGAGTAGTCAAGAAAATTAATATTGCATGTTTAATGTATGCCTGAAGTAGCATTTGGTTGTATGGCTCATATAAGCTATCTTTAAGAAAAGCCTCAGGAGACAATACAAGAGGACTGAAATTTAGAAAGAGCTGTATCATGTGGCAGCTGCTGCGACAGGTTAACAGAATAAGCAGCCAACAGGGACTGATCACACTGTTGAAACACTTGCAGTTTTCCCCAGCCAAAAATCTAAATGCAGATATTCAGATCTACCATTTGTACTAAAGAGCTTTAAGGCTCACAGAATGATCAAAGATAAAACCAGCCAAAATCCTAAGAGATTATTTAGTTGACAAGTTGAGTACTGTCCTTTTTGTTAAAAGGGATTTTTTTAAATGCACAATATTCATATTCTTCAACAAAATCATTTCCCTCTGTGAAGCAATCAAATTACTTTAAAATTTTTATACTTTACTACTTCCGTACATTACCATGCAACTACAGTGGAATGCAAATGAAGAAAAATAGTCTTCAAAAAAGGCTAGACATAGACTGAAAGGAATATAGAAAATCATGGATTTCTTGGTATGCACAGCTGCAGACTAAGTGCAGTACATAGGAAAATAAATGCTATCCTCATAAAATAATCTCAAACTCAACCATTAATAAATATGACAATCAAGAATGCACCTGTATATTGCTTAGTGGAATGTTACCACATTCATACATAACTGTACTGCAGTAAAATAGTGTAACATTTTACACTGAAGGATAGAATTTCATATGAAATTAGACTTCTTTTTAAGTACAACAGGAAAATAACATACTAAAGAATATCCTTTGAAACACCAAGGCTCAGCATTTTTTGGTAATCTCTTGAAGGTGTTTTTTTTAAGCTTTTGTATAAACATAAAAAACAGTAAGCAAGTTTTTGACAGGCTGACCTGATTATTTGATTAGCAACGTGTATGTTTTAAAATTTATTAGAGCAATACCAAACAAAATAAAAAACAGAACAGCAAAATACCTTTGCCTGGTCTGTGACAGACCAAGGGTGTTCTTGTGATGCAAATAAAAATCAGTGGGAAGCTCCCAGAGATGTGGCTTTCCTTCTGCAGGCTTGAATACTCCCAGAAAGAGATTGATAGAATCTTGCCTGTCCGCATCTGTTAGACAAGAGGCACACTCAACACCAGGAGCACTGCACAGCTCAAGCCCATTCAGACACTGCTTCTCTCTGCTCCTCAGAGTGTGCTGTGACTGCTGCGGGGCCCTCTGGGCTTCAAGCAGCACAATGGAACCTCATTTAGAGCAGACCTTCTGTCACACTGCAGGGCACACGGGGCTGGTACCAACGCTGCCTCTTCCCTTGGCTTCTCCTTCAGGAGCCCAGGCTTGGCAGAAGTCAGACCTCCCGCTGCAGCTCTGTCTCCCACCGCTGCCTATTCGTGTGTGCATGAAGCACATGCACGGATTTAGGCAAGTTTCAGGAAATCTGACACACCTTAGTGAATTTACTGCAGCCTAAATAACTGAAGAATGATTTAATGAAATTAAACAATATCCATACAACGCACGTTTCCAACAAAACATACAAATGATGAATTCTTTGGGATTTTCTTGCCAAAACATAGTAAAATGATTACATTTCACAAACACCCTTTAATAATTTGGACTTGTTTCCTGTGGTTTAAATCATCAGTTTAGCTTGTCATATTCTAAGCTCCACCAAATTATTACTTGATGTGTCTTACTTTTTCTCACCCGTACAGCTTAATTAATAGTAATTATCCTAAGAGCTTTGAGGTCAACAGATGAAAATATTTTCTTGTAAGAGTAGATTATTTTTAGATTCATGTATTTTTAATGATAGACAAACAGTACATGTGTAGCTAAGAGATTTACTTAGGAGGCAGTGATAGCACGCCTCTTGTAATCCTGCTCTGAATCTTATATACTGTATGACTTCAAGCAAATCACTAAAATTTTCTGAGTCTGTTTAATTCAAGTACATAAAATACATAAGCATTAAAAAAAAGTTTCTCGTATCAGAAACAAAAGGAAATACTGATTCATGAACTGGCTAGCCCTCAGATTTTTATTTGCATTTTAAAGGACATATTATGGATAGTAATAATAATAATAACAATAATTATTATTATTATAAATGCAGTACAGAAAATCAGAATCTTGTTCTAGAACTGTTTCCTTTTTCTCTGCTTTCTTAGAAAACTTAAAGAACAAAATGATCTCTCTCAATGTGCCACATTAACAAGCTAGCTGTTGCCAACTGAACAGGCAGTGTTGGACAGTGTTAAACCTTTAAATTTCATTGAAACAAATATTTTAAAACTCCATAATAAACATGAAACAAAGTAAATATGACATTGAATGCCACATTGCAACAATGTCATCTTCAAGCACAAAAAATGCCTAAAGCGTCAAAAATAATTGCCTCAAATGGGATCAAATACCAAAATCATAAGTAAATTGGGGAAAGTGTGCAGCACCCTTTAAGAAAACTTCATTCAAAGACAGTATTGACTTCAGTAAAGATTAGTGTCTGTTTGTGTACTTTGCTACAAGTTCATTCAGATGACCCGATGGACGTTTTTATTTCCACAGTTTTCTTTTTTTTGTAACATCTTTTTTACAACAAATTCTTTTATTACTAGAAGACATGCATATCATGACTATCCTTGCAAACAGACCACAACCCCAAATGTGGACCTAGAACTTTGCTCAGGCTTCCACCTAACCGTTTCAGTGGCTGGCATAAAAGTGAACAGCTCAGAGATTCGTTCCATCTTCTACATCACAGTACAGGGGACACTGCAAGGGTGCTACCTTTGGCTCATAAGAATTGATGAAACCAGACCTTATTGCCAGTGCAAATAATAAGAGACCATATGACTGAAATAAACAAGTTCTCTATTTCCCATTTAATTTGGGCAAATATGATACACGAATTACAAGATTTACATTCAGAAAAGTTACTCTGAATTGTGTGCTCTCAACATTGTTATACACACAGAAACAATAATTTTAGCCAAAGAAGTCAGAGATTACTGAAGTATTTCTAGCCATTGCCCAACTCACTGTTTTAAAGTTCACACAGTCTATAAACAATTGCGGTCTACTACAAAGAAGAAAAAAAATAGGTACTTCTACCCCTGCCTATGCAAGTTTTGTGAAAAAGAGTAATAGAGGACTGACACAATATTGATAACACGGTAACACGGTTTGGCCTTCTGACATGTCTTAGACTGCCCTTTGATCATTCTTTCAGGTCTTCTTCAAGACTTCTAAACACCCAACACTTTTTTTTGTTATTTTGCAAAAGATAAGGCTCAGCATTTTTCAAAGAGGCTTTCCCTTAGCGATGTTGCCCAGAAGAAAGTAGAACACTCAGTGTTCTACCAATGAGTGATATGAGCTAGTAAAGGAGTAAGTTAATATTTTACAGCTTATTTAATGAAAAAAAATAGCTCATTTACTTGAGTTTTGAATTTTGTCTTTTCTACCACAGATTTAACCATTTGTAGCTCCTATTCACACAAAACAATTACATGCACTACAGCTTGCTTTGTTTTGAGCTCTCAGAAACATCACTAGAAATACTCCACATGAAGCTTTCTACTCATGTTTAGATTTATCGGTTTCCTTATATTTGCTGAAAACATTCTGTCCAACATTTTAACACTCAGTAACACCTACCTGCTTCTCTATTGATCTACAAATGTCACTGACAGATGCAGTGCTACATGTATGCATTTTCTAAATAAAGGTCTGCATGCTACAACATAGGATAAATCACTATCTCATCAAATCAGAATACTTATTTGAGAATTACCTATTTGAGAAATACCTATTACTGAATTACCTGGAAATTATAGTATAGAGGAACTCTGTCACAAGATCATAGTGCAGATTACTGAAACATCATGAGTAAGATGCTTTGTAAACAATAGCTTAAATGAAAGCACTTAAATTTACCTGAGAAAGCATTACTATAATATCTTGAGAGTGTTTGCATAATATCTTTGGAATGCTGAGTCCATGGAGCAATCTTTCTATACGTTTTCACTCTGTGCACAAGCTGAGAGCCTCCATACTGCAGAGAAAGCGTGTCTCCATGATCTTCATATAATTCTTCAAATAATCTGAAGGAAAAGCAAAATGTGTCATCTATCAAACTTCTGAATAGAATTTTTAAAGAGAAAATATAATAAAGTCTTTCTGCATATGCAATACAGTTTCTTCTCCTTTATTCAGATAAATATGTGGAAATTTTATTCAGATATAATAATTACTAAGAAGATTTAGACTTTGAGATTTTCATTACTTTTTAATATAACAGAAGAGGTTCACACAAACAGAGCAAGCAGTTGTATAGATTCAGGAAGAAGATTAACATGTCGTACTACTTAATGGGGAGAAAACAAACAATATATCTTCACTAACCAAGGCATGTTTCATACACTAGAAGGGACAGAACATATCAATATCTCAAGGCTACATTTTCTGTTAAGTACACCAGGAATGAAGTTAGCATAACCTTCCAGAAACCCCCCTAGTTACAATAATGATGGCTCAAAGGTACAAAATGAATAAACATGACTTGTAAGAGAAGTGTATGGCAGTCAGGTAACATTTGCTGGAGCTGGAAAACCTTGGTGTAAGCAGAAGGCAAAAAGAATTGGTTAAGAATTGACTTGAACAAGGAGAGCTAGCAAAAAAGTGAAGAAGTCCTCTGGCATCAAGAAGTTGACAGCATTCAAACTGGGAGCAGTCCAAATAGCAAAAATTAAACAAGCTTTTTATCAATGACAAAAACAAGACAACAGTCTCAGAAAAAGAGGCTATCTTAAGGAGATGGCACTCAGTCGAAAAGATAACATTCAAAAGTGCTTCTCAGAAATGCCTTGCTTGAGCAAGACAATGACAAGGATGATATTTTGCTAAAAGAGACTAGAAGTTTAGTTGAGAGACAAAACCCCCAAAACAGAACAAAACAAGCCCCAACCCCTCCCCAAAACTAAAAAGCAAACCCAACCACTAAACCTGTGGGAACATGTTTCACATCAGTATGGGAAGACAAAGTAACTTGGGCATTTACATGTAATACCTGTAGAAGAAAGAAGTCCTTCAGGACTGAAAAGGAAGACAGAAACAAACAACAAAATAAAATTAAAACCAAAATGCACCAAAACAAGACAACAAAAGCATTCCCCTAAGAAAGTTTCCAACAAAGACACAGTATTGCATAGGTAACCTAGCAACCATCTGACCGAAGCTCTCCTCAAAGGGATCTGGATGAAGAACACTTATCTGAGCATCAAATCAATTTCTGTAGAAACTAAATAGCTGTCCATCAAATCTTCTGTACAAGGTCAAGTACAGTAAGATCAATTAGGAGGAAACATCTGCTAAGTAACTTTAAATAAACAAAAGAGAAACCCCAAAACAACAGACAAAAAACCCCCCAAAGAAATAACCCAAACCCCACTTGCCTACACACCAATCATTCAGAGTTCATGACACCGTGTATTAGAATCTCATTTACTTCTTTGGGTTTGTTTTTGTTTGACCAGTAGCCCCAGGAGGCTGCACAGCAACTGGTATTGGCAGCAGAAATTATTTGTTCCCAGAGGTAAACATACAGCTCCCAGCAGCTGGGACATGGTGGATGAGAGGCACTGCTAGCACACCCAGGAAGCCACCAGTGGGTGCCCTCCGTGGCCACCAGGCCAGAGGCCAGGAGCCACCACTTGCACAGTGAACCAATGTGCTGCAGGTGAGGCTGTTTCTGCAGCACATACCGGCTCCAGGCCCCAGGCAAGCGCAGGAAACTAACAGAAGAAAAGAGGAGGAGCTGAAGGTATGTCTCAAGTAAAGGGGACGGAAGCCCAACTACTTGTGTTTTCTGAATACAAGTTAGGTCTCCGTGCTCTAAAGCTATCAAACCACTAGTTAAAATCATCAATGAAGCCATAAGTTTCAGTGACGACAACAGTTTAAAGACTCCTACATTAATTTCTGAAGCATATTTGCAAGTAGCTTAGTTTACCCTGACCCCCAAAACATTTCAATACAAATGCAGGTTTTCATGAAGTGTTTGAGGATGCTTGTATAAGTACCATTGACACTTCATATGCAAGAAGAATTTTGCTGGAAAGCTTTTCTTCAATAAATCAAAACCCATGAAATTTTTCCAAAGAAAAAGGACGGAAGAGCAAGGTAAGATGTACTTCTATACAGTCTGGCATTCTCCATGAAAGTATGTATTTATTTCAGTTTTCACCTTCAGTCAGCATTTTGCCTCAAGCAATTGAAACAAGTGTAAAAGGCTGGGGTGGAGGTTTTCTTAAATTTATTTCAAAGGAAAACACTTCTCTTTAAGTTTAGGCATATAAAAAGAATAAAGACAGATTATCTCATAAGAAGACTGATTAACATACTTTTCCAGAAGATCAAACTTCCAGCATGACTGGATTTTCTCAAGATTTCAAGTATGGAAGATTTTTTAATCTTGGATGAATAAACATTAAATCATTCCAGTAGCAATAACTGTATGCTTCTTCTGCATGGACATAATTCTCCATAATCTCTTGACTCAAAAATTAAAACTACGACACACTCGATTAATCTATCTTACCTTACAGCATCTGTATCAAATTGTAAATTTGGTTTATCAATCAATCCCAATGAATACAGCTGGTAGGCCAAAGCACATTTCCCCACCATAAACTGGGCTGTGTTAGTGCGGTCTAAACAGTCCACACAATTCGTTCGGAGAACTCCAGTCTGGTAAAGCAATCCAAATAAAAGATTTATCTTAATCAACAAATTACTACACTCATGATTATTACTTTTTTACTATCAGCTAAGTCTTATCAAATCATGTCTTCATGATTTGATGTCTTATTAAATTATGTCTTCACAAAAATTTGAGGAAAGGCATTTCTAATAAAAGTTAAAAACCAATTAATCTCGAGCAAGCTACGTCAGACTGCTGTCATGCCTACTTTCAAAATATTCTTGCTTTTATCATCACACCTACTGCATGTTCCCTCAACTCACAAACAGCCTTGAAGAAGTCACAATTTGGATGCCACTCACAAGATGTCTAGTCAGCGACGAACTGTGATCTGAATGGTTACATGTAAGTCACTGGTGACTCTCAAATCATTAAAGATAAAATAATCACTTTCCTACTACAGGTAAACCTGTTAAGGCTAACATAAAAAAAACTAACTAGGGTTGATTTTTTTTTAAGGGATCAAATTCTATCTGCTCTGCTGTTTATCTGCCCTCAACAAACATATCCCAGTGATCAGCTAGTACAGAATGGTCACATGCTCTCTAACTTACAGGAAGTACAAAATTATGAATGGCAAGTCAAAGCAACTAATGCTTCTTAAGAATATGCACTGTGTTCAGAGTATAAAACCATAACATTCAGGTATATATTTGATACTGTATGGTTTGCATTTCAGTCAGTACTTTTCTGACCTTAAAGGAAGATGTGTTTCTAGTTTTATTTTCTTTTAGTGATGGAAACTGTAACAATGTACAGAAAAATTCAGCACTGGTGAAAATGTCAGTAACCCATGTTCATGCGTGTCAGTATGTTACCAGGGTTAAGTATGCTTATTCCTCACTTCTTCTGTGTAACATTTTATGAGATGTAGTTTGCTAAAATGCTGCTGGTTTAACTTTCACTGCACTGGTAACATTACAGACTAAACTGTAATGGAAACTAATTTAAAATACAAGCATTTCTCAGACTAAGTCCAGCAAAGATACAGTTCCAATACCATAAGGTTTTGGGGTACCATGCAAGAACTTTAGGCCCTAATTCCCAATTAAATTTCTGGGAAGGACAGCAGTAATAATGTGTACCATAAATACTGATTTAAGAGCAGTCTGTGAGTCACCAATCAGGTATTTAAGGGAAATTGTTCACTGTTCTTTGGGAGTGTTGATCTACATCACTATAATTATGAACTAATAAAGCATATTTTAGTACCTGCAAACGACCAGTGGAAACAACACAACCTCCCAGTTCATTCCACCTGGAAGACAAACAAAACAGAATGACTTTCAAATAAGTTTATAAAATAACAGATCATATCAGTGACAAATAGTTACTTCTGGATTTGCAGGGACTCAAGAGACTTCATCTGCAGAAGTCTAAACAAATACAGTTTCTATATTTAAAAAACATTTTAAACTTTTTACTTTTAATACCATAAAATCCACTGATCAACAACAGACTCAGTAACATTTAGATGGCAATTATCTTATTGGTATGCCTCAAAAGAAGTCATTCAGTGATTTCCAAATTAGTAAGTCTTAAAATAAGAAGTATCTTAATAAACATAGAAATTCCAAACAGCTTTCTAAGGAATAAGTGCTATTCATTATGCATCAAATAAATTAGAGGTACTTTTCATCTGGACGCAAGATACTGCAGTAGGAATCAGGTCGATTTACAAAAAATCCAGTCTTCTTTACTACACTTTCTGCAATCACATTCAGTCTGTCAAGGACATTGCAAAGTTTGCTGAGGAGAAGGGGAAAAAAAAAAAAAAAAAAACAAGAGACAGTCAAGATACATTAATACTAAAAAAACTTTCACTACTTGAAAAGTTTTTCCATAACAAAAATGATTTAAAAACAGGCCCATATCACAGCTTTATTCATCCAACAGTAATTATGTCTATATTTTTCTTAGATTTTACAGGAAAGAGAGACTGACTGTATCTGAGCAATTTTACTTCTTTTTGATAAAAATGTTACATAAACTAGAAGCAGAAGACATAAAAAACCTAAAACTCCTTGATATTTACATCACACTAATTTTTCTCTACCAAACTTTCTGTGATTCAAAAATATGAATGAGGCAGAAAAAGATGTATGATTACAAAAGGAATGTATGATTACAGAAAAGGATGTAAGCTGAATCACAGTCCCTTGTTTTGTTTGCAAGGTGCTGTTTTGTTCAGTAACATTTGCTTCCATCTGTGCATGGCAGCCACAAGCACTGGCACAGAAAGGATTTTTTCTACCTTTTAGTGTATTTGGCCATATCCCAGGGTATATATATAATTGCATGTTCTGGGGGTAAGAACTGGTTGAGATATGTCACAGCAGCAACAAGTTCTTCACTGAGAATCCTTTCATGCTTTCTTTTTTCACGTTCCTTCAGCAAAAAGAAAAGGAATTTAACATCACAATTTTCATTAACAAATGTATATAACCCATACACAGGCACACATACATGCATGTATACATAATGGAAATCAAAAGTGGAAGCTGTAACAACAGCAGGCAGTTCTTCATAAATAGTACAATTAAATTAAGAACAGAAAAGATAGAAAAATCTGAACATTTTAGGTTTTTGACAATTTATCTGTATTTGTAATAAAAGTGACCTGTTTCAACTGTGCATAATCATTGGCTACAAAATGGAATGCTGTAAGAGTAAAGAACACACAGAAACAAAAGTGGCAACGTAGATGAAATGGAGAATGACAAAAGAGAAGCAAAATGATAGGCAGAAAGAGAAACATCACATTCAGTTCTGAGTACAAGAGGACAAAGAGAAATTCTTCTCCATTAGAGGCAGGAGATGGGGAACAACAGCTCCCATCTCCCAGTCTTGCAATAATTTCTAAAAATTAGAATTCTGTTGCCATTGCCTGAATATAACATATGTTTTCATAGAACCATAGAATGGTTTGGGTTAGGAGAGACCGTAAGATCATCTAGTTTCAACCCTCTATCATAGGCAGGGATGCCTCTCACTACTTCATGTTGCTCAGGGCAACATCAAACCTCGCCTTGAAGCAGGCACTCTATATTAGTATGGCTTGCCTCTCACTCCACCCAAACTAAACCCTATCCTGAACCTAAGCTATAAAAACTGCTAATAAATTAATTACTAATTAACAAGCTTCTAGATTAGACAGATACAAGAGGACATATACCTCATCAACATTTAAAAAATCAAGGGCTTGAGAGAGAAGCCCTCAGCATTGGTGTAAAAGCAACAGATACATCCAAAAAAAAAAGGTGTTCAGGTTAGAGGCCTTAGCCCTCCTTGCTCTTTTTTTTTTAATGTTTTCAAGGTACACAGAGTAATAAATGAAAATGAATTCTACCATCTTAATATTTAACATCTACAGAGAGGGAAAGAAGGGAAGGCAATGTCAGTCACTGCATCAAAAGCCTTGTGACTCAAAGCAATTAATTATTCACATGTCAAGGTCACGTGAGCCCAGATTCACACAATCACCATGGCTCTTAAAAGCTATGGCTGCAAGAGACATTTTCTTGTCAACAAACACTATTCTACGTTGATCCTACAGGCTCCTGGACAGTCTTAAAAGCACTCCTACACAGAGCAGAGTCATGGAAGCAAACAACAGAAGGTAAGTCTTTGCCATAATATTTTCAAATATTTCAAACTCTACTACCTGCCAAGAAGCCTACAAACCTCACTTTGCATAGAACCATACTATTTTAGTAATTTTTAGTGCTAAATTAAATTCAGTGGTTAACTTATTCGGACTTACAGCTAAAGGGTAATAGCAAAAACCTGAAAAGAACAGTGAAAGGTTACTGTAAGAAGTCTCTAAACATGGGAATTTTTTTTTTTTTTGAAGAGCTGTAGTGGAAGCAGAGTTATGTACTATACCCTGTAGGATGAGATTTATGAAGAAAATATTCTACTTATAAGCTAATACTAGTTTAGAACATAACCAAGATTACACAGAGACTCTACAGAAAGAAGCATAATATTAAACATTTAACACATAGAACATATTAAAAATATTGTACCTTCACAAGGTTCAATATAATAATGGGAGAGCCAAATCTTTGAAGCATTTGGTCAAAGTGAAGAGCAGCAACATGTGCATAAGGATCTGCTTGGTCCACTGAAACAAACATATATTCAAGATGATAATAAGTGAGCTGTGGAATTTTCCCTTAATAGTACTCTTCACAAAAGACGTATTAATTCTCTGGTAGTAATGACATCATGCAAAAGCTGTTAAAAAAATATTCCCTTTGCCAAATTGTAGGCAACTTCTTAAATTTTCATGAAATGCTTATGAGGAATAATTATTCTGGCCCCATTAATTTCAACCCAGACATTTCCACCATTTTCAACAGGTTTAATATTTTACCCACAATACTAAGAGAAATGCAGCTAACTTCATACACAAAGTAAGTACAAAGAAAGTTTTTCAAACAGAAACTCTTGCTATTTAATTTCTGAATGTGAAGTCTAAGACGGAAGTTTTTTTCTCAATTTTTTAACCTTAAATGATGGCTTCCCAGAGCACAAGTGCCTAGACAATTTGTTTGTTTTTGCAAATTCAGTTTTCACTTATTCTCTCAGATGTTCCTTTAGGATACAGCACTAACCATAATCTATCACAAAAAATAATTTGTACACACGTGTTATGGGTGGCTTAGGCATCATAGTTGAAATATCTTGAGACCAGTACAGAGGGACAGACCCTCGAACCTGAACATAGGAAGAATAACTCCCCGCAGAAAATGACATAACTGAAGCATCATAAAGTATTTGTTCAGTTTCCACTTCATTAGCAACATCTCCCTAAACCAAACAAAAATACACAAGTGATGTAGATATGACATCAAAGTCGCATGCAGTACAGAGTATTGATCATTACAAACAGAGCACAAAGA
Source organism: Corvus kubaryi (assembly GCF_017639235.1). Classification (NCBI taxonomy): domain Eukaryota; kingdom Metazoa; phylum Chordata; class Aves; order Passeriformes; family Corvidae; genus Corvus; species Corvus kubaryi. Next base: position 25,737,316 of record NW_024582091.1, on the reverse strand, counting down.
AACTGTGAGACACTGAACCACAGCAGTGAGAACAACACTGAAGGTTATATTCCCACTTGTCCCTAATGTATATTACCATATTTTTATTTTTTTCCCCTCAGTTTGGGAAATAACAGCATCTCTAAGTGTAAAAAACCAAAACAAGTGCCAATTTAGAACTATTAAATTTATTATTTTAAGAACAACTTTATTATGCCAATGAAAAATGCAATGATACATGTGATAAAATTATCTAATAGCATAATTTATAGCCAAAACCGTAAACTCCTCTAAACCAGCTCTTCAGTCAGTCAAGTTCAAGCTTTCATACTGGGGAGGGGCAGGAGGAAAGAACCCCTAAAATCGTATTTTATTTACCTCACAGTTTGATCCTCGTTTCAGAAAACGTGTTCCAGCAAATTTGCTTGATCTTCTGGCTATCAGAGTGACATATATAGGGCGACCATATATTAACAGCTCTTGAAAGAAAAGTTAAGGTTTACACGTCACATGCAATTTTTTGTTCACTTACCTTATGCACACCAAAGTAAGTTCTAACAAAGGTGTATGAAACTGAAATAATCTGATTTACTAAAATCACCTTAACAGTGATGAGCATCACTTCCAAATTTATTTTGCAGCTGGAAGAGAACATTGCCCTTTCCAACAATCGGTTTTAAGAACTTTGAAAAGAGACTCTACATTGCAATACATCACCCACTTTTCAGAACATACAGAAGAGAAGCAACATTTCTATTTCATGAAATGACAGTGGAGGTGAAATAGATACAAGATATACCTAGCATTGCAAATGCTGCTTTTGTGAATACTGGGATTAAAACTTGGGAGCTTCATTTTCAGATGAAGTATATTCGTCACCCTGTAATTATTGGTTTAGAAAAATAGATCAATTTGCAACTACTTAAGCAACAACAACTGAAAGCCAGAGGCAAACAGGCTACAGTCTTTATATTTTACTAAAAACAAGCTGATAGTTACACTAGGCATCTGATTCTATCACTGTTTCCTCAGTGTGAGGGAGACACAAGAAAGAGGAAAGAAGACATTTGCTCACACACTAAGCAGGCATAATGTCGGTGGTCAGATCCAGCTTTGATCAAGTAAGACCACAAATGAAACAGTGGTATGTGGAAACAGATAGAGCTTTTTGTCTGGGGACTAAGCCAATGACCAACAGTCTTACAATTGTAAAAAAGCAAAATTAAATTTTGCAGACATCACTAACCTTAACTTCATAATTCTATTTGCTTCCCCAGAAATTTTGAACTAACATGATACTGTTGAGGAATAAATTACAGTGTCTTCATAACACACTAAATTCTTATCACATAACACAACATTTCTTTGGACTGTGGTATGCATTTGGACTTTTGCTCCTCCTGCTACAGTGTACATAGACCCATTTAACTATTTAAAACAGTATATAGTCAAGAAAAGAGACTTTAACATGTACCTCTTCACACAGCAGGGCTGAAGTTCTATCATCGTCTTCAACAGAAGGACAGTAAATACAAGAATTTCTGCAAATCTCAGTTATTAAAAAATGTTTTAGAGAAGATTAGTAGGAGAGCATTTCTATGTCAGTGTCATGGTTTAAACGCAGCTGAAACCAGATCAGTCAGCAATTCAGTTCTGCTTAGCTTTTCTCCCTTTCCTCAAACATCTATGAAAAAAATGCAGCTGAGCCTAAAAATCCTCTCAAGCTTTTTACTACTAAACCCCATGCTTAAAAAAGACCCCCAATGAAAATGCAGTCTACCTGTGTTAGGGCCCTCTTACAATAACTATATTTCTTATTTAGCATAATACCTAGAAAAGTAAAGAAAACGAAAGCCAAACAATAATTATAAAATTGAATGGTATTTATATGATAAAGAAATAATTCAATGTTCAAACTGGGGTTTTTTTTTAAATTGATAAATCGAAATTCATTACAACAGTAGAAGGATACTTGATTGCCCACAGAATCCATGAATAATATACAGCAGCCAGTCACGATGAACAGCAGTTCTTACTGCTTCCAGAAGCTTGGCATTCCACACATACTTTTCGTAAGGTTTACTGCAAATCCCAAATACACCTAGGAAGTTGTTACAATGAAAATGCATTAGCAATTAAGAAACAAGCTCACCTGCATTGGACTGCTTTAAAATCCAGGACACTGGATTTTCATTTTGATTTTCCCTTGACTGCAATTCAGTGTATCATTTACTCGCATCCTCAAGGCTGGCAAACACATATAATTCCAGGCACATGCTGAAGTCCAGCATTTATGAGGATCTGCAGTTTTTTATAGTTGCCAGTCACTGTTGTGATTGAGTGCCTTCATGCAGAAGTTACTGATATACTTCAGTACTGAAAAGAGATGTCTGCATAGTAGCACCAAGAGATTTGATAACAAGGGAAAACAAGCTGTGAATTCCAGTTAAGGCAAAAATGCTCTTATAGGAGGACTTTATAAGCTTCTCAGTTCTGGGTCACCTCTAATTACCTGCTAGGTTATGGAAGATAATGCACATCAATCCTTTTTCACACAATTCAACACAGTTTCCCTAATTTGCACTAACACCGAGAAGCACACCTATTGTAGACCTGCAAATTAAAATTCTGTTTCTAATATATCTGGAATCTGAGTCTTTTTCTGTTCCAAATACAAGGACCAAGATGACAACTGCCACTGAAAGGTGGTAGAGGGAATTGAATGAATCTGAAACTTAAAACAGAAGAAAGAGGATAAGAATACTATTTCCTATAGTTTTGTACACTTTTTTCAAATGAAGTTTCTGACAGGACAAATTATATCGTAGCAGTATGAACACCAATTATAGCAGAGAACTGCAGCAGTCAAATGTTCTGCTGGAGGGAAAAGATGAGTTCTCCTTACAGACTACAGGTGAAAATGCAGCTGTTGAAAAAACTATTGGTACCTAGACCCAAATTACTGTAAACCCAGGGAAAATTCATGTAACCAAAATATTTTTGTGAGTTTACACACTCAGCAGAAGCTGGTCACAAGCACTTAGCCAGCAATTTTTCCCTTTTTCTTACTCCTAGCAGCATTTCTTTGGTGACAATTTATTCTTAAATGACAGGTGGCTATTTGTTACACATATTCTATGAATATATATGTGACTAGCACACACTGCTGATGGAGTCAAGGTTAGGGCATCTTCATTTCCTATTGTTTTTACAAAGACATAAGAGAGACAGTGCCTTTGTAAGGATTCCTGAGGGATGTTGCAGATATGAGTCTTTCCAGAAGAGGAATTATTGCTCTCTTTACTCCTTACAGTCCTTTCTGATATTGTAGCATTTGAGAACCAGTTTCTGGTATCTTGATATATATGATCATGTTACTAATATCTTTTTCTTGGGGGGATGGGAGTTTCATTCAACAGAATAAAATCCAACATTAAGAATTTCAGGGGAAAGTTTCTCTGTACGTGTGTGTGTGGGGGCATGCAAAGTAAATGGGAGAGAAAACAGTTTTTCTGTCTGGCTGCTCATCTTTATACTCTTATGAGTATGTTAGACCCAAACTAAAGGCTGAAGTTTTGAACTGAAATGAGTAATTTTTCTTAGACTTCTTGACAGGGGTTGCTACAGCAAGATGACACTAACTTTGTACAGTTCCTCTGTTGTCAGTATTCTCCAATCTAAAATGAAAAAATGTATTGGTACTTAATCGGTTACTGCTTCCCACTCTCTTTATAACTCACTCCTGTTAGGAGACTCAGAAGTCAGTTGAGTAATCAATTGCTGAAAAATGTCAGCATGCTCAGTCATCTCCCTGAGTTGCGATGTAATTTAAAACAATGACTACACACCTCTAGAAATCGCACTGTTCAAATTGAAATGTCTGTAAGTGACACTTTACAAAACCTTTTATTAACTCACAACTGTTAGGAGACTACTGAACAACAACAGAAGGCCTGAATGTTTCTCAAAAGTAAACCTAAGTGGAACAAATTTAAAATACACTCAATGTACTTAAAATGACCAACATCAGTTTAATTAGATGTGCTTTCTTACCGCTTCCCCCTTGTGTTGAAAGTCCTTCATCTTCAAATATATCAAAGCTCTCTTGTCGGGTCTGGGTTGTTTCAGTTTTTAATGTCTCAAGTGGCATTCTCAGGACAGTAAGATTATACTGAAGGGAGTGAGATAGATCATAGCTGTAACTGATAGACAGTTAAGATTTATTAGTAATTGTAGATGCAGAAGAATTTTCTGAAAGCCCTTACTCTCCATCTGTACTTATATTTAACACACTACTATTTTATCCAATAGAAAAGACTTCTGAACAAGATACACAGATTTTGATTCTGTAATGGCAAATCATACAAATAATTTCCAAAAGAAACTTTGCAAACATAGAAACTGTTTACAGTTTACAAAGGCTGAAAATGTGTTTATGTTCTTCTTTTAACTGAAAATTAAACATGCCTTTTGAATGAAGCATATCAAGAAGCTTAATTCACTATGAAGCATTCCAGAAGTTTTAAGATAGCTATTCCACCAGAAATATCCATATACATTGACAACCTCATTTTTCTGAGATTTAAGCGCTGCTACTTTCTAATTGCTACCTGAACTCAAAATAGCCAAAAGCCTGGTCCAAAAAAATTGTATTTGTCCCCAAATTTATGATTGCAGCACAGATGCATCTTAAGACAGTGGCTGCTGAATAAAGAAAAGGGGTTTTTTTATTAGTTCCATAAGAGTTACAAATTTTCCATCTCATGTCTCTTTTAATAACACTCCATACTAATTGCTGAATTTTTAAAGCAACTAGGCTTCTTCCCAAAGAGAAACCAAATGCACACTACACTTAAATCACAAATACTCATAGATTTCCATTTTAGTCTAAGACAGCATCAATGATTACTGGTCCTCATGTAAGTTCTGGATATTCATTAAAGATCTAAAAAGTTATTTAAACATTAGACATTTAGATTTATCACTAATGATAATAAAGTGTAACCCATGCATCCACCATACTTCCATAACAATGTCCTGACCCATCTGGTTGGGAAAAAAAGGTCTGTAACATGCTCTGTTTGCATATAACAGAATCTTTAAATAGTGTCCCAGGAAGAGACATGTAAAGGCTGTTTCCCCCACTCTCCAAATGTTTTCTTATAACTGATTTCTAACTTTCCTCAGCATTTATATGAAAATCATGCAGAAAAATGTGTTAGGCTTTCAGCCAAGAACAATTTCAATGAAGCTGATCAATTTAAAAGATTCTAAACAATAAGAAAGAATACTAGTAACATCCTATGTTTCTCCTTTTGAAAGTGAAAATCAAGCTAAATATGCAGTTAAAACACAGAGCACAAAAACATTTTATGATAACAGTTCTTGTAATGAAAAATAAAACATAATCAGTAAATTATCTGCCAGTAGGAAAGTTTTCATTTATGCCACACAGGATTTGTGCCAAAAACATACTTTTGTATAAGTCACCTACTCATTTTTTTTTCTGTATAAGAAATTTGAAATATGTAGTTTATCTTAATTCTCCAGTTTCAGCTTGGAGAAGTCTTCAGTAAGACTTCACTATGGCCTTCCAGTAATTAAAGCAGGCTTATAAAAAGGAGGGAGAGCAACTCTTTACATGGGCAGATGGTGATTAGACAAGGGGGAATCGTTTCAAACTAAAACTGGAGAGATTTAAGAGGAAATTCTGTACTGTGACACTGGAACAGGTTGCCCTGAGAAGTTGTGGATTCCACATCCCTGGAAGTCTTCCAAACCATTCTGGATGGGGCTTTGAGCCACCTGGTCTAGAGGGAGATGTCTCTATCCATGGCAGCAGGGTTGGAACTGGATGATCTGTAAGGTCCCTTCCAGCCCAAACCATTCTGTGATTCATTTTATGATAAATGTGTTTACTAAAGTCATGTAAGAATCTTCTCCTTCCCCTTCTATGTACAACCATAGAAACAGTACAAATTTGTCATCTCCAAGCAAAGGTGGTAGGAGTGGGGGAAGTTGTATAGTATTAGGGCTGGGAGACAAAGCATGGAAGAAAAACTCAGGTTTTATACTGCAAAAAATCTTTCACATGCAAAAACATGAAACACACATAAAACTTGGGTAGGTTTTATCTTCACAGATCCAGCTGTGACAGAAAGTCTTCATTCTCCAAGAGGAAGCATCTTCTAGACTGATATACCTTTTGGTAATTGCAAGAGGGATTATTTTACTTTTTTTTTTTTTTTTTTTTAAGTCATCCAGTCTTCTAACTATTACTGCCAGGTTTATCACCACATTTCTCCCATTTTTGTGCTGTCCCAAAAATCTCACGTAATAGTAGCTGGGACACAGAAAATTGTCTTAGGTATGGCATTTATGAAACAATAAGCAAGAGAACTGCAATGCCTAGAAGGCCCTATGAAAGACATACCCCATAGAGGGTGTATCTTAAATCAGGACCTATTTCTCTACCTTTGCTCCCGAATCAAGGCAAAGTTTTATTTATGGAAAATGAGACCAATAAAGAAAAAATAACAAGACAAGCAACCCCCCCGAAATATAATACTTTTCCAAAGAGAGAACTTCTGCATAATCTGACAAGGCTGAAGAGTCAGTGGAAACAGTAGCTTCAGTGCCTGCTTTTTTCCATGGCATTAATAGTTTTATATTTTTTAACCTAATGGAGACTAAGTTCCTAGCCAATTGGTTGAAGGAGAAAGCAGGTTCAAAATACACAGACGAAAATGGACCAGCAGCATGATCATGTGTCTTAGTTCTCCAGAATACCAACCTAAAAGTCTTGGGTATCAAAAACAAAACCTATAATCTTGTACCAAGTGTAAGTGCACGTTTTTTTTTAAAGGAGTAGTAACTAATACCTACCTAAAATAGAAGTTGCTAGAAAGGTCCACATTTTGAAAGATTCTCAGATACCTGACAAATAATTCAAGTTGCAGAAAAAATTATTATTTTAACCAGACAGACCATAAGAAGTCACTCAGAGGATCAAAGAAAAGAAACTACACATAAATATTGATTCTTGCCCTATGTTCCCCTCCTATCTTACTGTAATTGTTTTGACAGGTAATTACACTAGAATGCCAGCATATGGATTAAATAAATCAAATAGCCTTTTTTAAAAAAAAACCCAACTAGTGTCTACTCATATACATACTCTGTTTCTTTAGGCAGTTGTAAAGTTGTGGTTCTATTTTCCACATATGCACATCAAAATTTTCAGGATTTAAACAACCAAACTCTCAAAAATACTATAAAAGAAATAAAATTTTTCAGTTACTCTCAAATAAATGAACAAGAAAAGAAATATCTCGTACAATCTGTCATAGCCTTAGCAAATTCCCAAAAGAAACTGTAACACTGTCTATGAATGATAAAATGGCTGACACCATAAATATGTAGGTTAGATACCATGATCTGCTGCACACTAAGAGGAGAGACTGATGTCTATGATCAATCCCACCTTAAAGTGGAAGCTTTTTTAATATTTACCATTGGCTTGGTTCATTACCTGACATCAGTTTATCATAAACCATTGCTTTTTGACTATTCACACACAATACAGACTGAAAAGCAGTTTATCAATACCAGTTGCCTGCTATTTCATAGAAGCAAAGTAACCCTACCCTGATAAAAACATAAAGGCTCAAATTTCTGCCTTCATAAAAAAGTTCCCAAAAAGAAAGAAGCAGTTAAACTTACCAGTGAATCATTTCACCACCCTTTACAACTGCAACATTCACAAGATTCTGATAATACAGAATCATTTAATAATCTATTCAGCACTTTGAAGGGCACAAAAGATCTCTTCAGGTGAGATTAACATCATGCAAGAGTTACTAAAAAAAGATCAGTGCCCCAAACAGTACATACCAGTATTAGCATTACTTTGCCCTTGTAGGAACAATGCTTATATTTGATACTTCTTGGTGCAGATTTGCTAAACTTAGCTGTGACATGGAGATGTGGACAATAAACTCTAGAAGACTATGACAGTTGAATTTACTGTCCAGGTTAGAGGCCACGTAACTTGTAGCCTATTTTGCATCCAATGAGATAAAATGGCTTGAATGACATACTAATACAAAAGAATCCATGACTGAAATTTCTAGTAGTAGTCCAACATTGCTTAGAAAATATTCAAAAAGTACAGACTGGTTACCAGCATTATTTACCTGGCCTCATCAGGATGACTGACTCTTACAGAGTCATTTGGAATGTAGATCATATTCGTATCTTCTATTTTATATATTGCATGACCACCAATATCTGCCATTTTTCTTCTTTTTGTTATTAACACAATGTAGTAGCCTTCTAAGAACCTGACAAAACCTTTTAAAAAAAGCATTAAAGTGCTTTTAGTTGCATGTTTGTGTCTATTTGATAAAACACATTTAGCAAAACAGTATCAGAATCATTTCAAGACTTCAAAGAATTTTTGTTTGTTCTTAATATTATATGCATATATATATATATACACACACACGCAGAGTCTTAAAATTCACTCCCATTGACCAATGAAATACCTAGGCTACTTATTTCCCCTCCCACTGTGGGTATTTTTAACACTAGGCAGCAGAGTTAGGACACTGAAAATTTGGAGTATGTTTCTGTCTACCAATATATTTGTATTTGCTTTCTATAGGACTCTCATTGTTCAGAGTGAGGCATACTCTATTTACTTCAAATACCAAAAGGTTAATTTTCCAGGGCAAGGAAGAATCCCAGTCTCCAATTTTCTTTTCAGGTTCATGTATTCTCTGCTGAGGAGGGACACAAAACAGCAAAAGGAGTTGTGGGCACAACAACACCTTTGTGTCCCCTCTCCTTAACAGCAGAGAACTGAATTCCTTGACTAAAGCAGCATCTCCTCCACATCAGCCATTCAGAGTATCAGGGGTACTCCTTTTTTTTTCCTGTTTTCTCTCTCAGATATCAACATTTGACCCTGCTGAAGAGCAGAAGGCTAAGAAGGTAGAACAGGCAGTATCTGGCTTTACTGCCTATAAAAAGATGGCTTCTGAAGCCTCCACCCTCATTCCTTGCAGGGCATAGCCATGCTTCTTCATGGAGTGCCTTCTTTGGACACCTCTATTATATATGATTAGGGAAAAGTGTAACAAAACGTTTAAATACAACACAAATGTAGAAATTCAAATGAAAAATAGAAATACATAACCAGCTCTGAACTCAAATGTGTAAATATAGTATAGTACAGCAGTAATATGCTTTAATAAGTAATAAATTATATTAATTAGCTTTTGGAGGTAGCTGCTTTGATAGGTGGCTGAGAGCTTGAAACTCACTCACTACTGCACTCTCAAAAAATTAATTTGGAGATGGAGGTGATGATGATGATGACATGATACAAACAGACCCTCACAATTCATATTTTCACTTGTATTTATATTCAGTTCTTTTAGCTTTGCATTACAAAGTAAAGAAAAAGGATGAGGAGAGAACACATTTTCCTCCCTGTCACTGCTGGAGGCTGCAACGTGATCGAATGAACGGCAATCTTTTCTTCCACCTTATTAGCCCCCCTTGGAAAAATGCTCTCACCTGCACAAAGACAGGAGGCCCTGCTGACAATAAGAAACAAACCTTCCATTTGAACCAGTCAGACTATTGAATTTCAGTTGTTAAATAGTAGTCACAGCTCTTCCTGTATCCTCCAGGTACTGAAATCACTTATGTGAACAGCCTCCATCCTTTGAATTTCACCAAACATTATACCAAAGTCTGATAAACAATGGAGCCTTTCTCCTTGGCCTGGTTCCCTCCCTTTAAAAGTAATTTCTACTTTTAAACACTACACAGTAACTCAGCCTATCAGCACCCCCATTCTGAGTGCACTGAATGTGCTGCATCTGGTTAATGAAATAACTAGAGGACAGAACAAAGCTGTTCTTTGCAATTTTACAAAAAATAGCCTTGTTCTTATGACCTGAGTCAGGAGGCAGAAATAAACAACCAGATGCATTTCCTCAAATTACATGTTTATACAGATATAGCCTAAATCATATAATTTGGAAGTATATAATCTGATAGAGAGTCTGTTACTTCTAAAAGTCATCTAGAAATAAATATACTGTATCTGTTAACCAATACATTTGTGCAGCTACAGAATAGAAACTGTCCTGTGAGGAACAGTTCATATAAACAGTCATACAATTGGGATGCAAAATTTTAATTGATCACAACCACTTTCCAACCAAACATATTATCACATAATCAGATAATGAGCACTTATGGCTTGTGCAAAAAAAACCAAACCAAATGATGCAAGGCTGTTAGAAGCTCCTTTAGGTTTACCCATATTATGAATACTCTTAATCCAGTAAGGAACATAAACACCATCTGATGAATTTTCGAAAAGCTGGATGCATTGATAAGTTCCAAAATGCTTCACAGGCAAAAAGAATGCAGAAGAAAGTCTGCTTAATTTGCCACTTTAGATTAGAATAGAATTGTATTATGTTTTGATTGTTATCCAAAATTCAGGGGCATCCTTTAAAGTAATTGCATTCTCCACTTTCTCTGCAGCTTTGGCTTTAGATGTCCAGGTGTATAATGACTCTAATAAACCACAAGGTATTCTTGGGAGCTGTCACAGCACACATTAACATTTACTTCAGAGACATCAGCCATCAATACACTGACCTCAGTATCAGACAATAGGCAGGAAAGTAGTGACTTTCAGATGAAGTTAGGAGCTATTAAATCCCTGAAGCAGTGCTTGAGGATTATGGACAGCTGAGCAGCATTTTAAAATTCAGCTGACATACCAGTCAGTTATACTTGTTCAAACACGAAAAAGAAATCTTTAAATATGTCACTGCAAAAAGTTAACCAAAAAGAAAAGTCATCTTTCTGAATAGTGTGTGATAAAGAAATACAGCCTAATAAAGAATGTCAACTTTCATTTTCTCTTTAAAAAGCATTCTGTGAGCTCTGGAATTCAGGAGCCAGGTTCCACATGATTTGTATTCAAAGATCAGCTCAGTTTGGTGAGATCTTCAACCAAGTTTCTAGAGTTTGGCTATTTTCTAGATCTGTCCCTTAGTGACAAAGAAAAGACTGGTTACAGCACAACTTTCACCCCTGTACTGGCCACTTGTTTTCACAAAATACACAGAAACTTACTTATTTTTGAGCATGAAAAATTTCTCAATCCTCTTTAGTTTTTTAAATAAATAAAATCAGGGGGAGACAGAAAGATATACAGCATGACACAATAAGCCTCATCTCCTAGGAAAACAAAAGATTTTATAAAACCCATCAAAACACTTACCTACTATACCAAAAGCAGAGACAGCTCGAGATAACCCAGAAGAGCCCTTCTGCCCCATCTTTGTTCTGTTTCCCAGATCTAAACGGCCAAGTAGTTCCCTCACCTCTTGTTGTGTATAAACATGCTTCAAAATAAAAAGTCACAGAAGTTACTGTTTTGGTTGTTAAATGTTATTTCATGTCAGAGAATAGAAGAATTTGCTTAATCTGTGAAATATACAATAAACCAAAGGTCTGCTCTACATTCTTTGTTTCCCATTTCAGTGCTACCAACAAGTAGCCAGTATTATTTGGAACAAGTGGGAAAAAAGCCCAGCAACTAAATATAGAGGCACTTACCTTATCATCAATAATAACCAAGTCCTTTGGTTCAGTGCGATCTATTTTCAAAACACGGTATTTGGTTTCTGCAGGATTACTTCCAACTAGAAAATACCGCTACATAAAAGAAAACCAACAAAACAAATCAGAATATTACACAAGATAAAGCAATGCCATTTACATATTGTCTAGACTAGCTCCATTCCTACTAACATCAAATATGCAATATTCCATATGGACTGTTAATAAACTGTTTTAGACACCAGTATCTTAGGTAGGTATATTTGTATGCAATCAACCTTTACAACTTGAAAGACCTCTTTCTCTCCTTTGTACAAGGAGGAAAAAAAAAATTAAAATCAAAGGTTAAAACCTGTTTAGAGAAGATAAACTGTAACTTACACCATGCACTGTCCAACCACACCCTGCCCCAGCCATTACCATCTTCCCATTTACTTTGTAAAATTTAGCAGAAGCTTATACATGAGTTTTTAACTTCTCATGATCTAAAACTTCTGCTGCTATATTGTACTCCTTTGCTATTTATGTCAACTAATCTTTCCTGATCCATACTAAACACTGAAAAATTGTAACTACTTCAGTACTGCAAGTTTTCTTCTATTTTTATTTATATTTGCTACGATAGTCTTCTCAACAATGTTCTTCTACAGTACCAAAATTTTCTGATTAGCAATACTACTGTTTAAGAAAATAAGAGCTTTATTTTATTTCACATTTAAAATATGAAAGAATGACCACAGATAAACATATAGTATATGTATTTTTCATGTAAGAAGATCAAACTATAAATTAATTTCTACATTTAGAGGAATTAACAATAAGCACAGGTTGCAGAACTGACTTGCTAAAAGTAGCTCTCATTTTTCTAATTCATTTAACCAGTGTGGTGCTAGCACAGCAAGGTAGAACTCATTAATAATGCTCAGCCTAGTAGGAAAGCATGGCAAATTCATGTGGATCCATGCAGTCAGCTCCTAACTTTAAGAGTCACATGGATTTAAGATGTGGGAAAGGAAATCAATAATAATATTCATACAAACCTCACAATTCCACAATTTATACCAATTAGTTGTTAAGCAACATCTTTACTCTCAAAATATTTAAGGTGAAAGAAGAACTTCAAGCCCTCTCCAGCTTCCTTGAATTCACAAACCATCTAGTCAGTAAGCTCTAAATAGGAAAATAAAATACTTAACTTTAAAAGCCATAAAAAGAAACACCACCAACTTCTGGCTCCACCTTGTACACTGACATTACAGTGCTGAGTGGTAAGTTTCGCTGTTTACTCCCAAATGACAGTAAGAAGGCCCTTCAAAGCCATATGCCATCACAACACTTGCTCGCTGAAGTCTTTGAGGCAGCATTTTGGCACAAGAAAGTGTTTCCTACACAGTTTTTTTCCAGCAGTGCTGCTGTGCATGGCCCAAGCTCCCCAGCCTGCCCTCCTCAGAGCAGCCTCTGCAGGAGATCCCTTAGTGCCAAGCTCTTGCTTCCCAGGAGGGAAATCGTAAGGACAGCGCATGGCACTGAATGGTACAGCTCTTCTGCTGGTATCACCCACTACCAGCAAGAAACACCAAACAACCAAGACAGACACTTGCTTTGACCATGCCATTATATCACCTTTTTCTTCATGCAGCAGAAAGTGAATGGGCAGAGGGACACATATTCATTTTTAATACACAGATGATAAGTTAGTATGCATTTCAAGAGTGCAGCTTCTTCATTTGTAGAAAACTGTTAGTTAATTAAAGCTAAACAATTTTAAGTATTCCATAATACTCCAATACACCTCAGTGATGTCCCACTATGTCCAGCCTGCTAAATGAGTGCATTTTTTTCCCAAAGTGACACCTATGGTTACCAACAAATAACACTGAATAAAAATATAAGAGCACCACTCTAAGATGCTTGTCCTAATGGCAGTTTGGACCGAAGAACACATTTAAAATTGGAACGCACATGACACACAGGGAGAAAGAGAGAGAGATGGATAGAGTTGCAAATGCTATTACTAAGGAAGTTCAGCTGGATACTTCTCCATTTTCATTTTAATTAACCAATAAAACATAAAGAAGTGCTATGAGGAATGCATCACTCCCATCACCCTGGCAGCTGCAACAGAGGGCTATGCACAGCTACAGGGCCAGCTTTAGGTGCTGCTGCTGCTGCTTAGAACAGCAACAGAGTTAGATTAGATGAGGAGCAATTGTACCTGCAGACCATGGAAGCAACCACCATAATGAATGGTACTTAACAGGCTCTCTGAAGTCATTTAAAGACTAATTTACGGGGTTTAAGCTAGAGACCCAGACTGTGTAATGTATTAAGGAAGGTCACTTGAGAGCAGCATCAAAACTGAGCATCAATGGACTTAAAATAAGGCAGGCAACGAGAAATCTCTCTTTAGCAAATGGAAATTTTAATTGGCAAATGGATATTCTGGTGGAAGTAATAAAGGAAATATCTGCAAAAACTTTTGAATTTGGGTTAGTGTTCAAAACTAGGAACCCAAAATTAGACTTCCACTTGGGAAGTTTTCAGGACTGGCTAACAACCCCAGAATTACTTGAAAAACAGCATGACATGCCAACTCATATTCAACCTTCAAGATCTGAAAGAAAAACAAAGATTGTATGAAAACTAACAATACAAAAAAATACACAAAAAAGACACTTCAGCATTAGCTGTTTCTGCTACCTAATTTAGGCATCTAATGAATAAATAAGTCTGTCTTTCTGGATGACACGGAGCACAAATAAAACCATACCAGTGACATGTGCTGCAATTATATTTCCCATCACATGAATACTAGGAAATTATAAAGAAAAATACCAAATCAACACAACACTGAGCATGTAACAGCTAATAAATTTCTATGGTTGTAATATAATTGTAAAATTAATCAAAGCTAAAATGTGTTGTACTGTTTACAACTCTTTTGATTAACAGAAATTATTACAGTTAAAAAAAAAAAAAAGAAAAAGCTACGGAAACCTTTCTGGGAGTACTTATCCTTATCACCTCATTCTGTTTATTACTAAGTCAAACTGAATAAATTGAAGCATTTCCCAAGTGTCTCGAACAATTCCACTCCACAGCACAGCCAGTACATTTAGATAAACAGGTAACCTTGACCAACAAAGTACTTTTTCCAGAGAACAGTACTCCAGGAGAAACTGTGCAGGCTCCCCCACCCTGCTCGGGCCAGAGCCCCTCCAACCATACCTGAGGTGACCCATGCTGCTTCCAGGTTTACTCTGCCCCTGGCCTTTGCTGAAATTTGTTAACAAGCACACTTTACTAACCATGGCAACACACCAGGCAGCTACAAGAGCTGGACTGAAGCTTAATTTATTGCACAGTTATCGCTAAGCAACCACAAGATTGGAACGAACAGTCATTAGTCACTTCCACCTGGGACTGAATTTTAACCAAAGCAATCTAATTGAAAGGCTTTGCACTATCTTTTATCAATCTTTTGATTCGGCCAAACCAAACAAAACGGCTTCTTCTAAAAGGAGTCTAAACAAAATAAAAAACTTCTTACTGCCATTTGTTGTTTTTTAATGGCAGGATAATAGTTCTGAAATCAAACATTCTGCTCACTTCTTTTTTTTCCTTTTCTTTAAGATTACTTCTTAGAACTCCTGGTCTAAAACTATGATTTGCTTCTTTTTATAGACTAATTATCATTAAGAAATGTTAGCACAGCAAAAAACTTTTTCAATCCTCAGTTAAAAAGCTACAAACAGCTTAATCAGCAGGAGAAAAAAAAAGCAAAAATATACTAGTAGTTGAAAAATAGGCAGTACACTAATACTGACAATTTTGAAATCTGCAAAAAGCATAAAGAAAACACTTATGATCTTAGACAAAAAGCTTGCAAACAATACCTGTTAAGACCATGGATATGTCTAAAAACACAAAGCCCTGAAGAAGTGGCTTCACCTTGACCATCTGCCGGACCCGCACCCAGCCGCTCTCTCACTCCCCCTCCTCAACAGGACAGGCACAGAAAATAAGATGGAAAAGTAGATCAAGTTTCTCTACTTTGTACCCATATATCTGGCAGTATATCAAGACAGCTAGGGCAGAAACAGTGTTTTCTTGAGCTGCACAAAACTCCTCCTCTCGTCCCAATTCCATCCTCTGCTCCACGACATCACCACCACTCCTAGAATGCCAATACACAGGGAACAGGACAGTCAGCTGAAAGGAGCTGTCTTCTGCTAATGAAACTATTCCAGAGAGACCACATTTCACAGCCACTTCTAGCTAGAAAATTATGATAGCTAATGGTTGCCCAGTAGGCTGTTCACTACTTTCAACATTTTTTAAACGTGTCAGATATCGATCCATATAAATCAGTGTGCTTCATAATTCAGTAAATATCCTATAGCTTTTTCTGTGAAATCATATTCTATTGAATATTGAATATAATCATTAAAGTTTCTCCAATTTGACCACAGATTAACTTCAACATTAAATATGCAACCTTGGAGTTTTTTAATATAAAAATGTTTACATTTTTATTATTAGAAAAAACACATTTAAAATACAACAAATGTCCATAGTTTTCCCTGGTGAATAAAGGGCAGAAATAGCTACAGGTAATTATGCCAGTCACATTACTCAATAAGCTTGTGTGAGTCATTTGGATACTGTGGAGATAGAGGCTGTAAAAGAACCTGATTAGAATAAAATACTATTAATTAAGCCTCATCATATCCTGAAAGATAGGCAAGTGATATGCCTTTATAGAGACAACATAAATTGTCTTGTTCAATGTCACATTGCCTCAGGGGAATGACAATTTCCAGTGAACTAACATATAGCTTTCAGGTGGGCATCATCTGGGGGAAACACAAAAGTTCCATCTTCTCCTGGAGAGGAAAATATCTTTTGTCTTTTATTACTCATAGTGCTCGAATATCTTTAGTGCCCTCTGGTGTACACTTCAGTAATCAATATATGCATAAAACAAAAGATAATCGGCACTGCTCTGAATAAAACCTTCAGTTCATCTTTCTCACTACTTCTAAACAAGCTTTCAACTCCTAGGACAAGGAGGAGATACAGTAAACAGCTCCATGCATTTATTGACCCAAAGCATCATTGAAAAGATAGGTTTCAGCAACTACTCTAAATATAAGCATTAATAGAAAATACAATTTTTGCTCTCTGTTAATACAATTGACACCATGAATTCAGTTCTCCTCACCTCTTGCAGTCTCTCATTTGACTCTAATAACACTACCAGAACCTACCCTCTTTGACTTGAATAATATTACTGTATTTTTATCTAAAAAGAAATCCAAACAAAGAAACCCTCTGTAAACCATTTCCACTTTTTCCACTTTCTCATCCATTCCATCTCTTCCTGCTTTAACACAGAGGGGCTTGACAGGAATAAGCTGTATGACCAGTGTAAACGTCACTGTTTCTCTCACTGCTGACAACTTAAATCATCCCTTCTTTGCACCAGCAATCTTAGGACACAGTCTCATGTTAGCCTGTATCTGATACAACTCCAAATCCCACATGCTGGATCTAGCAAGCCTATGGCCTTAGGGAAACCCGAAGAGCAACCTGAACCAGGAGAAAGCTGTTCATTTTTATTTTTGGGTGATGCTTATGCTGTACCAGTGACTGTCACAGCTGGCAACCGCATGATTGTGAGACCTTATGCAAAGGAGACACCTCCAGGAAAAGCTGTTTGTCAGCAGCACAACATGACACTGAATGAGCTGTAACAGAGACTGATCAAACCAGAAGTCCACAATTTTGAGCTCCCCAGTATAAGATAGACACCGATATACCAGAGTGATTCCAGCAGAGAGTTACCCAGATGACCCACAGGACAGAGCACATGATGCACTGGGAGAGGCTGAGAGAACTGGGTTTAGGTTTTTTCAGCCTTCAGAAAGCTTTGGCAGCATCTTGCTGCTGTCTAAAACCATGTAGCAGGAAGGTGTAGATAAGAGAGACAAACTCTTTCAAGTGGTCTGCAGAGGTTGTAAAATCTATGTACTTGAAGGTATTCAAAACTCAGCTGCACACAGCCCTGAGCAATATGCTCTTGTTGAAGCTGCTTTGAGCAGGGGGCTAGACTTGGTGATCTCCAGAAGTCCCTTCTAACATCTCTTAGTCTATGCATTTATTAAGTGCATCAAGTCTTTTCAAATAATCATACCAACATGATTCCTATTGAATTTTTTCTTTTGAAAAAAATTACTAGAATTTGAATATCAAACCACAGAGCGCTTCAACTTGTACTTTTTTAAAGCAAAAACAAAACCTTACTCAGGGAAAAAATTCCATTTTCATCACTCACAAGAAGTGACTGAAGTAAAAGCTTTGAGATGCCCTTGCTCAGCTGAGGCATTTCAAACAGCACACGCTCATCCGTGAACCACTGCCTTTCACAGCTGATGAAAACCATCTTACCTCCTGGAGTGATCAGGATTACTGGACCTGCCCCTAACCGAATGCTGAACAAAGCACAGCATAGACAAACCCACCCATTCAGGCAGGTACTGCCAGCTACCACTGGCCAGATGTAAAAGACTGTGGTTACTGAAATAACAAGATCAACTGGAGAGGCCTAGAGAATGGCAGATAGCCGACAGAACTCCAAAGCACAACACTGGCCCTGCACACAGCATGTTGTCTCTCAGCGACTGAGCCTCACAGCTCAGAGAGAAGCAGGCCAGGTATCCACACATGCCTGTCACAAAAGGCCAAATCTCAGCTGAGATGTAGCATGAGTTGTGAGCCAAGAACAACTAAACTGAGTAATACAAGACCTGATTCAGAAATCACATTTCCCCGGACCCCTATGCACATGTAACAATAATTTAGCTGAAAATAGAACAAAAAATAGCCTTTACCAGCAACAGTGAGAAAGATAAATAAGGTAGCCTTCAAAACTCATTTAGGCATAGGTAAAAAAGTTAACACTTTGGAAAGACTTTCTGGAATGTAACCTTAATTTTTAAAATTTACTTGTAACAATAACTCTGCATTAATTAATCCTTCTCTGTTTCATAGGCTGTTCAGTTGGGAATTATCACAAAAGCACAAACCTGCTTCTGACAGAAAAAAAGCTGGAAGTCAGATTCCTATTTATACTGAGATCATTCTTGCATCTGTGACATTTTGGGAAGTTTCCAAGGGGCTTCAGTGTATATATTATCTTTCTGTTATCAGTACAGGTAACATCTGAACTTGGAACTAGACCTAACTGTTGCATTTGAAGCTGAGGTACCTAACCCTATCCAAAACTACCTCAAATGAAGAAAATCAACATACTATGAAACAAGGGGAAACCAGCACACTATGAAACATGAAGAAATTTGATTGGGAGCTAAGAAATGGTAAACACAGTGGTATTTACACCAAGAATTAGTGTCTAACTCACACGGTGCTCATCACATGGCTAAAGCAGCAATTACCACTCCAACCTCCAATCCCCTTTGTCCATGACAAAAAATTACTGTGAGTAACACATGCCTACAATTTCTACACCAGGGCATAAGGAATGCTGAAAATCTTCAAGAGCTTACTTCCAGAGGTCAGAATGAAAACTCTGGAAGCTCTTTCGCCAGCCATTTAGACAATGAGGACTGAAATGTGTCATAAGCAGCAAACACGTCGGTGCGGGTGGTAACCACTTGAGCCATTCTTAATTCAAATATTAATTATGGACACATTCAGCTGTCCAGTTTTAACTCCCCCTGGTACGGGGGAGCACTGTTCTCCTGGCTGCATGACAGCAGCCACACGACAGAACAAGCAGGGGCCCAACCTTCATTCCCACCCCGGCAGCACCCAGACCGGAGGGTCCTGCGCTGACCTGCCTGCCAGAGGCCATTCCTTCGCTTAAGCCACGAGGCAGACACACAGTGAAAACAAGAACTTTAAAAACTTTTTTTTTTTAAAGTTGTTGAGCTGTTTTGAATGTGTGACCAAAAAGAACCAGATCCCAACACACGAAAAGAAGTTTTTGACAAGCTGCAGGAAGCAGCCGAGGCAGCAGCTGCGGGCAGGGCCGAGCCAACGCGCCGGGGGGGCACGGACACCCCCCCGCGCTGTGCGGCGGCCACAGCCCCGGGACCTGCGACGGCGGCGGGGGGGACGCTACTTACAGCCCTGGTCTCGTACAGCACCAGCTTCTGCACGGAGCTGATCAGGGGGGCGGCGGCCGCCACCGGCATGGCAGCCCCGAGGCGCGGCGGGGGCTGCCCGGGAGCAGCCCGGGAGCAGCGGGAGCCGGGGGAGGAACACGGCGCGGCTGAGCGGAGAACCACGGCCGGCACCGAGGGAACCCGGAAGTGCCGTGCGCCAACGCGCAGGCGCGCCCACGGGAGGCCGCGAGAGCGCGCCTGCGTCGCGGAGCGCGTCAGGCGCCGCCCCTCGGCAACGGCGGCTCCGGGCGCGGCGGCGGCAGCGGGGCACCGGGGGGGGCGGGGCGGCGGCGGCACCGCATCCGCATTGGCTCTCACTTTCCCTGCTCCCGCCGGGAACCGCTCCCCGCGAGGTGAGCACGGTCAGCACCAAGAACAGCTCCGCAGCCCCGCCCACGCCCCGCCGCCCCTCCTTGAGCGGGGCGGGGCCAGGAGCAGGGGGCAGGGCTCGGCCGTTGCCGGGGCGGCCGGAGGCGCGCAGGGCCGTGGCGGCAGCGGGGGCGCGCACGACGGGTCTCCCACCGGGCGGGGGGTTCTCACCGGGTGTGTGTTCATGGTTTAGTTCTTTGCTTTGGTTGTGGTGGGTTTTGTGAATTACGAAATTGACCCTTGGGAGGGTTTGGGGAGGAGTGAGACTGCTGGGAGCAGCAGGTAAAGCTCAGCCGGTGAGTTTTCTGTCGGGGCAGTGGGGAGTTGGTTCGCATGTGGAGGCTTTTTTCTTTTTTTAATATTAAAGTGCTTACTGCTAAAGTGCCTGAACATTTGAATTTGATGTTTCAAGACCAACGTTTTCAGATTCTCATCCTGAAGTAGATTCTTTTAGTTGAAGTTTTTATTTTAGTTTAAAACTGACTGGGAGTTGTGTGGGGCTGTGCTGGGTTGAGTGGTTGCATGTGGGTTTTGCTGGGACTGTGAGATTGAAGTGGCCCTCTGAAGACAGCGAGGTTTTGTTTCGCCTTTTCCAAACAAACTTCAGCGAGCTCGTCACGTTTGGCCTCCATTTTGTTTGAAAGCTCCACGCAAATTTTCTTCCAACTTACCTTAGTTAGAAACTTGTTTTGGTTTTAATTTGTTATGTAGCACTGGACTTGCAACCACCCGCATTCCTGGAAGAGCTGGGATATGTGAGAGGATGACAGAAGGATCACGAACTGTGATTTAATTCTGTTATTATTCGTGTGCCTGCCTGTGTGGACAAAGAGAGTAGTTCCATTGACCATGATGGGGCCGTTCTGTGTCTGAAGCACAAAACCAAAGGTCCTGACAGGCCCATGGTTCATTTCAGAGACCAGAGGGAAGTTACAATCGTGTGGTAATTGGAGCAGGAAGGAAAAATCAACAAAACAACTAAAAAAGAGCAACAAGCAATATGAGAGTAAAGAAAAAGTCATATCAGCAGTCGGTGATCAGGGATTGTTCTGACAATCCTTTGTTTTTCAGAAGTGGGGTTTCTGTCTTTTGATGGTTGCATTGTGTATGTTCTCTAAATGCTCTTTCTTCTTCTAAAAGCTGTCTTTTTTACAAATCCATTCACCTCGTAATTCAATTCCATTTTAAGGTCATTTTACACACATGTAACTGCTGTACTTTATAACAAACTCTTTTTTTCCTTCTAGCCTTAGCAAACACATGGCTTCACAAGAGGGAAAACAAGCTGAGCCCTTTACGGACATCTTTGATGAAGATGAAGCTGAACAATCCTTTCTGTTGTCCAAGCCCACTTGCTTTATTGTCTTTGGAAAGCCAGTAAGATGTCTGATAGAAGTTTTTTCTTCAGATATTCTGCTAACAATTTTACTTTTCTTTTCAAAACGTTAGTTTAACAGGGCTACCAAAAGGGTCAAATACCTACTTTTTTACCTTTGCCACTCTTCAAATCCTGCAGAGGATGGTAAAAATTCTGGTCTCATTTAATGAGACTAATTTTTGCCTTCAGTGACCAGTCAATTGCAATTAAAAATGTTATTATTGTACTAAAAGTTACATGTTGCTCAAAACGTTTCTTCTCTTTTGGCATTGACATCTGGATTGTTTATATTTTTGTGGTGGTTTAACCCCAGCCAGCAAGCAAACCCCATGCAGCCTCGTGCTTACTCACCCTGGTGGGGTGAGACAGAGAATCAGAAGGGTAAAGGTGACAAAATGCATGGGTTGACAAAAGCCATGCACACGAGCAAAGCAAAACAAGGAATTCATTCACCTCTTCCTATGGGCAGGCAGATGTTCAGCCATCCCCAGGAAAGCAGGGCTCCATCACACTTAATGGTGACTTGGGAAGACAAACACCATCACTCCAAAAGTACTTCCCTTTCCTCCTTCTTCCCCAGCTTCCTATACTGAACATGACACCGTATGCTCTGGAATATCTGTGTGTGTCAGTCAGTGTTCCCTCCCAGCTGTGTTCCCTCCCAGTTCCCCATCCACCCTCACTCTCCTCGCCAGTGTGGCAGTATGGAAATCAGGAAATGCCTTGGCTCTGTGTAAGCCCTGCTCAGCAGTAACAGAAGCATCTCTGTATTATCAACACTTTTTTTTCAGCAGAAATCCAAGACACAGCCCCACACTAGCTACTGTGAAGAAAATTAACTCTACCCCAGCCAAAACCAGAACAATGCTATTAAAATATTTTAATTTTTAATAAACTTGACAGGTTAAAGATAAATTGGTGTAAAAGAACATTCAGGTTAATGTAATGACTTACAGACATGCAATGAGATATTACAGATCTTTGTATTTGGAAACATTCAAAATCCACCAAGTCTTGATAAAAGGATCTGCACTACATTTTAACTGTAATTCAAGGTCTCTCTTTTTCTAAAATAATTTGTGGTCTCTTTAACTTAGAAAACTTTGATGGTTTTTAATCCTAAACTTTTCAGATTGTTTTTTTTTCCAGATGTGGGGTTGCATTAGTGCCTCAGTTTGCTGAAGGGAGTTCTCTTTTTTTGGTACAAGTTTGTCTTATAACATGTCTTATGGTTATATGCACTTGTTAAAGTGTCCTCAGCTCAGTAGAAAACTACAGTGAACTAACTCATCTAGTTTTAAATGAACATCAAATTTTTAACCTTACATGAAAAAGGTAACTTTATGTTTTATAGACCAAACCACCATAAAATTCTCACCGAAAGACATTACAAAAAAATTCTCATATTCTCAACCATTGCCTTCAGTAAACGTTTGACATTAATATATAACAAAGGGTTGAAATCGTACAGGCTTTGCCAGGAAAGCAGGGAATTAAATAGTTTATTTTTATGATAATATTTTTTATATATATGACTGATGTGCAGAGCACCTATCCTATTTGAGATAGTGCCATTAAAGCAAAGCCAAATACATTCTCCTCACACCTGTAGGATATAAGGTCTGAGTAGGCTGGAGTGTTTGTTGATACACTCCTAACTGGGAATGTAATTTATTTGTGGGGTTTTGCTATTTTTTATCACAAAATTTATCAAGGACAAACAAACTGTCAAAATGGGTCTTCTTATATGCCCTTCTGAAAAAAGGGCACAATCCTAAGGGTGGAAGATGGTGAGTTCTGCAAAATCCCATTCAGATAATCACTCTTGGAGGCCTCAGCTCTCAGTTATGTTGGTTCCTCTGGATTCATGTAAATGATAAAGATTTTGTCAGTATCAAACCAGATCTGTGGACTAACAAGGACAGTTTTTAAGCATTTGTTGTTTTAGTGAAAAAATATTGTTCCTATGTATCCCACTCAGGGTTGAGCAGGTTTGCATCATAATTTGCTTTGAGGCTAAAGATAATAAATTTTAGTCCTAAGGAATTTCTCATAGGAATTTGTGGTCAAATCATAGCTGAGTTTTAGATAGAGTTACTCTGAAACAAACAGTCTAATTACTTTGGAGATAATTAGCTACAAGGGGCAGTAGCAGTGTATTAGCAATGCTGGGTAATAC
Source organism: Corvus kubaryi (assembly GCF_017639235.1). Classification (NCBI taxonomy): domain Eukaryota; kingdom Metazoa; phylum Chordata; class Aves; order Passeriformes; family Corvidae; genus Corvus; species Corvus kubaryi. The sequence goes on along the minus strand of NW_024582091.1, from coordinate 25,713,567 downwards.
AAAGTAGAGGATGGTATTAAGAAGAGTATTTTGTGTTTGCCCAATGCATAACTCTGAGGCCTAATCCCAATTGTAGATTTCCATTGTTTTTATCATGTGAAAATATGTTCTTTGCGTTATGTGTTTGGATTTGTTCTGTCTGTTTTTCTTTTAAAAGTGTATTTTTCATTTTAAGGGTTCTGGAAAGAAAACATTAGCTGGAAAACTAGCACAGAGATGGAACTGCATTTTCATAGAAGGTAAACATATGCTATATTTGGAACATTGCTTTGGCTTCACAATAGCTTTTGGTTTAGAATACCCTCACTGTTCCCTGTAATTCAAAGGGCATGTTTCTGATTGCAGCAAACACTTCTGATAAGGACTAAGTAACCATTTTACCACGAATAAAATTGCTGATAGTGGCCTTTTAGTTATTGAAAGGCTTAGAAAAATCACTGTGGGTTTTTTTTCATCATAATCAAATTCTATTCCCAATCATGTAAGGGGATCCATGTGACCCTTCTTGTAAACATGGGGGCAACTCATTCAACTTCAAAGAGCACAGATATTTTCCAGTGCAGACCATGAAAAAATAGGAGGATCTTTCCATTCTGTTTGTGCAGTGTCCAGTACAAGGGAATGTACTCCAGGAAGCAGAGTTATTTATCAAATGAAGTGTCTTTATCTTCTTTTGAAGATTTGGAATTGTAACATGGTAAAATTCACTTTTAATAAAGTTCTTTTTTGACTTAGGTACGTATAGAATTTTTAATTCATAGTATTGTATAACAAGGAAAAAAACTAATACCTGGTCCAAAAAATAGATCATACCAAAATCAGAAAGGACCTTAGGAATGTACTTAAGCCAATCCACTCTGTTTGAATGTATTTAATCCAGTACTGACAAATGTTCATCAAATTTGTTTTAAAAAATTTCTGGGCGGTCTATCTCTGTAACACACTCTTTGCCATTAGAAAGTTTTTCTTAGCAACTGATCTAAATCTTGATTACTGCATTTATAAGCCTTGTTTCTAGTACATTCAGGGAATTACTCTTTTCTTATTTTGTTCATGGGACTTCTTTTAATCTTCTTTTAGCTAATGAACCCACACGTGTGTACACACTTGTTTCAACTTATGCTAGTAAATTTTTTTCATTTTCTACATCAGAAAAGAAAGAAACAAAGAAGTTCAACATACATAAACATGAACAATTTAGTTCAGAAAGAACCTCCAGAGGTGACGGAGTCCAACATTCCTGTCAAAGCAGAGTCAACTAGAGAGGGCTGCTTAGTTCAGTCTGGAATATCTCCAAGGACAGAGACTCCACCTCTTCCCAGAGAAACACTTTGCAATGTTTGACTACCTTCTTGATGAAAAATTGCTTCCTAATTACCCCATTCGAATTTCTCATGTTCCTATTCATGTCTGTTGCCTCCTGTCCTAACTGCACTTTTGTGCAGACTGTGGTTCTGTCTTTGTGACCTCCTAGTAAATAGTTTTAGATAGCAGTAAGAGCTGTCTGGTTTTTGCCAGGGTGAACAAGGCCAGTTCTTTTGGCCTCTCCTCTTCTTTAGGCTGTTCAACTCTTCTGATGGTTTTGGTGTCGTCCACTGAACTTGCTCCAGCGTATCAACATCTGTCCTGTGCTGCGTTAAAAATAAACCAAGACAGAAAATTATTCTCAATGTTTTAAATGTTCTCAATCTTTTAAATGATGAAATACTTTCTATTAATTTATCCGATGAATGGGTCAATACTCATAAGTAAAACAGGGCCAGCGTGCGCACAGATTGCTGAATTTCAGTTGCCTGTATTGTTTATTAGTACATTCCCTGTCTCTGTTTTGGCCCATGGCAAATATTGTTCTCCCAAACACCTATCCATAGTATGAAAGGTAAGATGTGCAACAGTCATCATTCCTAGTAGGAACAGTTGGAAAACAGCCACTGTGTTTTGAGAAGAAAGATTATGGCTGTATAGGCATGAGTCACCTGGCTTCAGGACCTTTCCCTGGCCTGGTTTATTAGTAATATAAATGTAGCCTTAAGAATCATTCTTTAAAACTTTTGTTAAATGTCTGATTATTTAATTCATACAGTAGTGTGAACAACTTCCAGGGTCGTTCTAGTATGATGTCACTGTCCATAGAGACATAGGGCAGTCTTTGAATTTGATGGATGTCACTTTTCTAAAAGGAGATGATTTTGTGTGATTTTGTGTGTCTAAACAGTTCTTCTAAATCTTGGTTTTTAATTTAAAAAGTGATTGAGCTCAAATACTCATCTCTGAATTGCAAGATAGTAATGCTGATTTAATTTATATCAGTCATTCAGATAATCTTGCAGAGCTGCTGTTGTGCATTTTTGTGTAGTATATACAGGGTTAAATTATAGGGAGAAACTCCTACCCAGACCTTGCCATAAGGCAGCAGGTTCTGGATGGGCGAACTATAATAACGGCCCTAAATATAATGGCTGTTCATTCAAAAATAGTCTAGTTGCTTGGAGCACACATATATCTTCCTCTGTGTGTATGTGTATGCGTATGTAAGTATGTATCTGCATGTACATGTCTGTTTGGAAAATATTTTGTATAAATTAATTTAATTTTCTTATGTTTGATATGCTTCCTTAGCTTCAGAAGTAATTCAAATGAATATTCAACAAGAAACAGAATATGGACTTAAGGTAAAGATCTAATCTTGTAAGTTTTGTCACATTTTTGACAAACACATGCTATATAAGACTATGTTCTGCATTTTATCCTAGTGTCAAGAATTGCTTTGTCAAGGTCAAAGTATTCCTGAGGAATGGGTTACAGAAATGATTCTGCAAAAGATTGAGTCACCAGAAGTTGCTCATTTTGGCAAGTATATTTATAGCCTAAACTTCTTAGAATGTGCTAGCTATAATTTTACATCCATTTTACATCCATTGGTGCTCAAATATAATTCTAGCCTTTTCTTGTGCTCTTCAGGTTGTGGACTATCAATAAACTGAAAGTGTGTTTAGGGATTAACTTGCCAGTATGGGAGATCAGAAAGTGTCGTACTGGTCCTATGTTGTGTTAATTTTGAGAAAATGATTTTCCCAAAATTTTAAGTGTGGATATGACTCTTATTTGACAATATTATCTGTCTAGAAGAATTTTAGGATTTAAAACACAGACATTTTATTCTTCAATCCTTCTAAAACAACAACATAACAAAAACTCATCAGCAAAAACATTTTAAACATTTTAAGTAATGAAAAATAAGGAAAACAGATTATTGAAAATGCAAAGTTATACAGCTTTTTTTTCCTCTTACAGTGTTATTTATTCCCTTTGCATTTTGTGACACAGAGTAAGATGGATGAGAATAGTAATGATAGTGGCTACAATTCTTCTATTTGAGGAAAGATTATGTTAATTGAGGCTGTCAAGACAAGTGCTGCAAATCTTGCTAGTGTCTGAACCTGCTTCCCTGATGAGAAAACAAATATACTGCTAAGAGGAAAGGAAGTAAAAAGGAAATGTAGTTTCTTTTTCTTGTTTTGACTTTTATTTGAAATTTCCATTGTAGGAGAGAGACAGGTATAGTGCCAAGAAAATGTTAGTTTCTACTGCTCTAAAAATTAGCCTGCTTTTTTTAAGCTTTCAGTTGCAATGGGTTTTATTCCTTCTCTAGTACAAGACTCAACGGTTTTGCAAAATATGCAGCCTTACCTGGTGAAACCAGGCTTTTAAAACAGTATAAAAAAGACAGAGAGATAGGGAAGAAATTTAAAAAACAAAAAAGGGACACAAGAAGCTGCTGGAAGAGGTAGCAGCAGAAATGCCAGTCTCTTAATCCGTATGTTAGGACTTCGGTAAGGGCATGAAGAGGCTTCTCTGTTACTGGAGTTCCCCTCCTTGAGTCAATCTGAAGATGTGTGTATCACAGAGGAGCACAGAGGTCCTGGAGACTGTAAACATGACTGTAAAGTTTGGTTCTTGTAGCCAAGACACCTTCTGCATTACAGATGCCCCAAGGTAGGAAAGAATAGAATAACCAACATCCTCACTATTTTTCCTACCAACTAGAACTGACCTCCAAAACCAATTTTTGTTTAGTATTTTCTAGTTCTAATAACTTTTTGTTTATCAACTACTATCTTAATGAATCCTTGGGAACCTTAAGTAGGTTTTCAGCAGGAACTAATCAGTTAATTCACTGTAAATTATTCATTAAAGGTTTTAGAAACTGTATGAAAGGTTGGGTTTTTTACTTTTAGTGTTTGTAAAATACAAGTTTATAAACAGTGCACACAATAAACGTGTCTCGAAAGCTTCTTGGTAATCCCCTGGTTACTTTTTGATCTAGTTGATAGTTGCCTTAGGTATGATTTTTAGTCTCCCCACATACTGATTTGGGGGCAAACACTCTCTCAGAGAGTGGTTTCCCACGTTACACTCCCATTCGCCCCACATCAGCTGTTGTTATCTGGGATGTATTGATAAGCAGAGGCTGTGCACCATCTTCACACCTCAGTACCAGTTAGAATTCTCTAAAAGTATCAACAATTTAGAATCCAGGATTTTACTTTCCTAGAGGAATGACTATATATTATGCTCTCCCTTGCTTATCCTCTTCTTCTTTTGCACCTATGGGTAGTAGCTTCCCAAAGAAGTAGGAGTCTTCATTCCTAACACCTCTTGCAAACACTGCTGCTACGTTTTTGTGCTGCTCAGACTTGCATTTAAATGTTATTACATAAAATTCTAAGCATGTACTGTTCCTTTAAGGGAATATTCTTATTATTTGGCTAAAACCATCCACCTGATTTTTGTTTAGTCTCTCATTCTGACCTTATGAATATTGATTCTGTTGCTATTCAGTAGTTCTTACTGCATGCATGCAGCCATCAGTAGTTATAGTACTGTCCTAGGAACTTGAAGCCACAAGTTCATCTGTGGGGCTGAGCACTGTAATACTAGGAAAAAGATGTTATTACCGCTCTGCTTGTCATATCTAGCCAATGTTTGTTTGCCAAACAGGTCTCAGCATTGGGAGTCCTGAGTGAACAAATGCTTACCAAATTATCCATGTGCATATAGAGTGCATAGTGTCTCCTTTTGAAAGGCAGGAGAGTGGTTCAGACTTTCTTCATTGTCCATGGAAGCCAGAACATTTAAAGGATGTATAAAAAGCCTAGACTCCTAGTTTAAATGCTTTAAATCTAAGAGTGGCTATTTTTTGCACTGCCTTTTATTAAGTCTTAGTGGCAAAAATGGTCACTGAAAGCTTGTTACTTTTTAGGCACTACAGTGTCTGAGCTAGGCACTTAAAGCAGGTGGTCTGAGTATGATCTTTCATATCTACATGTTTTTTATTGAGTTAACAAATGTTGAGAGGACTCTATAAAGCTGGAAACAACACACCTTTTTGTCTGTATTTCATCTGCAGCAGACATGGGTGCACAGGTTTTTTAGCAGTTTTATGTCATGTACATGGTTTAAAATTGTACCACTACATGTATTGTTTGAAGGAGATGAGTATAACTAGCTCTGTAATTGACAAACCCTCTAAAAATATGTTCAATAAAATGTATTTGGCAGGTTATGTTCTCACTGGATTTCCTTCTCTCTCAGAGGAATACATGACTGTTCCACAGCAAATAGAGAAAATAATGAATCTAAAATTAAAACCAGATGTCCTGATTAACATTAAGGTAATGTCATCTTCAGTAACTTCCTAGTATTTCTTGTAATTATTAGTTGACTCATATGCTATGTATGCCAAATATATTATTTTTCTCTGTATACTTGAGTATAGAATTTATTGAGGAATGATAAATTCTTCTCTTTTATATTGGAATAGAATTTCACTGGTTTGTTCCATTATAAGCGTTGCTCAAGTAAAATAATGAACATGTCCTAAAACTTCAGCAGCAGTTACAGTCTTTGCACCTCTACCAATTAGAAGATACAGGTTTTCAAGAAAAGGAAACTTTGAATTACATGATTATTATGGGATTTTGGACACATGTACATCTGCCACTTGTGTAATGCAGGAAGAAACTTCTCACATATGGAAGTTAAAAAGCAAATAGTTTTATTTTTCTGTCACTAATTGTGCAACTGCTTCATTATTAATTCATCTTGTTCACAAATCTCAATTTCTTCATGAGCAGTGATATGTCGTGCCAGATATTTTACAAAGGTGACTCTGGTATAACCAGAGAAAAAAAAAAAATCATTGTTAGTGTGGGATTTAGAGGACTTTCTCAATGTAACTTAAAAGAATGGACTTGCTTGCTACGTCCACATTATAAACAAAACAAGGCAAGATGGACTCTGCAGACATCAGGCCAACTGCTTTGGCCAAACACTGCTAAGCTGTCTTGTTAGTCAGAATGGGGTGGCAGTGCCCAAACTGCCCACAGGGAAAGGCCTGAGCCTGTGCCATTCTCCAGATTGTGCCCAGCTATTCACTGGGGAGGGTTCTGGCTGGCCCACACCGAACTGTGCCAGACTCCATGCAGACAAAATAACCGTACCGATGGTCACGAACACGCTTTCAGGCCCTTCCTCTAGCAGTGTTTTATTTATAATCAACTAGGTCATTTTTGTCTTCTCCTTTGAATGTGCAGAGTGAGCTGCTGAGACAGCTCTGAATAGTCAGCGTCTGGTGGTGTGCTACATTCTCATTGGGATTTTGATTCTAGTTGGCATCTCTGTGTATTTTGTCAGATGCTAAGCCTCAGGGTATGGACCTACTCTATCACTTTTCAGATTTAACTCAGTGTTTGTTTTAATCCCATACTTTTAAGACTGAATTTGCTTAAACATGCATAATGAAAATTGGTGAATGCCTACTTCAAACCTTTTTTATGTGGTCTTGGAGAGATCCTAAAACATCAAAGAAACATATTTTTGTGCTGCTTTTCAGGCAAATTTATTTTTTCAGAAAGTCAATCTTTGTTTTAATACTACGTAGTGAGCAATCCCTGTTCTTGAGAGTATTCATGAGTAACAATACAAATAGAAGAGTGATACTAACTACACTAGAAAGAAAAATGAAATTCTTCATTTCATGTAGTAACATGATCTCCTCCAGGAAAAGGACTGAGACTAAATGTACATTAAAAATCCTTGCCCCAAAGTCAAAGAAATAAGTTTGCCTTTGGTTTCAATGGATTGAAGCTGTTTTCACAGATATGTCAGAGTTGTAACTATTTTCATTAGCTCAAAAAGAAAGGAAGAAGGAAGATTGTAGATAACTGTGGCAATAATGAAATACTGTTATTAGTAGACCAATTTAGAGAAATTTTGTCTCTCCAAGAAAAAGATGTTCTAGCAGGACAATAAGCACATGATTTCCTTTTAATTTTTCCTTGCTAGTGTCCAGATTATGATTTATGCCAAAGAATATCAGGACTAAGGCAAAATCCTGATTCAGGGGAGATATATCAGAGGAGCCAGTGGGATCCTAAAGTTACTGACAAGCATAAGAAAGAGAAAGATCAGGATGAAGAGGAGGATGAAGAAGAAGATGAGGAGCAGGAAGAAGAAGAAGGAGAAGAAGAGGTAAACATTGCTAATTTCTAAACAGTGCAAAATACTACAATGTACTTTAGACAAAGCAGAAGAAATCCTGATCTTCCAAAATATCACCATACTATGTTACGAATTTATTTTGCTCAAATTTAATCTTAATTCCATTTCTTTCCTACTTTAAGAGATGTGGGATAACACATAAGCAGTAGGTTTAAATGACAGCAAATGTTAATCATTGCATAGCGTAACCTGGACTCAGTCTTTGACTCAAAAGTCACTGATCTGTTTCTTGCCATAAGTTAAAAGTGTGTATCAGGAGGAGAAGGGTGGCTCTACACTGCCTGTTTGTGATCTAGATAAATAAAAGAGTTCTTAATTTTTGTTTATTGTAGCAACTTCTTACTAGTATTTTCAGGACACTAGCTTATTTTCTGGTTTTGGTGTTACAGTACTACAAATGGATTTTCTTTTTTTTTTTTTTCTTCATGAAGGTATTACTTTTGAATTCAGGTCAAATTTTTATAATAGGGGCCAGAGACTTATCAATGTAAGTTCTAGGCACATTGCTCTCAGTTCATAGAAACTACACTTCATCAGGATAGGATCATGGTCAGCAATCACTGGACTAATACTCATCGCAATACTCTCCAAAGCTACTTTATTTAAATTTGAGTGAAGACAAAAATTACTTTAATACTTTATTTCTGTATCTTGAAATTTTGTTTTGCAGACTGCAGAAGATCCACAAAAGAAATTAGCATCCTTTAATCAACTAGTGCAGAGGCCTGAAGATTTTCTTGAGAATGCAGAGAAAAGAATTGGAATATACAAGGATATAATGCATCAACCTTTAGAAGTAAGAAAAAGCAAAGTAGTATGATTATGCATAACAAACGATTCTTAAAATATCTTACACTGTTTTTATTGGGGTTTTTTGTTTGAGATTTGTTGTATTGAGGTGTGGTCATGCTTCAACATATCCCCAAATTCTGAAATTTATTCTGAAATCAGTGATACAAAGTTGTCATCTGTAGGTGTTTACACTCTGGAGTCAAGATAAAGTAATCCACTTTGACTTTTAAAAGTGAAACCATACCTGCCACCACAGATGCTTTCTAAATCTAGTAAGTGAAATATTTGAAGACTCCAGTGTTTCATCACCATTACCAGAGTCCACTCCAGAATGCAATCCCATAAGTAATCTGCATCCATTGTCTTCCATTCCAATAGATTCCCTTCCTTACCTGCTTCATTGCCTGCAGATTTATATACACAGTAATTAGCCCATTAGTTTGTTTTACCACTTTAGTTTCTGCTGCAATTACGTTTTCTTTCCCTGTTGTGTTCAGGAAGGTGGATTTACTGTATGCCTCTTCTCTCTTCCCCTCTTTCCCACCCCCCCCCCCCCAAAAAAAAAAAAAAAAAGCCCAAGGGGCCAAAGGAATAGTCTGTTTTTTTTATTTTTTTTTGGGGGGGGTGGGGGGGTGGGTGTTGTTGTTGTTTTGGTGGTTTTGTTTTTAATCTCTTGGTTCAAGCAACTGCAAAATCCTCATTTTTGATGCCTGCTTGACAGTTACAGTTTATACCTTTCAATTTCTCTATAGATTAGTTAAACCTATAGATAAAATTGTGTAGAAGTGCTATAATGTTCTTTGCTAGAGTAACAAACTTGTTACTGCTGTGAAGGGGAAAGACAAGTGGTACCTTTGATCATTACACAATATCACACGGATTTCTTATAAGTGAACTAATGGAAAGTTGTTTAGATTAAATTACTTTACCATTTTAAGGTAAATGGTCTTTACCTTAAAAGAACACAGGGTTTTATCATTGCCCCAGGCAGAATTTGAGATGATGAAATTGAAAATGAAACAAAAATATTGTAAGATGTGCAGTTTGCACTGATAGGGAGAGAGATGGAATTAACTTTGGAGAATGCACTTTGATTTCTTGATAAATTGTTGGGATTAAGTGGACTAGAAGTAAATGTGAAATACTACAGTGAGGAAGGAAACCTAATGAACAACAACGTGAAAAAATTGGCTAGACTTCAGTACTTCAGACAGTCTGCAATTTGTGGGGATTTAGTCAAAACTGAGTCAATAAATGAGATGCTATTGTTTGAACTCAAATATTATGGATGTACTAATAAGACTGTAAGACCATTGTATATAAGAGAAAGTACAAACTATTATCCTCTCTTTAGAAGAGTATTAGAAAGAAATAGTTATTATCTATTTCTACCACAGATAGGGCAGATGATTTAATTTACAGTATAGAAGACAGACTAGATGAAGTAAGCCAGGAAATGAACTCTGACCATAAATGTAGCGAAGAACTGGAATTGATTACCTTCAAAGTTGTAAAGTCACCTTCAATAGGCATTTTTAGGCCTGAGGTGAGACCAGCATTTGTCAGGAATGGAATGAGTGTTCTCAGTCGTCAGAGAGAGGCATTAACAACTGACGTGGGATGTTTATTTTAGTCTAAGACCTTATGTTCTAGCATGAAAATTTAAAATAAGAAAAATAAAATACATGGTCCAAATTTTAAAGGAATTGGGATTCAGGACCAAAATTAAAACATTGGTTTCATGATTGGCATTTCCAAGAAATGTATTAATTGACATTGTCATCATTTTCCAGCAAAGAATTAAGGTGGAATTAGACAATTAAAAGTTGAATTCATACACAAAATGTTACTGTATCTTGATATCTTTTAGCTCTCTTGCATTTGAACTAGGACATCTAAGTTATCTTCTGAACCCATTGTAGCCCCAACTTTGGAATTATCACTATATTTATCTGTCATCAAATCAAAGTTCCTCTCCAGAAGATTTTATAAGCCATTAATGCAATGAATTTTGATTTTGCTGAAGCCCCCAGGAGTCCAGCCTTTGATATGTGTAGGAACAGAATGAGTTTCAGTGTCATTATCTGGTTAATCATACTCAGTTGACAGTTATGTCTTTGTTCTTAAACAGGAATTCTTGACTGACCAGGATTGTCGATATCTTATTGAAGTGGATGGAAGTCAGCAACCAGATCATGTCTTTGAGGTAAATAAACTATGCACCAGCTAAGTTAACCTCCACTAGAAAATAATTTCTCAATTTTGTGGATTGTTTTCCTGTTGGCAAAATTTTAAGTCGTGTTTAAAACACATTCATTTACTATTAGAAAACATGACTTTTGAAATACTTGCTTTCCTTCTTCTGTTAGTTGTAGGATTCACTGGTCTGTCCCCAGGTTTACATATATGTTGCATGAGAATATTTTCAGGCAGGCTACAAACTTTTGTATTATCTCCATCAGGTTTCAGTGCTTTTTCTGATCTGTATTAATGTAAAATATAATGAGAAATTAAAACATTTTCAGTATGATATATTTACAATACTGTTTTATTTGATGCTTGTATCTAAAACTAGATATATATTATATAATGGATTATAATTTTTATTAATTTTGCTATTTTTTGCAAGGTAATGGAAGACTCCTGATTCTTGTAAGAATTCTGCTGAGTGCTTGTGTCTAGATTTTTAGCTTGTGACAGAGCAACTTGTTCTCTCTGTTAAAAAACCTACAATGGTAAATTTTACAATGGTAAATTTTGAAGATAAATAATCTTATCCTCTGCCTCACAACCAAAAGTTCCTTCAAATCAGAACCTAGAGTATGGGGTTGAGAATGAAGTAGGAGATTGTCTTTGACAAGGTAGGAAGTGAGCTTCTCCTGCATTTTCTCCTCTGTTTGAAACAAATTGTATTGTAATTCTGTAAGTTAATTATTTCATTTTATACTTAACTTTACTACTAAGAGTGGTCCTATGGGAAAAAATCCAGTAATTTTGCAGTGTTAGAACATATGATTTCCTCATTTATGATCTGTTTGTGAACATTACAACACAAAATTTATAGTAAATGCAATCAAGTTATGTTATGATTCCAACTATTTTACCTACAAGTTAGGCAAAGACCTATTATAAAACTAGACCAAACATGACACAGTTTGCTTTTTCATTTCAAGAATACTTGCATTCAATCGAAATTACATTCAGGAAATACTTCAAATAAATTTAATATCATCTGATTCTCATTGTAGACATTTGGCTTAAATACAGTTTAAAATAAACTACTCAAAGTTGTATTGCTTCTGAATGTGTGTAATCTGATTTCCCAAAGAGATTTGCCTCTTTTTCAGATTGGAGCTCATCAGAGTATTTGCACTGCCTTGGGGGAAACCTTCACAGTCTAGTCCTTTAGTAGGCTTGGGATTCACAGCATAATGAGATAGAAAGGCTGTGATTTGGCATTTTGCACTTCCTGTATCTACCGAATAGCTTGTTAAAACCCAACTCAGTAACTAGCATGGGCCTGAGGTAGAAACTGGGCCTTAGTGTTTATGTAGCCATTATATAAACAATAAGTTACAGTTTTAAATACACTTCAGGGGCCCTTCAGATGACAAAAGCAGTGATTGGTACTGAATCAAGACTTATTTTCTCTTCAGGCAGTGGTAGGCCGGCTTCAGTCTATGGACGTTCAAAATGCAGCTCCTATAACCAGACTTAAAAGTGAACAGGAAGAAGAAACGCTGGAGGGAAAGCAAAATGTAAGTGTGCTTTTCTAAAGTGTGATTGACTGTAATAACTAGAATTATTTTTCTTTTCTGCTGTAAGCTTATACTAGAGCATCTTTGTTTCACAACAACTAGTTTTTTTTACCATGCAATAATGGCATTTTTTAAGCATTGACCTTTCAGAAATGAGAATTTAAGGTAATTCTGGGGCTGAAATCCACTTAAAAAGTATGAAAATAAAAAAAATTTGTCATTTCCCAAAAAAAGGGTAATGATTATAATAAAGCTTTGAAAAAAATGTTTGTTTTAGCAATAGAGGAAAACTTAATTCCTTCCAAGGAAATAAAGAAAGTTTAGCCAAAGGATAACAATCTCAGCAACTGACTCTTAGCTCAGTCTACTCTTTTCCTGAATAAGAAACAAGATGCTAATCCAAATCTAGCAGCATTCTCCATAACTGAGCTCACATTCATTCTATTTTCCTGTAATTAATTAGAAACATGACAAATGAGTGCTGAATTTTGTTGAATCATAGCAACTGTAATTTGTGTCCCTTCCAAATAAAACTGAAAACCAGAAGTCTTTGCATGAATGTTGTTGCCTATATTTAGTTGCAATCATCTTTCCTATTTCTTAAACAAAACTTTGAATATATGAACAGAACTGTAATGAGGAGACCCCACATTTTCAGAGAAATACCCCTCCCTTCACTTTTCTGTATTCTCAGTTCTTAACAAATTCACAAGTGAAAGACTTTCTGTGTCAGAGGTCATCAGTATTTATTAGTTAGTTAGTTAGTGTGTCTGTTTTAGTTTATGTGTAAGGTTTTAGTAACCACAGTATTCAGGGCAAAGAGTTCTGCATCTTAACTGAACTTTAGGTACAGAATTGCTTCCCTTTGTGTTGAACTTGCAGTGTCCTCCAGTTTATATGCAGAAGTCTCTGAATCGTTTGGTTCTCTACATCTACCCTCTAATAACTCATGATTTCAGACTTCTGTCCTGCTCTTATGTAGCTATACGGAAGAATTCCAGTCTGTATAATTTTATTCCTTCTTACATGACAATCTTTTTGTGGAATTGATCAGTTATATTACCTTTTTTCTGAAACTTATCCAGTTTTACTGTGTACTTTCTGAGATTAGAGCAGCAGGAGGCACATTGCAGTAAAGATGAGGGCAATATTTAAACAATTAAAACATAAACCTTTATCATCTATTCTCTCCTTGCTCAACATTCCTAACATTCAAGTTGGTTTTCTGACAGCTCTTGGGCATTGACAACATGTTTTCACAGAGGGATCTATTTTTGAGTAGTGACAGTCAGTGAAAATCCATAATTTTCTGTGTAGAACTGCTATTTTAATGCCTGGCTTTGTAGGTTCTGAAAGTTCTTCTGCAGTTCTTCACAGCCAGCACTTGTCTGTACTCTTCCGAATTTAGAGTCACCATGACTTTAGGATTCACTCACTGTAAAAAGGCTATTAAACTTATTCCTATCATATGATATTTCTGCATGCCTAAAATAGATATTTTAACATTGCTATTCCCTGACACAGATCATGGTCCTTTTTTCGTACCCTTTAGAATAAATCTTAGCCATTTTCTGTTGTCTTCAATAAGTGGCTCTTTATAATTTTAAACTTCTAAAAATGGTAAGTAAAGCCTACAGGAGCTATTTAAAATACTATTTCTTTTAAATAAATCTGAAAATGAAGTAATTTCTCTTTAAAATTGTCCTACAATTCTGAAATATATAATTAAAAAAAAATAGTTCTAAAAAGCATTGTGTGGTTTTCTTTTTAAGTTTGCTTATTTTCCATCAAAAGGTTTCAAAAAAGTCTAATAAAAAGGCATATGTAACTTCAGACAAAAATTACATTTGCTGTTATTGCTATTTTAATAAACAGGATGAACTTTTCCGAGCTCTGTCATCTTACAAGCTGATAGCACCCAGATACCGATGGCGTAGGAGCCGGTGGGGACAAGTGTGTCCCGTGGCTCTAAAGGAAGGGGACATTGTAATGGGAAACGCAGAGTTTGCTGTCAGGTTAGTGGAATTTGACACTCTTAATTTTCATATCTGTTTTATGAGATAACTGTCTATATCTGTTAGCTTCTCTTCTGTTTTAAGTTTTCTAGGTAAAATGTATGTACTGTCATCCCAAGAGGCATTGAAAAAATTTACGTTGAATCCACGGCCTTACCTCTTACCTCCAATGCCAGTTTCTCCTTGTAAAGTATTTGTATTTGGTCCTCCATTCTCTGGAAGAACGACTATTTGTAATGTAATTGCACACAATTATAAAGGAAAGGTAGGTTCATAAATATCTTAGGTAGCAAAGTATCAGCTGGGGCTTGGGAATCAGTTAAGCACATTCTTGTCGTGTTATTCACATTACAAATATAGGGATTACAGAGGAAACATAGGATTTCAGTGAAATTCATTTTTATAAAAGTAGCTACAGATCAAAAATACTTTTATATACCCGCTTACATTGCAGTTACTTGTCTTAGCATTAGAATATTATGAATAACTTTTGTATCTAAGATAATTAAATAGAAATGCAAATTTAAAATAATTTCTTTTTCAAAAAAAACCCAGCCCTGCACTTGAATTAGATGTATTTTTTTCTGAAATTTGCAGAGCTTTTCCAAAATAATTTCATTTTATAGAAATTGGATCAGATGCTATATTTGTCATCTGTGATATTTGCATTTTTTCAAATAATTTCACTAGGTTCTTGATATGGACAAACTCATGAAACAATATAAAGAATCAAGAGAAAAAAACACTGAGGAATTGCGAAAGGATGCAGTAGAAAAGGCTATAGCAGCAGTGAAAAATAGATTGGAATCAGAAGAACAATCAGAAGAATCAGGTGAATAAACTGTTCCATGGTCTTTGAAGCTGTCTTATTTGCATTATGTTATTTAACTGAAGCAGTTGCTGTCACTTTGACTTAGAAAAAGTTGCAGAAGTTGTTATGATTGCTGTGCATTAAATATGAACTAAAATAACATGGCAGTGAAAGGAATAGCTTAGTAAAATTCAGTATTTTTTACATATATATATATATATATATATATAAATCCTTTGAATTTGAGGGCCATGTAACAAAGAGTTTTCTGAACTCTGAGCTGAAAGAAGAAATTGGTTCTGACTGATACTGGTTAAAAACATTCCATTTTAATGACTTTCTGACAAGTTAAACTCTGCAAAAATGAAATACTCCTCAAGAAAGCAGCTTGTCAGCTGGACTGATATGAATCCACAATCAAGAAATTTTTCACTTTGGAGCAGCCTTCCAAGTATGCTGTCACAGATGGCACATTTGTAAGTCGCTCCAGCTCTGGTCACATTTTGACTTCTTAAGCTGCCTAGGTTTCTGCAGCTTGAAGAATTCAATAAATATTTTGAAAAGGTGAAAATAATATGTTGTTTTAGTGTCTTTTAAACAAAGTCTGATTTTTTGCCAAGGAATTTTAATGGAGGCTTTTCAAAATAATTTCTTTTGAAATGAAAACACTCCATTGAATTAGATTTGCCTTTTTATAGTTAGCTCTAGTTATGGTTCCAATGGACAATCAGACCATTTTGCCTTATTCACCTAAGAAAGGAATCATGTTTGACTTTCTCATGGGTAGATACATCTAACAAGAGGTCGGTGTATTCTTCTAGTGCTGCAAAACAGGTGCTGACAGTGATGAAAAATCATTGGCATTGCAGTAAGAATAATAGTGAGCTATGAGAATAATAGTGAGCTATGAGACCAAAATTGAAACAGTTAAACAGTGCTACCTTCCAGATTCCTGGCTATGTAAATACTTTTGAGGACAGGGGTATGAAATCCTATTAGGATTAATGAGAAATTAATCCTAATTAAAAACTTTGGAGAGCTCAAGAAATTTTATTACAAAACTGAACTGCAAACAGAGGATGTATTTTCCCTTACATATCTTTTTATAGCATAAGTTTGTTTCAGAATTTTTTAATAGATAAGGAGATGTTTGGGTTTGGGCTGCATTGAGGTTTTTTGCAGAATGGAAATTATTAAGATGCTGCCCCTTTTGCAGGGACCTTGTAACTTGGCAAAAGTAACCTGATAAATGTGTACATTTGTGCATGCTAAAAGTATCAATACAATCATTGAAAAATCTTCACATAATTACAAAAAGTAAATGTGGCATTTTTTCTAAATTATACTCATATAGATACTGCAGTTGGCTAAAACAGTTCTTCACCAAATTTTATCAAATTAGCATGTTAACTGTGAGTGTTTCTTAAAAAACTTTTAAATAATTACAGTTGTTTTGCCAGCAGTTAATAACAAAATGTGGATCCATTATGAATGTTTTGAGCCTCATAGGGAATGCAGGCATCTTGATTGTTAAAAATACACTGCCTTGATCTAAGATTTGTATTGATTTAAAAATTAGTCTGGTCAACCTTTTGATTTAGGAATCAAAGAGAAATCAAATCAAATCAAATCAAAGGAAATTCTTGCATGTTGCAAGTGCCTGATTGTTCTAGTACATAAATGTCATTCTGTTCATACTGAAACAATATTTAACTTAGAGGTAGAAAATACTATACAGTTAAAAAGGTTGAGTTTTTTATACTGAGAGAGCAAACCAAGATCTTAGAATTTACGTTTATGAAACACTCTCTAGATCTGCATTCAGAACTGGTGTTTTTTTCTTTCTCAGTGCAATTGTGTAGTATTGCTTAAAATGACTGCTGTGCTGGAGTTATGCTTTAATGCTTTATTTGTTTCCCAATTTCTAATTTCTTTGTGAAGTGCTTTTAAAAACTCTATATTGTTAGGAATACCAGAGATAACTGCTGACCACCCAGAAGTTCAAGCTATGGTAGAAGAAGCCATGAAAAGTGCATCAGTCTCTGAAGTTACAATGTCATCTCAAATACATGCTGAAGTACTGGAGGGAGCTATTGCAGAGGTGAGACTGCAAGTACTAGGAAGGAAAGTACTTTTTTCCTAAGAGCAACTTGTAACAGTTTATACATCATCCATATATGTTCTTAATTTTTCCATTTGAGAGATCAGTTTAGTTTTAAGTAACATAGCCTGAATGCTTACATAGGATTGAGGCGAAACTGAGGAAGATCATGAAAGGCAAATCTATTGAGGACTACTTTATAGTCCTCTATATATAATAAATATATATATGTGTGTGTGTGTTTGTGTGTATATATATATTCACACACATATACAGAAATTATTTCTGTCTTGCAAATTACCTGAGCTACAAATTGTTAAAGGCTGGGTGAATTATCTGAAGGATCATTGTATGCTTACTCTAGTCTTATATTCTTAGTCACTATTAAAGAGGTGAACACCAGATGTAAGAGTTTGAAAATAATTGTTTGAAGGTTTATCCAAGAATCTTGAATTGTTTTAAATTTGTTCAATGGGATGTAGCTATTGAAACTGGAGTGTAAATTCTTTATTGGCAAGCTTAAAAATCACTATCATATTAGTCTCTTTTTGTTTAAAATGTTTTTAATTTCATTCAGACATATAAAGTTATAAATACCATACTTTTTATTGACCTGAAATGACAATAAGGAGCAATCATAACATCTAGAAAGTAATTTTGTATTGTGCAGTCTTTTTTGTACAGCTGATAGACTTCAGTCTTTTTATATTCCTGAATGTGACATTTTATAATAGCTTATGAAGACGAACAAAGACAGGTTTCCTGGTGCTTCAGAAAAAGGAGGGTGGGTAGTGGAAAACTACCCTCTGTCAGCAGATCACTGGTCAGCTTTATCAGAGAAAGGACTTCTACCTGACACTGTTGTCTGTCTGAAGGATACACAAAAAGATGGTTAGTAAATGCACACTAACGCAACTTAATATTTTCTTCTTTTTTTCTGTGTTGATATCTGTATATAAAACAATACTTATGAGAAGAACTAGTAGTTATGTCCCATTTATAAAGCTTCAAGGGTCTAGAGAAGGAATAATCCAGTCAATCAACAAGAGTACCACAATTTCTTACAATTTGGAGTAAGGGAATAACACAGAACTGAAAACAGGAATCCTTTGCTATAACAGTAAAGGAAATTCCTCCTCTATTTTTAATCAGTTTTCAATTTTCTCATATACCAGTGGACTCTAGCTTCAGATTTTTGCATTCTTTGGCTGGCTGGCCACCACCTTGCAATGTGGCTGTCGGTCAAATTTCTCTGCCTTGGTTTTTCCATTTGCAAAATCAGGTTAGAGGTATGAAATTTCTCAGCTTGAGAGAAAAGGCAGGGGGAGAAATACTCGTATGCAGGTGTATCCTGTTCTGCATTCTGGGATCAAAAAAAATAGTAACTTCCTACCCAGATTGATACAATAGCATAGTATCCATGAATTCATAGTAAGGGATTTTTACTTTATTCTTTCAAGCCGGAAGGAAGGTTGGCACCAGGCATGAATAACTGAACAGATGCATATATTGTTAAGTTTGTCTGTCAAATCATATCTTCATGAATTATATCTGTTTGATTCATTCCACACCACAAGTTTAATTGACCTTTGGCAATTTTTGATCATTACGTGTTCAACCCAGTCCATTATCAAAAGGTCTTTCAGTGGCAGAAACTTCCATTCAAGAAAGGCAGGATGAGTCTGTTCTGAAAGAAAGCTCAGTAGATGCCCAGCATTGGAATCAGTCCAGAGAACTTTTCAAACCCTTGTCCCTGAATATAAAAATCAGCCTTAGAAAATCAAGGTTGCACAGTTTACTCAGAACAGATTTCTTATTAAAAAAACCCCAAACTTTTCAGAGGTATGTCAGCTTATCATCAAATCATCCTCACAACTCGGGTATAGTACCTAAACTACTTAGTCACATAGCTTTGTGAAATTTTGTAATTAAAAGAGTTTCACTGTGGCCAGAG
Organism: Corvus kubaryi; assembly: GCF_017639235.1. NCBI lineage: Eukaryota > Metazoa > Chordata > Aves > Passeriformes > Corvidae > Corvus > Corvus kubaryi. The sequence goes on along the minus strand of NW_024582091.1, from coordinate 25,694,573 downwards.
CTCATACACAGACTAAATACTGGCTGAACATTTCTATGAGAAAGTTCTAGATCCAGTGTTTGTCAGAAAATCATATTTGCAGAACCTGTCGTTCAAGGCTTCATCTCAGATGCTTTCGGAAAAAACCTAGGGGCAAATTGCATTTCCATGCCTCATCTTTGTTTCCCAGACATTCCAACCTTATTGAAATGTTCATGAATCTAGTTTCTGGGACACAGTGCAGTGTCCTTTCATACAACCATAAAAAGCATCCTCTTCATATGGCATATGGTAATGAAATGTCAATACTGTGTACTAAATAACAAACATCAGGAGTCTACCTCTAGCCTGTACTGCAGGGAGAGCACTGAGGTGGGAGAGGTGCTTTCAGAATTATATTAAATTTCTCTTCACTTCTCAGAATTTAACAAATTAGTGAATTAATTGGATAGAAGAAAAGGTTGTCTTATCATCCCTGAAAGGTTATAATCCAGATCAGACATTTTGGAAACAGATAATTCTTCATGACAACCATGTTGAAAACTGATCAGTAACTGCTCCTTTTTTTTTTTTTTTTATTTTGTGAAGGGAAGAATTTAGGAATTTGTAGCAGAGGCTTTCAAATTAAGGCCTCTCTAGAGCCTTCTAATTATGTGCTTCCTTCCTGCAATATACACCACTCTGCCATTTCCACTAGTTCTCAAAACCTAGCTCTCAATTGCTTGCTCTAATCTGAAGAATTTATTTTATACTCTTGGTAGTATAAAAATTTGACTAAAAAAAATGTAGCTTTTTTGCTTATGGATACATTTCCTTGAATTTAGCTATTTTGTTTCACTTTATTCTTTTTATTTGCACAATTGTGTTGACTCTTTACTTCATTCCCACTCATTTCCGTCATGTATATAATATATATGTAGTCATGGAGTTTACATTTTCACAGCATTTGAGTCACTATTTTGTAAGCTGTTCCCTGACCTAGTCTAAACTCTCATAAGTCCACTGATGAAAATGGGTTTAAGCCACACAGCCATATATAAATCTATTTGTCAAAGTAAATAAGTCAGTAGAGTTCCTATTAGGAACAGCACATTCTTCATTTCTGTCAACCAGCTGTAGTAGTAGAGGTATGCACATTATTTATATTTTTATTTGAATGTTTTTAATTTGTTTCTTCATAGCTTTCTTTGTACACTTGCAAATAAAATAAATGTCAGAGTAACACATGACATATGAAAGTATAAGATAAATCCCTTCAGTTCTGTCTCCCTTTATAGCCTTCATAACCATCCAATATCCCAGATTCAGTTTATTATATTCTTTAAATTGAAAAAAAAAAGCTCTAAACCTGTAGAAATCAACAGTATAATAACATTTCAGTGGTGTTATATATGCTTTTTGTTGACTTCAAAAAAGTTGTCAATAATTTATTAAATGGTATTCCTAACCCAATAACTTTAGTTTTATACAGATGCATTAAAGTCATTACTGTCATGTAATTGTACTGCAGGAGCCTGTATACTACACAGAGCATACCTAGCAAGCAGGAATGAAAATAATTCCGAGATTTTGGAAAGACCAACAGATGAAGCATTAGAAAAGAAAGAAGATGATGCAAGGTAAAATACTCCAATTATCTGAACGTGTAAAATGAGCACAAGAAAATTCTAGCCTCACTTTGTGTTAAAGGTATCAGTGGATTTATCACACAAATTAACTAAAGCAGTACTCTAAGACTAGTTGTGATATATAGGAAATAGTCCAGTATCTGTTATCTTTGAGGAATATTACATTTATATCAGTACATATGGTGGCAGAAAAATCTCTTTCTAAATGCTTTTTCATTAGCTTTTTGTTAGTCCAACCTTCTAATGCAATGAGAAAATAACATTTTAGATAATAAAACATATATTATTTTTATTTTTTACAACCCAAATTATATTTCCACATCATTACATTTAATAAATCTGCAACTTTCTTTGGTAATATCTATAAAGGTCTTAAGATAAATGAACTTTTATTTACAGAGGAGAAATGGAAGAAACACTGACATCAGAGGAAGATCAGTCTCCAGCTTCTGCTGAGGAGAATGGTGAAAGTGTGTATCATTTGACTTCTATTTTATCTAATTATGGATTTCAATCATTTAGTGATTTGGTATTTATGCAGATTTTCCAGTTTTGATTTCCTTTTTACATTCACCATCTAGAAAAATGACTTTTTGTTACTATCTTCACTGATTCAGGCACTCATTTCTGTGTGTCGTTCCTCATGTATGTGACAGAATAGCGATAGTTTTCATTAAATCAGCCAGCACTGTTGCAGTTTTCAATAAATCCAAAGGATGGGACTCTGTCTCCTCTAGTAACTTTTCTGAGTGGTTTGTTAACTATCTTGAAACTACTAATCAAAAAATCTGTACCTCTTTAAAAGTTACAAAACATTGCTGGAACTTAGTCAACAGTTAATGAGAAAATCACAAAACTGTCTGATTTTCTGGTCTTCCTCCAGTAAGCTCAGCCTGAAGTAATTAAAAGGATGGAAATCAGTTCAGGAATGGCTCTCTTAACGTGCATTAGGGGTTGCTCAATCTGATAGCAACACACATGAATTGCTGAATCCACAAGCCCAGTAGAGGTGAGGCTGCTGCAGCTCCATGTCCCCAGGACCATGCAATGAGTCTGAGCATATATTCCCATTTCCCCTTTCATCCTCTTCGTACTCTGTTATCCATGCTAGTTCCCCTCCAATCCACTTTGATCCTTCCTTCTCCTTGCCTTTGGTCCTTCTCAGAAAAGCTTCCTCATCTTATAAATCTCCCACAATCCCAAACTGCTTTTCCCTAGGTGTCCCCTAATGAATCTCACGCCCTCTAGGCAGTAATACACCTCAGCCAGAGAGAGCTTCTCGGGGTGACCCATATCAATAGATTTAACACCCAGACTGCTTTCATCATCATCTTCTAATGGCCCTGAGGGGTGTCAAGTCAAGGTTATATTTGGTCTGATTAAGTTTTGGGAGATTCACCCATCTGTCATTGTTGCTCCTCTCTTTTGTGCTTATGGAGATTGGTCTTTAACAACAGAAACTAACACCATTAAAAAAAAAATGGAATTCTGTGTATTACATGAGGTCTCCCTTCTGATAACAATATTAATAAAACATTTTGGGTAAAGATGTTCTTACTTTGTTGCTTTCTCTATTGACAGAACTGCATATTTTCTTGTTTCCTGTAAAGAGCCTACTGTTACATCAGAACTGTGTTATACTTAGTTTCCAGCAGAGAAAATGTAATTGTCCTGGGCAGAAGTGAATAATCCGTGAGGAGTGAGATTTTGGCAGCAGGCCAGCTGTCACAAATAGGCTGGATTTTTGCACCTCACATTCTGTGAGTTGGATTGAGGTTTAGAATTATTCCCAGTTGGTTTCAGTGGTTTGAACCTCAGTAGTCCAAAAAGCTGCAGGGTTTTAACTTCCCTTTTACCTTCTTTAACCACTGCCTAGTTTCTTAAAAGAATGTTTCTGTCTTATTTGGATCTGCTGTCAAGAGGAATTACCATGCACAAATATCTGTCTCTATGCTAGGAACTAGGTTGGGGACTTTGGAGTATTTTCTTTCTCTACTATTCAGTCTCAAGATTTCCCATTCATAGCCTAAATTATCACCCAAGGCCTGGAGATGAAATTAAAAATTGAAGTGCATTAATTCCCGGTTTTGTGGGCTTTTTCCCTCATCAAGGGCCTAGCCTGCTATTACTGTCTTTCTTTCAAACATAACATACTGGTTTCTGTACAAGATTACTGTGGCCAAGCTTAAATTCTGTACTGCCAATATATGTCACATACATTTTCATTCATGACCTAGTCTGGCATTTATTTTACATTTATATAACAAGGCCTAAGTTGTAAAGACAGACTGAATAAGATAACATGCTTTTAATTTTTAATGAGGTAACATTTCACCTACTCTGTGAAAAAAATACTCTAGCTTTCTAGGGTTCTTTAAATTACATGTATGCTTTTTAAAAAATCCACATTATAACTTTTTATAGTTTCTAATAAAATACACAGCTCTTCTCCAAAGTGAACAAATCCTATAATATTAAATATAAAGGCTTCTACAAAGATACTTTGTCATCTGCGTCTCAAACAACAAAGTTCATCTTAGTTTTGAATATCTAACTAATTTTGATCTGAGTACATCAAAACAACATTTATTAATGATAGCAGTAATAATGTCATGTATACACTTGTTCTCTTAAGATGTGTTAAGTCCTTGTTCAAAGAAAATCATGTTTTCCTACACCTACATTTTATTTCAATAATCAAATACTGACTCACCAAAACACTTCAGTCATGCTGCTCTTAGCCTGACATCATTTTATTTCACATGTAGTGCCATCAGCACATTGACTTCAGCTTTTCTCCCATGTGACATGTCTTTACAACAATGTAAATGAATGTTCACAGTTCACATGTTCACATGTGAGCTGTTGGGTTTTTATAATATATAACAGTTGTAATATAAAAATGATAGCTCAGAAAAATACTCCAGAGCCCAAATCATACTGTTTTGGTCTCTCATATATGGTATCCTATAGGAATGGCTCAAAGTTGCACCAGGAGAGGCTTAGATTGGACATTGGGAAGTGTTTCTTTACTGAGAAGGTGGTAAATACCAGAACAGGATTCATGGAGAGGTGATTGGTGCCCCAAACCTGTCAGCATTTAAGAAGCATTTAGGAAATGCCGTTAATAAAATGCTCTAACTTTTGATCAGGCCTGAATTGCTCAGACAGTTGATGAGCAGTAGATGATCGTTATAGGTCCCTTCCAACTGAAACAGTTCTGTTCTATTCTATTCTATATAAACAGATGCACATTTTAATAATCACAATTTTTGTAACCTCAGTGGAATCTGGGATTGCTTCAGCACTGAACATATTCAAGTTTATAATATTGTCTGTGTTTAAATGGCAAAAATGGTTCCAGTAATGAACAAGGTACTTACACGTGTCATAATGAGAGTAAAAGTAACTGGAGAAGGAGACTTCATGTAAATCTAACAAATGTATTTAAGTGAGTTAAGAAGCTCAGTTCAATGCTGAAATGTCTGCTAAAGATGTAGAAATCAATTTATGTGGTAACTCTTGCTTGTAATGTCTAGCTGAAAATTACAGCCTCACATATTTTTTTCATGTCCTTTGACACAATTACTTGGAGGGGTTTTTTCCAGGAGTTTCTTACTTTATTTAAGCATTTTTGCAGAAGCTTTGCATGAGTATGACTTTACTTATACTAGGAGACAGCTATATCAATTCATGAGAGTATCTTTCAGGTGTTGTAGAAGAGTTATCAGCTTCAAGCAGATCTGTGGGTTCACTACAATATTCCTGAAGTAATACTTGGCGTATTCTTTTCCTGCCACATTTCTGCCAGAGATTACTTCCTTTCTACAGCAAACTCAACTGGAGCACACATGCTTATGCCTGAGTAGCTCAAGCTGGTGTGTTTGTACAACCCCATCTTCACTGATGTCTCTTCTGCTGCTCTTGCTATTTGGGTAGAAGTTCTTGGCACAAATAAATCGGTAGCTGGGCTGATAGTTCCAGCTGTCACCTCTCATGCTTGTGCTTCACAGCTGTTAAGATCAGTATTAGTTATAAACTCTTTAATATTGAATCCCAACTCTTTAATATTGATCTCCTTTCTCATTAGAGATGGTGGAGGGTTGAATCAACACCCATCTCTTATTTTATTTTTGATATCTTTTATTCTATGTTCTTGCTTTTTTATTTTTATCATCATGTTAAATTCAGTAAGATATTTGAAACAACAACAGCAAAAAATAATTAAACCTGTTCATGTTAGTACATTTCCTATTTAGTCTTTGAAGATAAATACTTTTTGGAATCTATTGTAATTATAACATTTACAAGGCAGATGATGTGTGGTCAGTCCTACAGCCTCTACATATATTTCCTTTGTTTTTCTTGACTGACTTGCATCCTGATTTGTACTTTCCCCTACCTTTAACTGGAGGCTTTCCAGTGAGAGAGTTTGGACAAGGACAGTTTATTGAACTTCAGATGAGAGATTGCAAATTACTTGTACTGCAAACTTCAAAGCAAGCTCTAGTGATATTACCTTCATCGTCTGTTCGGTCTTTGAGCAAAGCTGCATGATCTTCAAAGCCACTTTCTGCTTTCCTTCATATGTCAGATGTGATAATTGCATTTTAATACCTGTAATCCGAGCACTTTAGGCAGAGAAATTTCAAAATTTGAAACAGAAAGTTTAAGAACAGGTTCCTCAATTAAATCCAAAATACCTTCAGTTCTTAAATTCTTTTAGTCTCTCATTCAGAGAAATAAAGACTAAGGAATATTGGTGGAGTACAACTGTGCGATGTTTTGCAGAAGAAAAAAGAACAAAAGCCTATGATTAGAGCTTTCAGTCTTTCTGAAAGCTCTTGTCACTTTCTGAACATAATAAGAAAAAGGACATCCTCTTAATTTACTTTGCTTAATGTCTGTCCATATGTCCTCATTGACCCTATCCAGTAGCAGTCTTGTAAATGAAATAGAGCCATGAGCTAATGAAAAGATACATGAAATCTTTTAACAGCTTTCTCTCAAAAAACACTTTGAAGGCAATTCATCTTTAATGGAGATGGTCTGCTTTTGTTTTTAAAATATACAGTTTAGCTTTTATCTGCTAGAAGTTTTAGACTATTTTAAAGAACAAACCAGAAATAAATCAAATATAAACCATTTTAATTTGATAGGAAGTTGTTAAATATACACATTTTTATGCATTAGAAAGGATCAACTTAATCTGTAAATCAAAGTTGTTTTTCCAAATAAAAAAATCGGTACATACAATATAAGTTTGTCTACTGAGTACATTTCCCTGTAACATGGTGAAGATTATCTGGCAGTATATATTTATAAGTGAGAAATGAACATTCTGTATAAACAAACTACAGTCTGTTTCAAAAATACAACTGAAAATACATTCATAATGAAATACAGATCAGCTCCAAGAAATTGAAATCCAAGGAAGTGTCATTGTTATCGTATATTTTGCCTTTCTGTTTATTTTGATAGTTAAGCTCTAATGAAGAAGACATGCTGGCTTCTGATGTGTCTGTGTCAGCTTTGGCAGTGTTTCAATGGGGAGGAAAGAAGGACTTTTAAATCTTTTTTATTGCTGAATGTGGACTGAGGGAAGAAAAAGTCAGAGATACTAAGATATTAAAGGCTCTCCTTCCCCAACAATTCATTTAGAGAATGTGGGGGTAGAAAGCCTTTGAGGATTGTTTGTCTCTATGGTAACTATGCTCAGTAAAAGCAAAGAAGATGCAGAGCAAAAGAATATGAGAGATTGGCATATAGGCAATCCCTACGAAAGCCCAAGATTTAAGGCTGGGGAAGATTGTTTCCTATCACTGCTGTGACAAGTAAATTAAATTAAGAACAGCACTATTAGGTAGAAGGCCACCTCCTCAGAAAGAAAGTTGTTTTCATTTTTATATAATTTATTTTTAAAACATTGCTGTCTTTTCATGTATTTTTCTTGACTATGTTTTTAATTTTTTAAAAAATGTCTTCTCACCATAAATAACCTCTCGAAGCAGAGTTATTATAATTTGCATCTAACGGTAAAAGTTCAGCTGCCTTACTTGGTCCTTGAGAGTAAGTCTGAAACAAACTAAATGCCAGGAAGGCAACATATTTGTCACAGTAAAATTCAAATAACCGAACCAAAACCAAATGAGGTTTTGGTTGTCTGATTTTTGGGCTGTCTCTTTTCACTAGGAGTGTACACCTTTTTTCTTTTGTTACTTCTCCCCTCTTTCCAGGGGAAAGTTTCTTCAATACACTTAGACCTGGGTAATCTATTTAAAAGTTCTGTAAGTATGCAATAATTGCTGCTGGATATGTTTCCTTAAGCAACAAAACCTTCTGGATGGAGGTATTCTGTTGGAATTGTGTCCCTAGAGCTGGAACACATGCTGGTCCACCATTTGCTAAATACAGCTTATCAGGAGAGGTAACATGAATTGTAAGTGCATCTGAGATAAAGGGGATGGGAATGACTCTATTAAGTGGATTCATTGACATGTTCAATATTCTGTCTCAGATGATTCCAAATATTCATTTGAATCTCTTGTTCTGCCTGTATATTTCCAAAGCGTCATGACCTGCTCAGAACTGAGAGGTTTTTAAAGGGCTGGACTATAAGATGATCTTTTGAAAGCCAGATCCAGCCAGCCCTCATCCCCTCTTCCATGTGTTCCTGCTGTGAGTAGGGCTGTGGTTCACAAGGCAGCACATGTGATTTCTGCAGTGGGACTGTGCCAGGGATAACACGTGCAAGCAGCAGTTAGAGTAACCTAGTTAGTAATGTATCCTTTCCTTCTGTTCTTAAAATCTGTGTTCCTAAGCGAGTCATCATTACATATTGCATTAGAGCTGCCCAAATTTAAGCAGGTTTTACCTGGCTGAATCTCTGTCTCATTTGGAATGTATCACTGCAGAACGCAGCATAATTAAGGGTACCATTTGCACAACATCTTTTAATGTACATAAAAAGGTATTTTTATGTTCTTATTTAGAAGCATGGCAAGAGGCAAAAGTGTAATTGCAGGGAATAAGTAATGTAATGACATATATAGAATGAATGTCTAGTTTACTAAAATGCAAATGTTTGTAAACATTTTCAAGAGAAAACATATTTCTAATTCAAGATAAAACTATCTGAAATCTGCAAGGTGTTTCTGCTTAATGATATGCCCTTTTGCACTTTGATTTAGGTTTAGACTAGTAATCAGATAAGAGGAAGGTTAGCCACTGAGGTGTCAGTCTAATAGTTGCATTGTTCAAAACTGTAAAAAAACCAGGGGGAAGTGTATTAAGTATTGGTTGTTATCAAAGATCACAAAAATACTTGTCAAAATGCTTATTTGTTGATAGTTTTGCAGTTCACCTTGGCTCTGCAACAGTATTGCTGGAGCAGGGGCTGACAGCCCTGAGGGTTGACATGGGGTCCTGGGCTGTGAGCAGGTGGGGGGAGCCCCAGGGGCTGGCTGGGGACAGCCAGGCCCAGGGGTGCCCTCAAGTCCCTGAGCCAGCACCTGAATTGCTGTAGAGAGCCCAACTTGCTCCAAATGTCAGTTAATCATGTAAATAGTTGAGAGAAATAGTGGTATTGAGAGAATAAAAGTTTCAGCCTCAAAAGTAGAAGAATAAAATTATTAAAAGCACCTAAATATTTAGAAATTTAGTGTATTTCTAGACGTCTACACATTGTGACACAGACCCTTAAGAAGATGTAGACATTTCAGTACCCCTAACTCCCATACTACCTTTAAAGTGCCTGACTTCATGTATGGACTAAAGGGTTGTAGAAATAAGCAGCAAACTAGCAAGGGACCAACCTTAGTGGGCCATGAAGGAATTTCAAAGGAAGGCGTGTTAGATGTGTTCTTTGTTCTGCAGGCACTCACATATCCCAGCTGATATTGACACTTCAAGGTGATGCTTTAGTTGGTAGAATATTAGACAAAAATTAGGCAGCATCTCTACTCTGACTGTTATGTTTTGATCTGTTTCCTGCCAAATCTTCCTGGTACCTAATCACTGAAATTCAGCTACATTATACACTTTTTGCCTTTTGGCTCTATTTTGGAAAATTAAATGTGTAATTTGCAAATTTCTTTGACAGTCCATATGAGGAGATTGAGGAATGCTTGGTTCTGGGAGGAAATATGTTTTCTTAATGAAGAAAACTGTAACAGGGCAATCTAACCTTTCAGAAAAATTGTTTGGATTTTTCAGATTGCGACAAACTCAAAATGAATGTTACAGTGCTGCAATTTGACATAGTGAGCACTGGCCAAAAAGCATTGGGGTTTTCATGTTTCGAGGTTTTGTATTTTTGAGAAAGTAGTCAAAGCTTTTTACATACAAGGCATTACATAAGACTTTCATTTTTAGTAATACCTCTCTTTTGTACATGTAGGAAGTTACATAAGGAAGAACAGTAGTAATGGTCCTTTTTATGTAAAAATTCAGTAGAAGTTCATTGGAATAGGCAGAGCATGTTGTTACTTGTGTCAAAATCTCTTCTTGCTCTTTCAAACTAAATACAAGACAGGAACAACAAGAGAAGGGGAAAATTTTAGTGAAGTAGAAAATCATTCCATTCACTGATAAATTTTTTTTCTTGCATCTTCATTTCTGGCCAGAAAAAACCACAACATGTGCTCTAAGTCTCAGCAAACTTATAGTAATATCAGACCATTTAAGTCACTGCTCTCAACTGCTTTTCTGTCTGTTAGCTAACGTCACTTATTAACAGAACACAAAAGAAAAATTGTAAGAAAGAAAAGAAAATCAGAGTTGAAAATTACATGAGTGCAGGGAATGGGAACAACAGCAACAACACCACATTGCTGCTGCCAGTGACAAGGTCTTTATGGTGGTATATAGGCACTTGGGTATTATCTTCTAGCTGAGATAGAACTTTGTCTTAGGACTTTCAGGGTCTAACAATGTATGAATGGATAGTAATTGCAGCCCTATCTAGCTCCTAATTGGAACCTTTTTTAATCTGTCAATATCAAGTTTTTAATTCAATATCAGCTTTCAATATCAAGTTCTTAATTCCATCTGGCTTCTTCAGCGAGATGTTGTGGTGCAAGAAAGTAACCCTTTGTTTATTTGCTCACAGAGTATGACAACAGATTTGGTATGGTTTTGTCATGTTTACAATATGTAGTACCTGTGACTTTCTTATTTATATTAATGCATCCTTTCAGTCTCTAACTTCTGCCTCCTTTCTGTGAGACAGTGTTAGCAAACAGGCTTGGACTGATCTTCAACAACAGACACTACAAATTTCTGCACATTTCTTAGGAGATTAAAGTATTCTCTCTCTCTTAATTACTAAACAAGTGGTTATATGCAGACATGGCTTTATTAAAGCCAGGATTTCCTGTGAGAGTTTCCCAGTTCCAGTATTTACAGAGGGAAGTCATGATAAGACTTTTTTACTTTATTTTCATTTATTTATTCATTCAAAGTTTTCCTGTACTGGCATGAGGCATGACCATATGGCTATTCTGTCAAAAGCTGTTCATCATTAAATCACAGTTTTTAGATTAATGTATTCTGTATTATATTTCTTTGCAGAAGGGGTAATATTTATTTTGAGTACTGATTTAGATAACCATACGCAAATATAGTTCAGCAATTTGACCTCATTTATTTTCCTGGAGAAGCCTCAATATATACAGTATCAACATAATTAAACTGGGAATTTACAAACTGTCTTTGTAAACTACTAATATAATAATTCATAATTATGAGGAGGAAGAAGCATTAAAAATATGCCACCATACTTGAGCAATATAAAAATAGTCCTAAAGCATAATGATAGCTTTTAAACGTAAAAAATTTTAGAGGAGCATTGCCTATTATACATGATTTGATTTTCAGAAATCATGCAACCCGAATTTGCAGAGCATGGTTTTCCAGATACAAAAGAAATGAAAACAATTAAAAAGAAGATTGACCTTTTCAGGAATGATTGGAAAACACTGGAATCAGCAATCAAGAAGTCATCTCGAGTTCAGGTTGTTGTTTTAGAGATTGCTGAGCAAACACCAGAAAGTCTGCTAAATCAAATCGTGCTGGTTATGGAAAGTAAGTAACACTGTTTATGTGATTGGCACTTAAACTATCAAGAGGGATTTTGGATAGCTTATGTGATGAGCATATTGGGGAGTAGGTTATACTCAGTTTGATATTACTAATATGAAGAGGGTCACATTGTGTTCTCTGGGTCTGCTGAAAAGCACAATAGCAGCCTTTAAGACATCGAAGAGTGGGAAATATATATGTATTTGAAATATATATATAATATGGCTATGCAAATAGGTGCATAATAGCTCCCTAAACATTCTGAAAGCACATTTCCTCAGTTACTTGTCCTATCTATGCATGCCAGGATACTGGTTTGAGAAGTGGACAGATAGTGAAGGTTCACTAATGTCCAATACTCATTGGGTTAATGAGGCTTTCAGGGTGTGTAATAATCTAAGCTAACCACCTGCAGAGACTGTATTTCAAAACTGAATTTTACATTCATTTTTTTAAATTGATACCTTTTGACAAATTACATTTCTTCCTTTGTGTGGTCTCTTAGAATTTTGAGCACTGGATAAATAATACTACATTTTTCCTATCATTACTACAAATCAAGTGTTTTATTAACCAAAACATCTATTGTGCTGGCTCTATAATAAAATAAAATTTGAGTGATGATTCTTCCCAATGAGTAACAAGAAAAAAATCCTGGTGCAAACAGTAATGGTACTATCTGCATGTGTTTGTATAATACTTTTGTAATACAAGTTCCCATTGAAAATATCAATTTACTTCAACCAAAAACGACCTGTAGAATTTCAATTTTTGGAGGAGACAATGTACTAATTTCTACATCTGAGGAGAACATTTTGTTCTGTGAGTAGAAGAAATGCAGGATACAGCTGGCATTATTTTCTCCCACATATGCACTTACTTTTACGGACAAAGAGAATATATTCTATAGCTATTGAAACACCAAAAAAAAAAAAAAAATCTAACCTTTTCAGGACCTTTTCAATATTATGGTTGGAAATTATCTGATGAAGATTTAGAGGAGGAAGCACAAGATCTGGCTGCTGAAGGGGAAAATGAGGAAGAGGAAGAGGAAGATGAAGAAGAGGAAGTTGAAGAAGAGGAAGAAGTAAGCATGCCAGTTTTATCCATTTATGCTTTTATTGTAATTCCTTTATTTTCGGTTTGAACATAACCTCAGAGAAGGCAGATTTTGCTTGATCCTGATTTTGTTTGAACCAGCTGAAGCCTTCTTACAGAATAAATATTAGCATATACTTCAGGAACACTCACTATACTTCTGTGTTTTGGACAATAGTAGTTGTACTACAGCAAGAGGCTCAAATACCCCCATGCTAATAGAGAGATTCACCTTACCTAGTTTTGCCAGGTGGCAAAGAGGGGTTTTATTAAAGAAACAAATGTGAACTTTGATTTCTGTCAGCTAACAATGATTCTGTGAGCCATCATGTAAACATCAGAAGATGCAGAGTTGTAATGGGAAATCCCCTGTTCCATCTCAGCTATTGATAATTTTCGCATGCCCACTTTAATGAAATTAGAGGTCTAGCTTTGCCTTTCTATTTTCATCCTCTATTGGAAGATTCCCATCCCCAAATTTATCCGTATAGAATATCCATAGACCGTACTAGAGCAGTATTGAATTGATTTTTTAGAAATTAACTTTACTGGATAAGTAATCTGACTTCATAACACCAGCTCTCGTATTTTCTGAAGAGGTCTACATTTAAACAGAAAATCAGTTTCAAGAACACAGTAGGAAAAGATTTTATCATAGATACTTCTACCCTAATTTTGGTTCTCAATGGCTAACTACGATATTCATGATATTTCAAATTTAATTCTTTTCTCAGTAATTCTCTTGGACAGTTTGTTTTCTGACTCAGAATCTAAAAAGTGTGTATTTTCATAGACTTATTTTCAGCTTACAAAATGTTTTGAGAATACCATCCTCATTCAATCCTCAGTTAATGTATTTGGCATTATTTAATCTGATCTACTTAATCTAAGTAAACTCCTGAATTCTAAGAGTTTTTAAAAATTTTCGTATTTTAAGGATGAAGAAACAACTAAGCAAAAGAAAAGGCACATGGGAGACACAAAACACTTTTGTCCAGTCAGTCTGAAAGAGAACTTTGTCCTCTACCCTGGACTCCAGGAACATGCAGCTAAATATAAAGAAAAGATTTATTACTTTTCAACTTCTGAGTACAGAGATAAATTTTTGAAGAACCCTGAGGAGTATGTGGCTCACAAGGAACCACTACAAGTGAGAATCTTAAAAATTACTTAAAGCAGATAATACAGATTAAAATAACTATTTTCCATTCCCATTTAGATCTGTTTATATTTGCTGGTTTTTTTCTAGGTAACAATATATTAGGCAAGTCCTTGAAGCAAATAAAACACATGGCTTCCCTAGTGATTTTTTAATGTAAATTTAAATTAGCACATTGACTTACTGATGCAAATACAGCAGAAAAGAGAGGAAGATTGTAAAGGCTTACAATAATCTTAAAACGTGTTTAACAAATGACCATATTGGGGTTTTTGTGGGTTTTTTGTAAGTGGAAAAAGGGTAAAAGAACTGAAGACTTACCAGAATTGTCTAATGAAGTTTCATTTTTACCTGCTGATAGTAGGGTAGTAGATTTGTTTGGTGTTTCCTGGGAGCAGGTAGTTTAGTTAGAACAGCAATAGAAAGTCCGTAAAAATTAAAATACAAAATTATGTGACTGTTTTTTATAGAATTTTTATAATGATATTTTTGAAGTGAAAAACAGTAGGGGGGGCACTGTACACTCCAAAATGTTACAGAATATTCCTTTTTTTTTCCTATAGGCTCCTCCTTTACGGGTGTGTTTACTTGGGATTCATGGAGCAGGTAAAAGTACTTGTGCACGACAGATAGCAGACAAATTAGGCATTTTCCATATTCAGTTTGAAGAATATCTACAGGAATTGATTTTACCCAAAACTAAAAGGAAAGTTGGGCCCTCTTTTGATGAAGATCGCGAAGATGACAATAAAATACCAGAGGAACTGGAAGATTTCTCTCGGACCGTGACTAAAACTGAAACAGAAAAAACCAAACAGGTAATAATAATCTTTTTTACATCCATACACAAAATAATCATTTTCAGTCCAGAATAGGAATTTCCTATAAAATTGTAAAAATTATAAAATTATGTTAAATTAAATACTTGATGAAATTTGGAAATAATAGTTCTTGACAATGTTTTCTTACAAATACCACAAACATTCTTCAAAACATTTTCAAGATTTATATACAGTTTTTTTCTAAATAGTAGAGACAGATGCTAAGTGGCCAATGGAAGACCAGCTGAGGGGCAAAAAAATGGTTAAGGTCAGAATAATAATGGGAAGGTATGGTTTCCTTTAAGTGTTTACAATATGCAGGTTCAGTCAAGTGCATGTGTTCCAATTGCACAGGACTTTAAAAATGTTCACTAGCTGTGCTCTTTGCATTCTCTTGGGGCAAAAGGATAGAATGCCTCTACCAGCCCTTAGATCTGATCATCTCTCAGAAAAAACCACAAATATTCAGCATTAATAACAGGGTAAGCTAGTATTTTTTTAATGCAATAGGTTTCATAACCTGGATTTTAGTGTTTCTTTGCCTATTGGCAGCAGTTTCAAACCAGAAAAATAAAACAATTCTTGAGTAGCATAAAATATGCCTTGTAGCTTAGCTAAAAAACTGTTTCAAATAGCTGTATATTCATGATACTTGTAGAATAATTAATGAATGATAACTTTCAGAAAATCAGTTCTTTTTCTTAGTCAGATTGACTAGTGGTTTGAAATCCTTACAAATACACATTCTAGATCCTATTTCTTACAGGATGCAATTTCTCGGAAGAAGAAACTTTTACATAAATGTTTATTGGGGAGAGTATTTTATATTTTCTTTTATTAGGCAGTGACATGTTGGGAGAAAAAAAAATCCACAAGGTTTTAATGCAAATAAATTCTTTAGATAGCAATGGATATGCTAAAATCCTTCATTGTGTGGAGAAGTCTCAACACAGGTACACAGCATATGAATCTTTCAAAAATACGTAGTACAAAGAAACCGAAAATCTACCTCTTGCACAATAGAAATAAGGATTTATCCAATACTCAAAGGTTCAGGAAGAAGTAAGTTTCTGCATCATATTTTAAGAGCATTTTTTTTAGTGTGTGCTCCTGATACCTGCCAAGTTCCTTCAAGTTACTAGTCATCAAAGATCTTCAAGCACTTCCTACTACAGGATTTAAGGAAGCATGCAGGAGAGGCAGCAGGCTGCAGAGCAGGAGGCATACAGAAACAACACTCAGGCACAGCATTAGGAAGATGAGCACTCAGCAGAGGTGGAAACTAGTGAGGGATCTGAAGGGTTGCAAGAAGAATTTATGCAGTGCAACAGCAGCAAAAGATCTAGAAAATATCAGTCTGACCCTGAAACATGGTCTTTGCAAGTACAGTCTAATCTGTGGCCTAGAGGGCTCTGTGTCTAATAGGAAAGCCTGGGTAAAAAATGCTACTACTCAAAACAGGATCAAATTTGAGATCATTTATGTAAACTGGACACATATATGCCAATGGGGTGCACTTGCAGGAGCTGATGAAGCTGCCAAAGGTGCATTCAAGGCCACTCTACTGTCTTGAAAAGTGGAACAAGTCCCTGATAACTGGAAGGTAGTGTTCTGATGAAATAATACAAGAGCAGGTAATACTGGAAGCAAATGCTTCAACACAGATGGAGTACAGATCAAAATCATGGATGTCAGAACAAAAATCCAGGTTTTCATCAAAATCAAAGAGGGGGTTCTTTTGGCTGGTCAAACAATGTGGTCATCACAACCAAAAATATGGCAAGTGTTTCTGGCACTGATGGCTATGGCTGGCTCTCACTCAATTTTTTTTTTTTTTTTTTTTGCATCAATACATGTCTTACACCAAAGCATTTCTGTTAGTATTTTTTCCTTGTCATCTTTATATCTGCTGGGAAACAATCTTCTACTTAGTATTTTTTTTCTCATATTTCTTATAAAGTACTTTATCTGATGGCATGACCTAAGCACAGCTTACAATTTCAGTTCAGTTTAGAAACCCATTCACTGGTCCACACACAAAACTCTAGAGGATAATTTCCAAGGTTGTAGACTTCCCAGGCATTTCTCTGAATATGACTACCACTGGACTGTCTGATTATCCTGTTTTTCACTGACCCACCACCTCTCCAAAATTTCATTAAATTCCATTTGTATCATTTTCTTTCACTTTGGCACAAGACAGTAGAAGTGTATCTGTCAGAGCTTAAGGTCAGCTATAATGTTCAAAGCAAAACCACTAAAGGCAAACAAAAACATACCATGCAGTCTGGGAAGTTCAGCAAAAAGATACCATCCTGGTTGTTTTAGTGTCAGCCGAGGCCTTCACATCATTGACAGGTCTGGGGAGCAGCCTTTTCCTTCAAATCACTGCTTTGTGGGGTGTTCTTTTTTCTCTAGCTGGAATATACATCTCATGCTTCTTTTCTTTTATCGGATACAAATGCCATTCCTACATCTCTTTGGCAGTGGTAATGTCAGTGACACACTTTTATATGTGTTTTACTGTTTTCTCCCACTTCACACATTTCTTTCAAGATGCTTCTGTGTTACAAATCTGGCTACCACTTTGTCTACTTAGGTATCTTCTGTCATACAAACATCTTTTAATATATATACTGTGTCAGGCACTAGAGAAAATATTACACACTACATTAGACCTGTGACTTCCAGCATATTCTCAAGTTATTTTGGCTACATTATCAGAATAGATGGCAGGCATAGAAATTCTTATTCAGACATGGCCTTTGGATATCAGACATGTTTTGATTTTTGATATATGAATTATGTAAACCAATTCAGAGCCACCAATGTATATCGTCTTTTCATTATTTTTTACCACAGTCTGTGTCAAGAAGCCATTCTATGAGAAGTGCATCCTCAACCATATCAGTCTTACAGAGTTACATATTCTGGAAAAAAGCCCAACAGTTTTCCACAAGAATTTAGTAGTTTGATTTGGTATTTGAATACTCTGCATTTTACTAGTCATTAATACTGCTTGATTGTTCTTTAGAACAATCCTCTATGTCTGGTATCTGTTCTTATGCCTATACCAAATAACCTTACATATCCTTTTTTAACTTTTTTTTTTATTCCATCCGAATATAATAGTTGCTTTTAAAAAGTGAAAAAACATTCTGATGTAGTACAGGTAATCTTCCAGCATGGGAACAGGTATAGCCAAGTGGAAAACTGCTTGTAGGCAATTAGGAGAAACTCTGCTCATTTCAGTTTCTATTCCTCTGAATTGAGCATATGTATAATTAAATACTTAACAGTTGTGCTTGATTTTAGGTTTCATTAAAAATCATACAGCAGCAGTTGCCCTAAGTTTAGGGAACTACCTAAAATATATAATGTAGTATGATGCAATATGGCAAATGAGTTTATTTCTGCTGGTTTAAGTCAAATGAAGATGGTACCTTAGCCAAAAAAACAATAGATGTGTCAAGTATATACTTCTTTCTGGTTTTGGTTGGTTGGTTTGTTTTGTTTTTTGGTTGGTTTTTTTTTTCATTTTTGGTGGATTTTCTTTACATAAAGGAAGTGGAATTAACTGATGAGGAAGAGGCAATCAAAGCAAATCTAATGGATAACATGGAACTGCCTCGAAAAGTTCTTGATAAGATTGTTCCTGACTGGTGGAAGAAAGAGCCATTCCGGTAACTGTAATTAGATTCTCTCTCTCTTTAATTAATCTTAGGAAGTATATCATCCATTGTGTCCGCAATTGTAAACAACTATTGCAGAGATTATTTCAATGCTCATGTACTTTTTATGAGTAATGACCTACCTGTCAGTCTTGGTTTTGTTGTACTATTTTGATTGATAATTTGACAGTAATATCATGTTTCATATGCTGCACACAGGATTGGACAAAAGTACTTGGCACACCTGAATAGAATTAAATCTTTTAAACAGCTGGGTAGTTTTCACGGTCTTACAGGATAGATACATAAACAAACTTTTCTGGTTTTATGTAATTTCTGTCCTGACTACAGATAGGGGACAATGGTTCTCTACACAGCGTGAAAACAGCTCCCTGTTTTAGGAAAAAAAGAATGCACCAACATTTCCCAGCATTACACATGATGTTGTAATATATTGTACTATATTATATCACATTACAATACATTACACTACTAAACTATACTATGTTATACTCTTCTTCCCCACAGCCTCCAGGGCTTTCTGTTCTTCCCTCCACTCCCACTTCTTGCAGCTTCTTTGGTTTTCTGCAATTTTACAATGTATCCTATTAAAGTCTAAAGTAATAGAAATAAATATTAACTTCTTATCAACACAACACTCAGCCTAACATAACTACTCACCTTACTTGAAATTGTAAGAGCTCTAATAAGCCATAGAGCTTTCCAGGTATAACTGACTTGTTTTTAACATCTGCAGGAAGAAAAATATAAGTCATGCTGAGTGGCAAATTTCTCAACCTATAATAGAGAAGAAACATAAATTTTCAGACACAAGCTTTCTTTGGCAGTCATTACCAGAAAAGTGTTTGGGACACCTTCTATTTTTTGAGAGCAGTGCTTAAGAAGTATTGTTTTTAGAGTCACACAAACAAGTCTGAGGACATGATTTATTTTGGGTTTTTTAAGTTCTTTTAAAATATTTAAGCATTGCACATTAAAACCTCAGAAGAAATTAATTTGTAAGTACACTAATAAAAATACATCGTGAAATATCAGTTTTGCAATGTTAAAAGATACCAGCTGAAAGAATTTTTTTTAATTTTACTCCTAACATATGCATTTAATATGGGAGGGTTTGTGGGTTTTTTTCCAAATAATTACATGTTCACTGTGTTGCACTTTAAACTACACTGTGTAATGATAAATGTCTTATTTTCCAATTAGGTCCACAGGCTTTATACTGGATGGCTTCCCTCGTACTTCAGATGAAGCCAGATATTTGTCAGAACGAGGACTCTGTCCTGATGTTGCAGTTTATATTCAAGTAGAAGAAGATGACATTCTTGACCGTCTTTTGCCTCTACGTCTGAAAAAATGGAAAGACAGACGGCGTAAAAAAAAGGAATATAAAAAGAAGCTGAAGGAACTAAAAGCAAAAAAAAGGGTAAGTTTTCAGCCCTACATAGTTTTTTTTTGTTGTTTCTACAGGAGAGGTATAAACACAGATTCTGAAACTCCCAAAGCTGTGAAGAGCACACAGAGTAACAGATATCTGAGCCAGGAGCCACAGCCTATTCATTCACAGCATTCCTAGGCTTACCAGAGGAACCAAAATAATTTAGGGCTCCTTTCCTCTTGTAGGCAATTAATTTATGCAGGAGTTTGGGCATCTCGCAGCCCAAGATAAGCAGCTGTGCTGCCAGAGAAGTGGCAGTCTGACAGAATCTGGGAAGTCCAGGAAAAAAGGCAGCTAGATGGAGGGAGTGAATATGGTGATAAAAAAGTCCAATAGACAGTTCATGCACTGTAATGTTGTTGCATCCCAGATTCCCTGAGCATGTGCTGTTGAGTTGATCAGCATCTCCCGTAGGCTGACTTCACTACTGTACGGGGGGTGTGTCTGTGTTCCCAACTCTGATACTCTGCGCAGGAATGTAGGAACTCTAAGCCACATTCTCAGTGCTGTTGCAGCTGCTCTGTGTCCCATTCAAATGAAGCTGTGCCTACTACTGAACAGGTTACAAATTGATTGAGGTAACCCGAAGCCTCTATGCAGACATTTGCAATTGGCACATGTAATATATTCAAGGCTCCTAACTTTCTGTAAAAGTGAGATAAAGTACTTCACATGTAAGATCAGAAAAGGTCTGAGCATAATTACTACAGAGCAGCTGACACACAGGAGTTTAGGACAGCAGAATTTGGGCCAGGACTCATACAATACCATTAATATCCTTAAACAGTCAAAGGGAACACCACACATTTGCTACCATACTCAGTCACCCCTTTGCTAAATGGCAAAAATCACCTATAAATTTAGAAACTCTGTAGTTTACCAATAAACCTATTACTTTATTTTCAGTGTGGTAAGAATCAGTCTTTCTTTTTCCTCTAATCTCCATCTCAGAATCTGCAAAATTACCTTTACTAAAGTATACTTACATGTTTGCCTAGTAGAGGCATATATCTGGTCAGCAACATTTCAAACTCTAGGTAGTATTTTTTAACATTAGAACCAACTGGAAACAGAATTTTAAGGTGGAAAGAACAGTGTTAATTATAGGTTACATTACCAATTTTCAGAGCGGAGCTTTTATTAGGAAGTATCATCAGTCTTCTTACATCTTTTTTTCATTAACAGAATGAGAAGATTGCCAGAAGAAGGGAAGAACTTTTAGCAGAGCGACAAAAAAAGAAGCAAGAGGTAAGAAAACAACCTAATAAGAAAGTTTTAAAATTGAAGTGTTTGCATTCATACCATAGAAATTTCTAGAGCTTTTAGTCACAGACTTCAGGACAATTTAGAACAGTAAAATTATGATAGACTGTGAGAAACTTCTACTTTCAAAAATAATTTTATATTATGTTTGAATTGCTTTAGAAACTATCGATTCATGAAGACTAAAAATGATTTTAAAAGAATTCTCAATATGTGCTTCAATTCAGGAAAATACTTATGAATGTGTTTAATGTATCTAATTTGTAAGCATAAGGGTAGCCCCACTAACTGAAATTAGGCATGTGCCTTTAAGTATACTGTCAAATCCATGGTTAATCCAGAATAGGACTGTACCAGGATTTCTGCCCAAAGTCAATTACATAATATATTTATAAATGTATTCAGGTACTACTTGACTGCTCATGATATCCTGTCAGCTACACTTTCATCAAACATGACAAAGTCCTGTCCAACTACAATACTGTGTATGAAAAAACACTCCTCTTATCAAAGCTGCAGTGTAGCTCCTCAGGCTTTTTAAGTATTCTTGGAACTGATACAATGGTTCATTGTATGCACTATGCAATACTTCTGTATTTTCTTCTGAAATAAGATTCTAGTATTTACTATATTTTTGCTTATGATAAAGGATATCCCAAAATGAGGTTTTGTTGAATTAATGGCTTTTCTAATTAAAAAAGAGACAAGAATACCATATGTTCCATATGTTCTGTTTCATAGACATGAAACAACAAAATATTTTGTCTTTATAGGCTTTAGCAAATAAGGAGAATGATGAAGCTACTGAGGAGGAGGAGGAGGAGAATGAAGATATTGAAGCTATACTTGCAGAAGAGTTTGAAGAAGATGATGAAGAGGAAGAACCAGAAGAAGAAGAAAATGAAGAAGATGCTGTTGAGCGCATGCAAAATGAAATTTCAGAAAAGTTTGAATCAGAAGTAGAGATATTACAAAGTGTGCAGGTACTGATACCACTGCTTATTTTGTTAAATTATATGATCACATGAAGAATTTCCATATTTATTGGTCACATTTAAAAATTATAGTGCTTAAATAACGGTGCTGCTTTATTCATGATCTAAGTATGTGAACAAGATGAAGACTGTACTGAGAAGGTATAGACTTTAAAGAGTATATAATTTGTATGACTAATATGGTAGAGAAAAAAAAAAGGAAGCTTTTGGGTAGACCTGTCCAGTCTTGGTGTCATTTTGTTTTTGATAAGTCAGTTGACACAGGCAACCAAACTAGAGAGTTGTTAAATGTATGAACAGTATGTAAAAATAATTTTTGAGGCAAAATTCTTACTAGATGGCTCTATTTTTTAATTCAGTTCCTAGTTGTTGGTGATGAAACCAAATGTAAAGAAAAAATCCAAATCTAATCTTGGTTAAGATGCCAGGTGTTTGGCACCGTTCCCACACCTAGTAACAATTTTCTTGAAATCAGTGCAGTTGCCTATGGCGAGGTAACCTCATCTAACACTAGATATCTGCTATGCTAATGCCACATCTAAGGCAGTAGGTAGATTGGTGGCATTTGTTTATTATCTACTAAGTATCTCACTTCAGAAATACACTAATAATGATTTAGAAGAAGCTCTATCCACTGACCAGAGAGAAGGTTTACAAAACCAGATAATAATATAAAATTGTAGCAGTGTGACACTTAATATAGAAGTTTAAACTTCAGTGGGCAGGAAGAACAATTCCCATCTCAAACCAAATTTTGCTGATTTATTTTGACTGAGAACATGCTTAGGAAATCCTTGATAGTTCACAGAAAATCTTGCCATCAGTCCTTATTAAAAATCTGATTGCATTTATGATTCTAATATTTCATTATGTTTTCATAACCAGGAAGAACTTGAGAAGTTATTAATACCACCAGTTGAGATCAATGGAGGACGGAAGCCTCACGTTGTGTGCTACCAAATGTACAGGAAGCTGAAATCTCTAGTGGAAAACCGCAGAAGCATTTTTGAGAAATGTTACCCAATAAGTCTGCCACTTGCACAGAAGATGCTAGTTTTCTCATATAAATTACTAAGTTCTTTTGGTCAGTGGGATCCAGTCAAGGTAATGTTCTTAAATGGCTCAAGAATGTTTTCAAGAGTTGGGACTTTTTAAAAATGTATTTCACATTAAAAAGATGTTACCAAACAGTAGCCACTAATACCGGAAATATTTGATGAAAATTACATTACTGAATCAAAATGACACCATGGAATATACACAAATTACAGCAAGCATTGGCAATAAAAGGTGTTGATCTTTTCAGTGTTGCAGCTAATTTAAGGCTGAGAGGCATTTAGTGAAATTTGTTAGGCTTTCATTGGTGACATGATTAAAGGTGGCATTGAATCAGAAAGAAATGCCTAACTCTTAATGATACACAGGACAACAGAGAAGGTCTTAAAGCCTTCTAGTAGTAATGAGAACAAACTGAAAGGATTTGGAGTATGAATTTGTAAGAAGCCCCACACACAAGGGGCCACCAAACCTAGTAGTGGCAAAAAATGTTAGATGTATGTAATTCATCAGCAATAATTCTTGTCAAAATTTACAAATCTTGAAGAGCAACAAATCTATTTCCATGGTATTTTACTAGACATCTGGAAAGTTGAGATCAGAAAGTACTCACCTCTATCCCCAAAAGTGGGCTGATACAATTTTTCAGGTAGGAAATGAAATGTTCACAGGTAATTCTTTTGGTTTAAAGCTAGAAATAAAAGCAGATTGGCTTGTGAATAAATAAAAAATAAAAAGGAGGATCCATTAACAAAAAGTCCAGTGAACAACAGAAAGCAGGAAGGCCCTGAAAGAAACATACTTTGGCCTTCATTTTACTATGCCAATTAATCAAACTATTTTATTCCATTTTGTATAGCATTATGTTGGGTCTTCACCTGTTCTAGATCACATTCGTCTCTGTTTAACCTTAGGATCAAAATCTTCATTCTTTTCCATGGCTGCATCAATTGCATCTAATAATCTATGTACTAATAGAAGTACATATGTCTACACTTAGGTCATTTCCAACTACTGAACCACAGTTTATGTGCTTAATTGCAATTAGTCTCTACACTCTAGTCCTTGCACTTTGTTCTGTCAGATTTCACTACACTTTTGTATTCTATTTCTCCAATCCATTCCTTTATACAGTGTTTTTTACCAATCAAAAAGTACAATTCAGTTAGAAGAAAGAAATTATAGGAAGCTACTGGATAGAAGAGTGGTGTGCCGACAGTGAAAATGTACAAGCTGATAAAAATGGAAGGGAAATAGGATAATTTTGAGGGCATTTTAGGATAATAATAGAAATTATAAAATTGATTACAGACTGGAAGTTTTGGGGTAGAAAAGCAGATTGAATATATGCGAGTTACTTTCAGATTAAATTTGGGGGTGGAGGGGAAGTAGTTGTGCAACTGATTAGATAATCAGAGAATAAACATTATGAGCTGTGGGAGGAATGGAAGCAGATATGCAGTAGAACAGACTCATGAAATCCCATAAATTGTGGGCAAGCACCCTGAAATGACTTGATGTCAGAATAGGAACCTAAGGATGTGATAAGAGTCTGGCAGGACAATGCCACACAGTAGAACAGTCCCATCTCTAGCTGTAATAACCAGACCAAACTTACTGACTCATTCGAAGAGTACTAATAGATTTTTGAGTATGGTTTTCCTTGACAAGAAGTTGAGTTGGCTCTTCCCCATTATTTGATACATATGCATTAAACTACTGGGGTTTTTTCCTTAATATATTTCAGTGTGCTCAATACAGAGTCAGATTTACTGGACTATTTTTGCCAGGTTCTACCCTGGAGGAAAAAACTTTTTAAAAAATGGTTATTTTCTCCACCTTCCCTTTTTTTGTTGAAGGAAGGCCAATGATACACATTACTCAGTAAGAATTACACTTCTGAGTCCCTTCAGAACAGCAAGGTGAATGCCATCTGGTCTGGGCAATTTTTTCTACGTATGTTGATATTTTGTTTTAAAGCATCTTTTATTGGCACTTTAAGGCAGTTCTTCCAAGAAGGGCTGCAAGAGGCACATGACTAAGTTCTTCCTTAGAGAAGAGTGGTGCAAGGAATTAATCTGGCATGACTCCAGTGACTATTTCTGCCAATTGCATCTCTTGGATGTCAATGATCCATCAACACTGCAGAGTTCTTAGTGGGCTGTCTGATGTGTTTGAAAAGATTTCATCAGCAGTGCATGTATTTTTCCATTCGCTTTTTTGGCTTACCTTGTTGTGGTTTTTCACTCGACCATAATGTAAGTATTGATATTCTTTTATGTCTTCTTCATTTGTACATGACTTCTGGTGAATACAATATTCTCAGTGTATTTTCTACTGTCAGGCAGGTAGGTGGGTTTAATTCAGTGAGAAATAAAATTATTCTCTTTATTCTTTGAAAATTCATAAAAGTATTATGGTAAACTTCTCTGACTATACTATCTAGACAGTCATAAAGTGCTATGGTACCACCTACTGGAAATAACGAGTATTCTTTCTGTCTTCAATGTTTATTTCATCTTTTTGAACAAGAAGTGCAGGTATGGAAGTTCCTCAGACTTGAACAAAATATTATATCCATATGTATAAATTTCAGAATGCTTTGATGGTTTGTCTCATATGGTTGGTACTCCTCTACCTGCCTGTAAAGCCACTTCTCTTGGATGGAGGAAGAAGCAGCTTTGTCAAACCTAATTAACTGATTCTCATTTTGTATATTCTACAGCTAAGCAAAGGAGATGTGATCAAGCCACAACAAAGGCATGGAAATGCAGTCTTTCCAGTAATCCATCGGCAATATATTTATTTCTTGTCAAGTAAAGAAAATAAAGAAACATTTATGACAAATCCCATCAGGTATATTTGTCAGCCGAAACCTAAGCAATCTGTGCCAGTAAAAATTGCAATTGTGGGACCTCCAAAATCTGGAAAGACTACAGGTATGTGCAGTTATCTATAAAGCAAAACATTATTTAATGACTGAAGGTGTATCTGTCCTTACTGTTATTAAAAATCATAAACCATTAATACTGCAGCTTTTCTTGCTGAACACAGATTCTTTTAGTTACATTCTCTAGTGTCTCATTTGACAGTCTGATACTTATGCATTGTCCGTCTGAATTTATCCCAGGTCCTTAAGATGTTAGTGACCTGGACTTGCACTTGGAAAAACTGGACTTAACACTATTTATACCCTTTGTAATATTTATTATTATTTTCTAATTGTTTCTTATTTTTTTCAGTCAATATGAGCTAATGTAGAATGGAGAAATACTCCTAGGATCAAGGACGAAGACCCCAAACTCCCCACTCCCCAGTCTGTTTCCAAATTTCTAGATTAAAAAAACACCCTAGATTTCCATCCTTCTCCCCTCCCCTTCCTCCTCCATGACTCTGTCAATCCACATGTATCTGCCTTTTACTGGAGGAGGAAATTAATTTTAAACCATAGTTTAATGATTAGAATAGCATGTTAGGAAGAAAAGAGACAGGTTCAAATTATCTCATATTTAGGATGAAATTTTGCCATATTTCCCATTTCCTGGATAAATTATGTCACTGATGGGCTGTTCTGTAAAAGGAGCAGCAGTGGAAGCATTTTTTCTAACACACTGTAATAATATTGACTGTATCTGCTGAGGTTTGTGATAAACTGAATAGTGTTGGTGCACTGGACATGCCCTGTGCATATGCCAGATTGTGATGTTGCTAACCTTAAAAGTTGTGACTTGAAATCAAAATATTTTGCAGTTGCCCAGAAACTTGTGAGTGTTTATGGATTCCTGCGCCTGTCCTTAGGAGATGCCATCCGGTTTGTGATAAACAACCAGCCAGAGAGCGAGCTGGCTCTTAAGGTAAAGTCCCACCTTCTCCAAGGACTCACCGTACCTGATGAATTGGCTATCCAGGCTCTAGATGTGGCTCTGCTAAATCACATGGACAATGCTACTGGGTAAGAATCTTCTTGGGGTTTTGGGGTTTTCTGCAAGACATGCCAGTCCCTTCACAGGCATGGATTCCCATGTTATCGCTGTAAAACAATTTCACTAAAACACACCAGTGGTTTCTGCATTAAGAAAATAATCTGTACAAAAGGAGATTTTTTACTCTTGCTCTGGGAAATGAGACTGAAGCATAATTTGCTGCAATTTTCAAGTAACCATATTCCAGTAAATCCAAGTAATATACTTTATGACAGTTACTTTTATTTCAGTCAATAAGCCAGTATCTTCTACTATCCTTTGAGAACCACCATTTGGTCTCTTTCCCACCAACTCCAGAACCAAGCTGGACACACCTGATTCTCTCTGATCATGGAAGCTGGTTCAAGTTTTTTCTGGTTTTGTTAACAACTGAAGTTATTAAGGAGGAATTGAAACCAGTGGGTCTTTCCACCTCATTCATATGTGATCCTAGGCTCTTTCTCCACCACTCAAACACCTTTGAAACTGGGCAGACTTAAAAAGCTTTATCATCAGTATTTCAGGACATTCAACTCCTCTCCCCAAAAAGGAGAATTGTTACAGAGAATGGCAATTCTGCAATAATATCTGAAAATTATTTGTGCTTGAGATCAGAATTCTTTCATCTTCTCTTTCATGTTAAATCCTGGAATATTGTTTCCGTGTATTTTGTTCCAGTATTGCCTAATATGTGAAAAGCATTTCTTCTTCAATATGATTTTAAAAACTCTTCAAATACTGTAGTAAATCATTTTACTTACCACTTTAAAAAATGCTCCTCCCAATCTACATGGAGACTTCTCAAAGTAAAAATGATATTTCTGAATGATTGATGTGTCAGAATTTTAAAGTACACCATTTGTTTAAGTCACAGCCATCAACTTATCTTTTGCCCTTTGTGCATTTCCTTTTCTCATTACTATTTCTTATTCTACCTACTTGATTTTTTAAAATTTGGTTCTAAATTCTTAGAAGTGAAGACTGTGCCTATCATGTGAGAGCAGTGATAACTTTATGGCATGGGTGTAGACTTTTGTTTCCGTGGAAAATGTACTAGAAATATACTTACTGGTTGATTGGAAACTCACTTCTTAGGAAAACTTTTTTTCTGTTTCTGTTTGTGTGCAGAGTTGTAATTGATGGATATCCTCTAACAAGACAACACGTAAATCTCTTGGAATCAACCAAGATAATCCCACTGAAAATCTTTGAATTAGACATGGATGCAAAGGAAGTGTTCAGAAGAGCACTGCTGGATAAGGAAAGCACAAACCGGTAGTGATACTCCCTGATAGAATTTGGTTGTTTCTACACGATACTGTAATATCTCTATTTGTGTGCCTCAGTGCTATACCCAGCTGTCTCTGAACTCCACATATGAAAGACATGGGAACCAGTCCCTCTCCTTTCTAATGCTTTGATTTCCGTAGACCAGAAACAGGGATGTAAGGTGTTTGTGGCATGCTCTGGCCAGATCCCTCGATTGTATGACTGAGATCACAAATGTGCAGTGCTGTGCATCCACTGCTTAGTTTAACTGCTTTAATGAAACTGTACATCACAAATATTGCCAGTTCTCTCTGCTGCTGAAATTTATTTTTCATCAATTCAATTATTATCATAAAAGAAATTGATACTTCATCTAATAAGCTCTCTTTTAAGACTTAGACTTCTTTTAAAGATATGGAAATAATCCATATTTAGTAATGTACAGAATTCAGGAGCTCTAAGCCTTTAAATTCAGTTCATTCCCTTCTTTGTTTTTCTGAGAAGATAAATATTCTGTTTAAAGAGCTGTGGGTTGTTTCTGAGGAAGAACAGTAAGTAGTTTATAAGCAGACAGAGAATGAAAAAGAACAGAACATTCACCTTAAAATTAAATTGTGTAAGAACCTGGTTCTCATTAAAGGAAGTGTTTCTAAGAAGTTCCAGATAGCTTGGAGTATTATTGCATGCCTCTTTCATTTTGTCCTTTTCTTTTTGTCTCTTTTCTTTTTATCAAGTAATCAGTACAATGTTAAATTGTTTACTGAAAGACTAAAGACAATTTGCATTGCAAAAAATTAAATCAATGATGTGTTTTTGAAAGTATTTACTTTAAACTTCCTTTTAAATACCAAACTAATTATATTTCATAGGCTTGAGTACAAATCAAATGTGCAATATCAGGGTACCATTTAATGGTGTATTTGTAGTGTGTGTTAGGTAATATGTGCTGATACATCTAAATCCTTTGCAAAATAATTATTGAGTTGTATTTGGCACATAAACAGAAAAAGGTTTGTTCTTTGTTTTTGAACAGAACTGATCGTAAGTACACTGCTTTTCACATGTAGCTGGTAATATTCTCAATAAGAAATTTGTATTTCTCAAATATGTTCTACAGTGTCAAATAAGCAGAATTTTGTAAAAAGAATTTATAGTGCTCTAGAACTTAGACCTGAAATTCAATGAAATTATCTAATCTTGAGATTTAACTCAGTTATTTTTCATTGTCTTTAGACCTCCCTATCCTGAACATGACAGCTCACAGATTCTAGCTATTAAAAATTCCTGCTATAAACAGGACATTGATGATATTAGAACTTACTATATAAAGGAACATCAGAACTGGTGTGTGATTGACGCTGAACATAGCAAGTGGAAGGTCTGGAACAAAGTTCAGCAGGAAGTTCAAGTGGTTGTTAAACAAATCCAGATATACCTGGAAAGAATAAGAGAAGGTAAAAGAAAAACAAAGTTTCCCAGAATTTTTGTTTCTTTAAAAAGCAGTGTACTATGTGCATGACAACTTCACCTTTCTTTGGATGAGGCTAATTCTTGGGCACATACATACCCTTAAATTCTTCAGTCTCATCTGCAGAGATCTTGAAGAGATCTCTTGAAAAGAGTGAAGACAAAGCCAAACTACAGGGCAGTCTGAGGCCATCCTCCAGAGAACAGGGTAACAGAAATCTGCTAAAGGAAGTCAGAGTCCTTGGTCCATGGTAGATTTGGCAACACGGGGTGGTGAATCACAAAGAGTACCCCAAAGTATACAAGGGCAACTCTAACTTGCAGCTTCACTTTAGTGTTAGTGAAGGAAGAGGAAGGAAGAGGGAAGATGTTAATTTAAAATCCAGAAATAAGCTTAATTATGCCATCTGAGTTAATTTCTGTGCTTTGGGAAGAAAACCACTTTATTCTAAAATGGCACAGTTCCCACTTGACCTTTTGTGTGTCAGCATTGGTCAGGATTAAATATACTTTTTAAACATATCTGTACTATTTAACTAGAATTCCTCTGAAGGGCAAACAGACTTCCTTATCTTATATCCACCTTTTGGATTTAACTTTTACAGCTCTGTGGCTGCACCCATCTTAAAAATCGGAGTCATAATCAAAAATAATAAAATACATTTAACTTTTTCACATCAAGCTTGAAAAGCGTGCTTTTTAAGTAATTCGGGTTTGAGATGACATTTTATTCAAGATTTTGAATATATTTCCTCCAGATAGACTGTAGCATTTGCAAAATATGGATAAATAAAGGGGAGGCTTTCATCACACCTTGTACTCTTTTTCACCAATGAAAAGAAATAAAATAATAGCTGAAATGTTCCTTAGTAACACAAAGGAGT
Source organism: Corvus kubaryi (assembly GCF_017639235.1). Classification (NCBI taxonomy): domain Eukaryota; kingdom Metazoa; phylum Chordata; class Aves; order Passeriformes; family Corvidae; genus Corvus; species Corvus kubaryi. The sequence continues at coordinate 25,663,785 of NW_024582091.1, read as the reverse complement.
GAAACAGTAAATCATAAATAAGAAGAAGAACAACATAGACTAATAAGCTGAGCATGCAGAGTATCCCACATCATTATTAATTAATATATTTCTTAAATGCTACAAAAATGTTATTAGAATTAATTAGTAAAATGACTTGCAACTTCATTTTATTATCAAATTGCTATTTTAGTTCTCATTATCTCATATAATTTTCAAAGTATGAATTACCTTCTAAACTGTAGCATTCCTGAGTAGAATTGTTTGATGTTTCTATGTCTCTCATAAATAAAACATTATCATTAATTGCTCTCATTAACAGGAAAAGCAGCCAACATTGCTGACTTATGCATCACTCCCAAGGAGCTGCAGGATCGGCTGGGGGAGTGTGGACAGTACTGTCCCGTCAGCCTTGCAGAGAAAGGTGAACTGGTTGACTGCTCTGTGAGTTCCTCGCTGGAGTTTGCTGCAGAATTTCAAGGGCACTATTACAAAATGGCTTCACAGGAAGAACTGGAAGTAGGTGTTAAAAAGCAGGTCAAAAAGGACGGGATTATGGGAAGAGGGCACATTGTTGCTTAGATTCTTTGATTCCATACAGAAATAGGTAATATGCAACTTGAATTAGACCACTGTTGTTAGCATTCAAGCTTTTGTTCTGCAAGCTTCTGCTGTCAAACATCTCGGCAGACAAAATGCAGCACAGACACCATTAAACTAAAGCTCATCTAACAAATTGTCACAGATCAAACATTAGTTTGAAAACAATAACTTTCTCCTTTCTCCATCTGTTTTGGGGGACTGGGTTAGAAAGTGGCTTATGACAGCAGTGGATAGTGATGGATGGTGGGTGGATAGTGACTATTTCAACTGAGAGTAGGCTGAAAAAGAAATTACCCAAGAGCAGCAGCAGTGCCAACACATTGTTGCATTGTACAAAAACCAGGCCTCTAAATTGTGTGAACCAGTCCTCTGGAGTCTGACTAACAGTCCTACAGTGCTTCTTTCATGATAAAAATATCTCTTTTTCTACAGAAATTCTTGAGCAGACCAGAGGTTTATGTGTCATCACTAGCATCTCACCCTCTCCCACCCCCACATATGCTACCAAAGAAACTGACTGTGGCAGAAGTGAAGGCCTTATTCCCTGTAAAGGCTGAAATGCAGGGATACTGCCCAGTCACTTACCTAGATGGAAAACAGAGGTATGTCACTAGAGTTTTCATAATATGAATTACAGACTATGTGTCCTATATTAATACATTAATGAGGAAACATTTTCGAAGTACTTTTTAGTAGTGTTTAGGGTTTGGACAGGAAAAGCAATTACAGTTCTCTGTATTGTGCCTGTGGCTTTGGAAATCAATATAAAATCACCTTTTAATACTTCCATGGCTACAGGTTCTACAAGGATCTGTGTTGGCTTGGTGTCTTTCATGATGAATATGGACAGATATAGTTTGAATTCTCTATCATAAGACTTTAAAGGTTCAAAGAAATCTCATAAATCCCTAGTAGCTGCAAAACTAGCTATTATGATTTTTGTAGAAGATCCATAAAGCTCCACCATAAAGTCATACAGATTTCCTCAGTGTGCAAGAATTTCTCATCAGAGGGGAACCATAATAGCCAATTCTATGTTACCCTTTCTTAATCTCCTGAACAGCTATGATTGGCATTTTAAATGGAGGTCTAAAGAAGCACTGTAGAAGTTCCTTAATAAGCAGATTTTGAGGCAGAGATTCTATCAGATTTTGAACCTTGTACTGTCAATCATGTAGTGGAAACTTGGATGATCCAATTGCTATTTTTTTGTAGTTGCCACACTTGTTAAATTACCAGAAGCCTGCCAGTAGCTCATGAATTTACACCACACAAACTATGTTTTATGTTTTCTGTGAATGAATAATTCTTGCTCCATCTCTTCAGATATGAAGCTTTGGTGCCTGGCAACATTGAGTATGCAGCAAAATACCAAGATAAGGTATATATTTTTGAAAGTGAAGAAAAACTTCAGAAGTTTATGAGGTGAATACACTAACTGCATTTTAATCTTTAATCATGTCACTGTTTATACATCTTAAAAGTGCTTACTGCTTACTTTTTATCTGGTTAGATTACCAGAGAGGTACTGGAATCTGAAGCTTCCCCATAAACTCCCTCCAAAACAAGAGCCAATGCTACTAACTACACTTCCTTTGGCTGGATACCTTGAACAGGCCAGTTTTTGCTTTTCTATTTTAAAATATGATTTTGTGACATATAGCATATCCCACTCAGCTTTTTAAATTTTTAATGCATTTGAGTCTTATGTTTATTAATGGAATTATATTAAATTGAAAATTTTGTAGTTACAATTGAGAGAAATTTTTTAAAAGCCTTAAAATAATAAGATATTTGTAGCTTTAATGGAAAAAATACAAGACTGTAAGGGGGGATAATAAGCTGCAGTATTATATGATAGATTTTCTGACTTAGTTGTTTATCATCTCTTGTAAGAGTACATTTTGGTTGGATTTTTAACACCAGCAGAGACACAAGCTTACCTGGAAAAATTTAGGAGTAGTTTGTAACACTTTGACACATGAATAAATAAAAAAATTATTCATGGTCACAGCCCTCCTATTTTATGCTAATTTGTTCTCTTCTACTATACACTAGCTTAGGTATCATCCTGTATTGTTAGATCTTCGTTACAACAGGATAAGGCATTGTTCCAGATTTCTGTAATGGTCTTTTAAACCTGTTTTATTTCTTTAGGGAGTAGCAACTTCTCTAATAAAAGCTCTCCATGAAGTCGGCAGCCTTAAGCCAAAGTATCCATTCCTAAGTGTGAAAGAAACTGCTCTGCTTTTTGTCTCCTTCCACTTAAAAGGTAATGTATAAAATAGCATGCTGTAAAAATAACTACAGAAATGATGTAAGTCCTCTGATACAATATAGATAGCCAACTGGTGTTCATCTTTGCTATTTCTTAGAATTTCTGTTTGGGTTTTTTTCAGCTGGAGATATCAGTTGCAGATAATAGCCTTTAATAGTTTGCAATCAGTTTAACTAGTGCCAGCTTTCTCAATTTCAATATCCTTGTCTGAAGCTTTGCTATAGCTTTGGGCTGGTTTCCAGTACTGCTGGAGATTTCGGGAGCAAGACTGCCATTTCTTTCAACCCACCAGTTTTGTCTTTTATAAACCAACGTCTTCACTGGGTGAATTTCACCTGGCCTTTCATATTTACATTTTTATGTAAAAAATATTCTTTTAGATAATACCAATCTTAATAATTTTTTTTAAGTTCTTCACATCCTGTGTTTCCTCATGTAATTTCCAGAGCCCTCCAGAATTTTCTTGAACTATCACAGATTTTTTTGCTAGCATAGTTTTTTTAAGGAAGACTATTGAACAGGGCAGGCACATAGTAAGCCCCTGTATAAATGTACAGTTCCTAAGCCACCAAACTGCTTTTATACTGTAGTTTGCTTCATTCACAAAGGCTGTTTTCATTCTATTGTTAGCACAGCTTTGCTAACATAAGGATGCCCATGCTAAGAGTGTTTTGCTCATATATTGCAACATTAAATCACTATTAGCAGTGGATGATGAACCAGAAAGGTTATGCAAGTGAAGAAATCTCTTTCCTCATGCAGCCCCAAACAGTTCGACCATAGGAATCCAGGAAAACAAGTTATCTTCTTCTAGCACTGGGTAGGACTGCTTCCAGCTTTAAGATACAGCATTCCTGTGCACTGACAAATCACTTGAACGTGAGGAAGAACTCTTTTCATGTGACCAAGCACTGGAACACATTGCCCAGAGAAGCTGTGCAGTCTTCATCACTGGAAATATTCTGGACACAATCCTGTGCCCTGTGCTCTGGGATGACCCTGCTTGAGCAGGGAGGTTGGACCAGACGACCCACTGTGGTCCCCTACCAGCCTGACCCATCCTGTGATTCTGTGATTTGCTGCAAATACAGCATTATTTATTACTGTGCATCTCTTCAGAGTAGTCACGCTATTCTTGATCAAAAAATTTGATCAAAGTGCTTCATGTTGTAGTCCCGTGGAAATTTATTTAATCCTATTTCTATGTGAAGTTAAACCTTCTCATCTTCAATTTACATCATTCTCTAATCTCATATTTAAATAGGGGAGAAGAAGCAGTGGTTTAGTTCCTCCTTCAGCTTTTCTCACAACACTGGATTGCTTTCAGTATCTGAGAAGATACAGGTGATCAAGCATAAATGCAGAGGGGTTTGTTCCTGGAAAGAGACTAGTAAACCATACATCACTAGAGTGACTGAGTGTCCTTCATGCTAGACTCCTGTAAGAGCTCTGTATACCACTATGCTTGAAAAATCTCTCAGAACTGTTAAATGTAACTGTCTACAGTTTAAAGCTAGTGGGCTGAAGTGTCTCATAGCATAGTTCTTCATGCTGTCCAGTTTTTTTTAATGAGATATAAAATACTGTCCATAGGGGGAAAAAAATGGTTATGATTTGGCTCACTCCTTCCCCTTTGCCTCAGGGTAGGAATTAAAATAATAAACTGTACTCTGAGGACTCGCACTCAATACTTATGTATGTCAAAATAGGGCTTGGGGCAGAGAGAAACCAACCTTCCTCCTCCGAACTACTGGTCAGCTCTTCACAGAATCATGGAATCACAGAATAAGCTGTGTTGGAAGGGACCCACAAGGATCGAGTCCAATTCCTGGCCCTGCACAGGACCATCCCCAAGAATCACCATGTCCTGGAGGGCATTTGTCCAAACGCTTCTTGAACTCTGTCAGGCTTGGTGCTGTGACCACTTCCCTGGGGGGCCTGTGCCAGTACCCAACCACTGTGGGCACTCAACCCAGTGAAGAACCTTTTCCTGATATCCAACCTAACCCTCCCCTGACACAACTTCAGGTCATTCCCTCACGTCCTGTCACTGGTCTCCACAGGGAAAAGATCAGTGCCTGCCCCTCTTCTTCCCCTGAGGAGGGCATTGAAGACTGCAGTGAGGTCTCATCTCAGTTTCTTACAGGCTGAACAGACCAAGTGCCCTCAGCTGCTCCTCGTACGGCTTCCCCTCAAGGGCCTTCACCTTTGGACACTCTCCAATAGCTTAATGTCTTTCTTACATTGTGGCACCCCAGACTGCCCCCAGCACTGGAGGTGAGGCCGCCCAGTGCAGAGCAGAGCAGGACAATCCCCTCCCTTGCCTGGCTGGCGATGCTGTGCCTGATGCCCCCAGGACATTGTTGGCCCTCCTGGCTGCCAGGGCACAGCTGACTCATGTTCAACTTGCCATTGACCAGGAGCCCCAGGTCCCTTTCCACAGCACTGCTTTCCAGCCTCTCATTCCCCAGTCTGTCCATACATCCAGCATTGTCCCATCCTGGATGCAGAATCCAGTACTTTCCCTTGTTGAATCTGACATGGTTGGTGATTGCCCAGTCCTCTAACTTGCCAAGGTCTCTGTGCAGGGCCTCCCAGCCCTCAAGGGAGTCAACAGCTCCTCCCAGTTTTGTATCATCTGTGACCTTGCTTAGTTTCCCTTCCAGTCTTACATCCAAGTCATTTATGAAGATGTTCAAGAGCACAGGACTGAGAATGGAGCCCTGTGGGAACCCCATCAGTAACAGGTCACCAGTCTGATGTCACCACATTCCCTGTAAGCCTTTGTGTCTGACTGGTGAGCCAGTTGCTCTCCCATGTGTTTATCCAGCTCTGTGCCTGACATTTTGTCCAGAAGGATCCTGTGAAAGAGTTTGAAAGCTTTACTGAAATTCAAAAAGATTACATCAACTCACTTCCCTTGGTCAACTAGGTGGGTTATTTCCTTGTCATAAAAGGAAGTCAGGTTTGATAAGCAGGACTTTCCTCTCATGAAGCCATGTTGGTCACAGTCCTGCTTATCAAACCTGACTTCCTTGTATGACATATGCCCTTGTATGGGCAAAGCATTTAGGTCATGGAACAGCCATGCCAAGGACACAGCAGCCCAGCGCCAGCCATGCCAGGCCTGGGCTATCCTCAGGCTGTGCCACTTCAGGTTGTGTGCCACACTGCCTAAATTTGTCACTGCCTGGAGTTTCACCAGCATCTCACAGTCTGAGAAATGGGAAGTTGACAGCAGCTGAGTATGTTGTTGTGTCTTCTTTTACAAAAGCCCGATCTTTCTGATTATGACTCTTCTGGAGTCAGAAAGTTTCTGAAATACCAGACTTTATCTTTTTGGCTTGGCACCAACAGGTAAGGTGTTTATCTGTACCATGGGTAATGCTAACAGGGGTAGACTTGGTCCCTTTGAAAATTTCTGTAATGTAATTCCACAAAGTTTACAGGGGACACTAACATGCTGCTTAACTTCTTGCAGCACACAACCCCCGGAGCTCAGAGCCAGTGCGGCAGATGTACAGGAAGAAGCTGTTGCAGTTCATGGAGCACTGCCAACTCATCCCTTACCTGGGGACTGCCATGATGGGCCCCTATAAGGACCCAAGAGATCGGCCTCTTGGCCTTGATGACAGACTGCAGGTTTTTCTTTCCCTGAAAGGCACCCGCCCCACTTTTGTATGAACCCTGTATTTCCACTGATTAACACGTGGAGTGTTGCCTTCAGGCACCAGCATGGCTGCAGTGTGGTCCGTGAACATCACACTTTCTCAGGCCAGTTTTTTAACCATGAAATCTTAGAAATAAAATATTTTGTCTGAATTTGAGAGATACAAAGCTACTAGAGAGCGTCCAAAGGAAGGCTGTGACGAGAGTGAAGGGCCTTGAGGGAAAGCTGTGTAAGGAGCGGCTAAGGTCACTTGGTCTGTTCAGCCTGGAAGAAACTGAGAGGAAACCTCATTGCAGTCTTCAATTCCTCGTGAGGGGAAGAGGAGGGGCAGACACTGATGTCTTCCCTGTGGAGACCAGTGACAGGACCCAAGGGAATGCCCTGAAGTTGTGTCAGGGGAGGATTAGTTTAGGAAAAGGTTCCTCACCCAGAGGGTGGTTGGGCACTAGAACAGGCTCTCCAGGGAAGTGGTCACAGCACCAGCCTGAGAGAGTTAAGAGAAGCGTTTGGCAACATGGTGTGATTTTGAGAGCTGTCCTGGGGAGGCCGGGGGCTAGAAAGGGATCCCTTCCAGCCCAGGACGTTCTGTGATTCCGTGGCTCCAAGTCCCGCCCGTGTGGCGCTCATTGCGGCAGCGCAGGCGCGGCGCGAGCCCCCGCCCGGAAGTGCAGCGGCGGCGTAGCGGGGCCGGCGGTGAGCGGTGAGTGCTGGGGCAGGGCGGGCGGCAGCCAGGCCGGGGCACCCGGGCCCGCGGCTCTCGTGGGGCAGCGCCCCCTCCCTGCCCCGCGAGGGACGAGCGGCCTTCCCCGAGGGGCGGCCCGAACCGAGCTCGGGGCTCACACAGTGCGCGGGGGGCGGCGACCCGCGCGGTGCCCTTGGCCGTGCCCGTGTCGAGGCCCAGCCCCGGGCCGTGCGCTGCCCCCCGGGCTCACCTCGCGGCAGCTCCTGAGCCCTTCCACGGCTGGACCGGAGTGTGTATCCGAACGCACGGCCGGCAGCGTGGGGCCTCCTGCTTGAGTACTGCCTCGCTCTATAATGGTGAGGTTTTTTTAGGGAAGGCGGCTGTTTTGGATTTTGCAGTCAAAATAGTAATGCTGTGAGCTCCTGGTTAAACACCGAAGTCCTTTCTATGATCAGAGCTCACAAAACACCCACTGTCTTGTCCTTAACACGTGTGGATCTTAGGGGATGCCTGCAGGCAGAGTTGACAGCAGCTGTTCAGGAATTCTTGTAATGCACAATAAGGCAGATTGGATCACACCTGCAGCTGTGCTTTAAGGTGCTGCAGCAACAAACATCAGGCTCACATGCTCCCGAAATTAAAGCTCCCAAATAAAACAATTTGACCCTGTCGTGAACTATTTGGTAGATGATTAGGGCTAAAGAATCCCTTTTTCACCACCTCAGTAGCATTTAGGTGTCATCTGTAGGTAGTATCTGTTGTTTCATGGAACATTTGTTCAGGTGATTGAAACTGTTGCAGTAACTAAATACAAACATGCTAATTTATATGTATTTAATATGACACTTGTATAAATTAGGATAACAGGTAGCTAATCTGTTTTATCTTTGGCTAGTTGTAAATGGGACATTTTGGGCATTTCCATAATATTTGGTGGATTCTTCTGAAGTTGCTGGATTTTTTTTCTGTTTGTTATTAATTTTTCCAAATTTACTATTGAAGAAGCTTAGCAAGTCAAATTGATCATTAATAGATACCTTAATGAACCCTATATTAGACAGAACCCTTCAAAACACTGCTGTTTTTCTGTTTGTATTGCCTACCTTCTTAGGCTGAAGCTTAGTAAGGTAAAGTGTTACAAAAGAGACATTTTCAGAAGGATAGATGGGGATAAAAGAAGTCATGAAGTCCTGCCACATTGATATCAGTGAAGTTTTGTCATTTATTACAAAATTTCCTAGCCTTGTCCCTGAATAATCTGCACTGGTCAAACTGCAGTTGACCTTTTCGTTTCTAGTGTGGTGGGTTGATGCTGGCTGGACACCAGGTGCCCACCAGAGCCACTCCATCACTCCCCTCCTCAGGTGGACAGGGGACAGAGAATATAGTAAAAGCTCATGGGTTGAGATAAGGACAGAGAGAGATCATTCAGCAGTTTCCAGCTGAGGCAAAACAGACTTGACTTGAGGAAATGACTTTTTACCCATGAGATAACTGTTGGATAGTGAGAATTAAACCTGAATCTTCAAACAGCTCACCCCACCTCTCCCTGCTTTCCAGGCTCAGCTTTAGTCCCAGTTTTCTCTACCTCCTCCCCCCAGCAGTGCCGGGGGATGGAGAATGGGGGCTGCAGTCAGTTCATGGCACATTGTCTTGGATGCTTCTTTGATTCCTGTCACTCTTCACCTGCTCCAGTGTGGGGTCACTTCCACAGGAGACAGTCCTTCCTCCATGAACTCCTTTAGCCTGAGTCCTTCCCATGGGCTGCAGTTCTTCACAAAATGTTCCAGCTTGGATCCCTTCTACAGGTGCAGTCCTTCAGGACCAGTCTGCTCCAGTGTGGGTCCTCCCTGGGGTCACAAGTCCTGCCAGCAGACCCATTTCAGTGTGGGCTCCTTTCTCCATGAGGCCATAGGTCCTGCCAGGAGCCTGCCCCAGCACAGGCTTCCCACAGGCTCCCAGCCTCTTTCAGGCATTCACTTACTCTGGTGTGGGGTCCTCCAGGGCTGCAGGTGCATCTGTGCTCCACCATGGACCTCCATGGGCTCCAGGGGCACAGCTGCCTCACCATGGTCTGCACCAGGGGCTGTGGGGGAATCTCTGCTCTGGCACCTGGAGCACCTCCTCCCCTCCTTCTCCACTGACCTTGGTGTCTGCAGGGCTGCTGTTCCCATGTATTCTCACTCCTCTCTCCAGCTGCAGTTGTGCAGGTTTCTTTCCCCCTTCTTAAATCTGTTATCCCAGAGGTACTACCACCATTGGCTGATGGGCTCAGCCTTGGCCAGTGGTGGGCCTATCTTGGAGCCGGCTGGTGTCAGCTCTGTAGGACACGGGGGAAGCTTCTGGCAGCTTCTCACAGAAGCCACCCCTGTAGCTGCCCCGCTACCAAAACCTTGCCATGCAAATCCACTGCTGTACTGGAGCTGTGAATAAGGAGTTCTTTTTGTCTGATTGTTTTAGTTTCAGAAGATAGGGTAGCAATTTTTTTAGATAATACAGAGTTCACAGTACATCAGAGATGAAAAAAGGATAGACAGTTATTCTGATCTAAGAAATTATCTGTAACCATTTCATAGGCTTTAAAAATACTTCTTGAAGAAATTCTCTGTCAGCAGTAGTGTTGATTTTTCAGAAGTTCGGAGGATTCAGAATTGCTTCAGAAACTCTTGAACTCTGTTACTGGTATAACAAATGATACATGGTGTCTTATAATGCTGACTGTTAAAATAATTCTTTACTAAAGCTATTCTGTTTTTCTAGGCACCTCCTTTAATATTCATCATTAAAATGGAAAAAACAACTGATCCTTCTGAGAAACTGGTCATCATCCACTCCAAAGCTCACAAAGATACCATTTTGGCTAATTTTGAGGAACAAAGGAAAAAGGATTTTCTTTGTGACATTACTCTGATAGTGGAGAATGTGCAATTCAGAGCCCATAAAGCTTTGCTGGCTGCTAGCAGCGAATACTTCTCAATGATGTTTGTAAATGAGGGTGAAATAGGGCAGTCAATCTACATGTTGGAGGGAATGGTTGCAGACACCTTTGGAGTTCTGCTAGAATTTATCTACACTGGTTGTCTCTGTGCCAGTGAGAAAAGCACAGAACAAATCCTGGCTACTGCACAGCTGCTGGAAGTGACTGACTTGGTATGGGCCTGCACAGACTACCTGGAAAGCCGCAGCCCAGGTAGTGCATTGCCAGCTCCAGCTGACAGTGGAGCCTCTGTTGTTGCAAGTGACAGGAAAAACAATGATCCACCGAAGCGAAAACGGGGGCGACCAAGGAAAATCAAGGTCGTCCAAGAAGAAGAAGAATCAGGAGCAAATTCTGCCGAAGATGGGCAGCTGAGAGAGAACAACTCCGTGCAAAATAAGCAAAATTTTATGAAAAAAGACACTGAATTAGAAGAAACAGTTGCCAGTGAACAGGCTTCAGTGAGAAAAGATGGAGAAGAAACTGAACCTGCTTGTGGCTCAGAGGCTGCTGTTGATCTGTCAGCTGAGAAAGATGAAAATTATGATCCCAAATCTGAAGGAATACAGGGCACTCAGAGCCGTTACAGCAAACGTAGAATAAGGAGATCAATCAAACTAAAAGATTATAAACTTCTTGGGGATGAGGATGAGAAAGGACTGGCAAAGAGAACTGATGGAAAAAGAAAACGTGCAGGTTCTGAAGCTCGCTGTAAAGACTGTGGCAAAGTATTTAAGTATAATCACTTCTTGGCTATTCACCAGCGAAGTCATACAGGTAGGCCTTCAGAGACTGCTGCTTTTGGGTTAGGGTTTAGTGATGTTGCCAAATGCAAGTGACTGTTGAATTGGTGGTTGTTGACTACAGCAAGAATATCCAAAATAGCATGCTGATCCAAATTACAGTGTGTCTTCTGTGCTTGCTGTTTTATTCTTGTCAGCAGATCTCAGAACTTCTATGTCTCACCTTGATTTCAGTAATTAATAATTTCACTGTTTAAGCACTGAATTATATAGAAAATAGTTATATAATAACAGTAGCTAAAGAATTATTTTATTCCTGTGTGAAGCTTGTTTCTTTACCACTAATCAAGAGTAACTTTTTCAGTAGCTACAACATTGCAGTGCATCTCACTATCAGCTTAGAATATCTAGTGAGAAATGATGCATTTATGCCTAAAAATGTCATCTTTTGCTTTCAGGGGAGCGCCCTTTTAAGTGTAGTGAGTGTGGCAAAGGCTTTTCCCAGAAGCATTCTCTTCAAGTCCATGAGCGGATGCACACTGGGGAACGGCCGTACACGTGCACTGTCTGCAGTAAGGCTCTGACAACAAAGCATTCCCTTCTGGAGCACATGAGCCTACATTCAGGTAAATACTTCAAGGCAAATGTAGCACTCTGCTCCAAGAATTTGCCTTTCTGAGAAAAAGGTACTTCTGCTCTGTCTGGTGTGGGCTGGCTTGTGTATTTTATTTATTTCCTTACACTTGTTTGGGACGTGGCTTACGTTTTAATAAGTGATTTTCTCTACAGGGCAGAAGGCTTTTACGTGTGATCAGTGTGGGAAGTACTTCAGCCAAAAGAGACAGCTCAAGAGCCACTATCGAGTACACACAGGTATAAGAAGTTTGGGTTGAGGACCTGGCTTACAGTCCATGCTGATTTGTCTTCCTAAAGATTGACTTAGGCTGGAAGTTCTTCCTCAGTGATGTATTTAGTCTCTGCTACCTTGATGTGTCCTATCTTGATGTAACAGTGGATAGGGTGAAAAAAACAACATGGTGTATAGTAAATGGAATATGTAGAAAAATATTTAATTGAGAAGGGCTCTTATGATGATTAAAAATTAGTTACACTGTATTTGACATACAACGTGATTATTTTAGCCCTGCTGTCAATGCTACATAAAAGCTGGGAATTGTATAAATGATTGTGTCTGCTGCCTGGTGTGCAAATTGCATTGTAGTTGTCTACTAGTTTGGACTAGTAATGGCAAACAAGCTTTAGGAAGTGTCTTCCTCACTTCTGGAACAGGATGGAGCTACAGACAGAGGACGTGGTGGAGAAAATCAGAATTTACAAAGCTTTAAGAGAAGGTGTTTTTGGGCAGGAGCAGGTGTCAGTCCCCTCTTTTCCTGTGGTAATATTAAATTGAGAGATAGGAGTGTGACAGTTAAGATAGTGAGGAGGCAGTGAATCACCTTTTGTTTTATCTCTATATTATATCAAAGTGGTTATTTTACAGGAAAGTGCTTTAACAAAGATCACTGAAGAGATACAGGGGATCACTTATGCACTGACACTTTTTTTGTTATTGCGACAAGGCCGTTCACTGCCGGAGTGTAACCAGTGTCGTCGCAAATTCATGGATGCAGCTCAGCTAAAGAAACATCTAAGAACACATACAGGTAATGTTGTACTTTGGGTTTTGTGGGCTTTGTGGTTTGTTTTTTCTTGAAGTTACATGGACAAAACAATGTTAGGCAAATTACATTTGTCTCTGTGGAATGAAGTTCTGCTCTACTTGTATGTAATGGTGCCTGTGTTGCTAACGAAGAGATTTGACATCAAGAATGCAGGAGCACAAATGAGCTTGTGTTTCAGCAGCACATAAGCAGTGCCTATTACAGGAAGAGGGCTTTTTCCCCAGTTTTATAAAACCTGCTGCAGAAAATGCCAGTTAGCTTTCCTGTGATAGAATCCTGGACTGGGAATTCAGGAATGTCGGGAGAGCTGTATCCAGCACGTATCTGGCTTGCAGTGAGCTGACAAGTAACAGAAAGTGTGTCTCCTAAATGAGTTGGACACCTCTGTGAGGGATGGGTGCTTATGAAAAGTGCTGTGACCAGAAAAATAATTATTTCCATTTATCTTTTTATTGTGCAGTCATAAACCAGATGTTGAGAGGAGATGGGCTGAGAGGGATGATTTAATGCAAGTGTGTCAGAGAGTGTTTTAAGAGATTTAGAGGGCAAGCTGGTAATGAATCACTGGATAACAGAGATAAAAATGTTGATCTATCCTCTCATAATAACAAGGCATAAACTTTGTAAAATACTTTCCTTTGAAGGGTAAGTTCATAAGGTGATGTGTGAATACTTTTGTCTTTGAATGTAACTAGAAACATTGTTTCCTCATAAAATTGTTTCCTCACAAAATTGAATTATTCTTAAACATGTTGCTTGCAATTGTAATACATAACTCAGTCTCGAGTATACTTTATATTGTTCATTCCCTCTTCTTTTCTCAGTGAAAATAACACAGCTTTAAATTTTCTGGGATATGCTAAGGTCAAAACTTGTGCTTCTGGGAGTTCTTGGTTATCCAGAATAGTGTTAGCTTGTAATACTTACATGGTTTTGTATTGAGGAGAACACAGTGTTGACACACACGAGTTTTGTATCTGAAGCTGATACAGCTCTCTAAATGTAGTGGGAAAGAGTTTGGTATGGGAAATGAGAAGAGGAAACTTACTAGGAAGGTAAGTTGCAAAAATATATGAGCTAAGCTGAGTTTAGCAGAAACTGGCTTGCAATATATTTTACTTCTAGAAAAGACAGGCAAGATACCAATATTAATTATGTAGAAATAATAATTGATCTGTCCCATCTCAAAAGCAAAGTAAAATTCCAAGGCATTTGGGGGACAGGTGTTAACATGGATAAAACTGTTCTCCTTTGGCAGCAGCAGCAGTTTGGTAACACTGTGTAATAAAAATACAGTCTACTTGGTAAGTTACTCCTGTTTTCAGTAGCAGGCTGGGACTGGATGATCAGAGGTCCCTTCTGACAAATGTTTCTTGTTCTCTCATCCTTTATCCATGCCCTCCAAAGCCACACGAAGGCTGGTAAGCATTGCAGTTCTATGCTAAATGTGAAGCTTCCTTGGAAACTGGCTGCTGCCCAATCCCTGGGTTTGATGTGCTTTGATGGTGTGAATTACCACAGTGGCGATCTGAATTCTTGTGTCTGGTGTCTTAAGGAACCTCAATGCAACAAGGATTTGTTATGGTGTGAATTAGGATTTGCTTTGGTTGGGTAGTATCTGCTTCTTGTCAACCTTCTTATCATTTAATTTGGCCTCTCTGCTTCTACTCAATTAGACATCAAAATTCCAAATGCACTAAAAAAAATCCCCAACAAATAAACAAAAAATCCCCAAACAAACTTACATTTTATTTTTCTAACTGGTGTTCCCAGAATATGATAGACCTAGTGTCATGGAGCCTTGTAGAAAGCCAGGCAAGTTGTTAAGACAATGGATTCATTTTCCAGCTTTGGAAGTTTGGGCTTACTCATCTGCATGGTGCTGCACGTGAACCTGGCATTAATGCCAGGGTTCAGGGACAGCCTTTTTCAAAGCATTTCTGTTCCATGTGGAACACCCACATCTGTGCCATAGGTACAGCTTTTTGTTGCTTTGGGGGCTTGGATCACCTAATTCTTCATCTTCAAAGGGGAGAAATGCTAGAGGTGTACATTTAAAATGTTATACCCTCATTTTGACTAGTGAGTTCATTCCGTTTTGGATATCTGTGCTGACCCATGGCAGAAGCGTGAGGAGCCAACAGTGCACACTTGATACTGTGTATGGTAAAATACAAAATGTTTTTAATGTATTGATGAAAAGTGCTATTTAAAAAGTGAAGTCCGATTTCTTTTTGATAGGTGAGAAGCCCTTCACTTGTGAGATTTGCGGCAAATCATTTACGGCTAAAAGTTCACTTCAAACCCACATTAGAATTCACAGGTAAAGTATGTCTTATTTTCATTACATTCTTTAAAAATGTAACTTCTAATTTTATTACCTGCATGTAGTGCTTGTTCAATTATAGAATGGTCAGGACTTGTTTGCAGTTTGAATGATAGTTAAAAACTTACCATTTTTGCTTAATCTATGTAAGCAAAAAGTTGGTAGTGGAAAGGACTGAAATGCTAAATACTCAGTGCCAAGATATTGTAAGAGTCTTCTTTGGAGTTTTGTGTCTGTTCACTGACAATGTACTTACTTCTGCATTATTTTTGTGAAAATTTTACTGTAAGTTTGAGAGCAGAACAGTAGCCATGGTGTATCAGGGTCATCGGAGCAGTGTCCTGTTACCCTGTGAGCCATCCTGTCTCTGTAATAGCATTAGTTGTCTTTTACCCCTGTCAGTGCAATGCATTGTGTAAAGACATGTTAGATTTTACATCACTGGAAAACTGTTGTCTAAGAAAACATTTCCAGTAACACTTCTTGTCCTTTTGATGCAGGCAGCAAGTTAGGATTTGGACACTTCTTTTTGTTTTAAAGCCCGCACTGTTAATAAATGTTCTTAAAATGGTTAGTGCTTAGAATTATGCAGAGTTGTTGCATTCTTGTCAAGGCCTAGCAGCACGGAGCTTGTACCTCTGGTTTTATGAGAGGAAGGCAGTTATCTCTGTAGCTCTGGACTATATACTAATTGTACTGTTTGTGAAGTCAAATAGAAATAATCAGGAGGTCAAATAGAGGATGTTTTTAATGCCACTACATTTTAAGTACTTAAATTCAGAAAAACAAAGTAATCATTTAAGTATTTTATTAAAGAATAAGTTTCAGAAAGCAGCATTGTCAAAGTGAATATTTTAACGAGATCAAATTCTTTCCTTTTGCAGAGGAGAAAAGCCATATTCTTGTGGTATATGTGGAAAATCCTTCTCTGATTCCAGTGCTAAGAGAAGACACTGTATCTTACACACAGGCAAAAAGCCTTTCTCCTGCCCAGAATGTAGTTTGCAGTTTGCCCGTCTGGACAACCTGAAGTCTCATTTGAAAATTCACAGCAAGGAAAAGCAGTTTCAGGAAGCCAGTGCTGTCCCGAGCACCAACGCTCATCCGGAAGAACTGAGAAACATTCTCCAGCTGCAGCAGTACCAACTTGCCACCTCCGGAGGGCAGGAAATTCAGCTGCTGGTTACGGATGCAGTTCACAACATCAACTTCATGCCCAGCCACAATCAAGGCATCAGTATTGTGACTGCAGAAAATGCCCCCAGCATGACGACAGAGCAGGCTGCGAACCTCGCGCTGCTCGCGCAGCCACCACAGCAGCTGCAAAACTTGTTGCTTTCAGCTCAGCAGGAGCAGACAGAACAAATCCAAAGTATCAATATGATTGCAAACCAAATAGAGGCTGCCCAACCTGAACAAATGCATGTCATCACTCTTTCCAAGGAAGCACTAGAACATCTCCATGCTCATCAGGGACAAAATGAACAAATCCACTTAGCGGGATCTTCACATCCAGCTCAGCACGTGCAGCTGGCTCAGGAATCAAGTCAGCAATCTCACTCTAGCCAAGATACAGTTCCTTCCCATCAAGTCAGGGAAGAACAGAATCAAAGTGTACCTGTTTCTGAATCCCATCAGCAGCCTCTATCAGTAAATGAGTCATCTCATGAGCATCCTATCCAAGGACAGGCTTTCTGAAATGCTTGTCAGCAGAGGGCTAGGCCAGAGAATGCTTCTCATCCAAGCAGGGATTACATGCATCACACTTCCTTTTTGCAACATAAGCTATCCAAAGATGCATTTCTTGGTGATTTTAGATGAGTGACTCCGTTTTCTTAACCATATTTATTTTAGACTATTTTGTTTTTCCGGATTGGTATTTCTTTACCACTTAGTCCATACCTCACAAGCAGTTAATGTGGGTGTTTGTGCCTCATACACATCTCTGCCTACTGAGGAGATATTTAGCCCTTATTTGCATTTCTGTGTGACTCTCCAGGAAAGTTCACCCTGCTGGTAGGAGAACAAAGTTTAGGACATCTGCTGAACAGGAAGTAACCACTTCTCTGACAAACTTAACATACCTGAGCTACTGTCAAGCTTAAGACAACCAGTACTTTTTGCAAAGCTAACACCATATGTCTTACATTTAATGAGCTTTTTCTCTGCAGGATAATGTATCATTCTTTATGTAATCATTCCCTGAAGTGCATTATGAGTTACTGACTACCAAATTCCTTTGGTTTGGGTTGAAACTGTCGCAGCCTTTAACCGCCCTGAATCTTCCCTTCTGTTTACTGTGTGCTGTACAAGTTTTGCTCCTCATAAATGTTTAAGCGATTGCACTTGAATAGTGGCAATGAGATGTGACGGTTACACTGGAGAACTGAAACCCCCGAATTCTGCTCTGTTAGTTCTACCACTCACTTTCTGTGTGACTGTGGGCGAGGTAGTTGACCTCTGTGCCTTTTTTCATCATCTAGTAAGTGGGGATAGTGTTCACACACTCTGCCAAGCACTTTGAAGAGCTCTTGTTGTTGAAGGCACTGTCTATTGAAGTGCAAAACTCTCTTCCTGACAGGATTCTGTCTAAGCTTAGGAGCCACTGTATATTTAAAGTGTTATTTTTTGTACTTTTGAGAGAAGAACATAATCTTACTTTAATATATGTTAAAACTGGTAATTGTTTATGTGAGGATTTAAACAATGAAAAGCATCAGTTCAGAGCAAAATGAGTTACGCAAATGGGGCACATCGCTTAAAGCTGTACAACTATTTTTGTTGACTAAATTAGATGTGTACAGATTGTTTTCAATGACTGACTGCTAACAAAAAAGATTTGACATCATAATAAAATGCCTTGCCAAAATACATGCTTAGTATTTTCAGGTTTGATTACTGGTAACACTTTGCATGGTTAGACTGGTGTGTTAAAATCCAGATAAAATGCCACTGTTACTTAAAAGAATGTGCTCAGTTGTCACTTCAGCTTTAAAATGTCATACTTGTGATTTACATTGATGTTTTATGTTATGACAAATGAAAAATCTAGAAAATGCGGCGAATTTAAAAACAGAATTATCCACATTTTTTATAATATCCCTTGTTCCAAGTCCGGACTACTTGGCCTGCTCCTGACTGCATGCTGCAGAAGTTTGGCTAAGTATCTCCATACCTTCAAAGTACTGGATCACTTTTATATAAATGCATTGTGATAAGGGTAGACAGTGGGAATAAATCAATGCAAAAAAGACCAAATCCAAAAAGCAACAAGCCATCCCACAGCAAAGCTGTTTAGGCTTTTCACCTTTCCTCTCAGAATGGAGAAATAAAATTTGCATACTTTCTGCCACAAAAGTAAACCAGCGTATTCCGTAGTTCTGCCTGAGAAGCTTGAAGTCTTGATGCTGTAAGAGCAGATAAATAAATACAGTAAAGCCTGTTACAACACTTAGACAATCTTGCTGAATAATTGTATAAGCTTAGAGTAAATATTCTGGCAGTTTCATCCTAGAACTTCTGCTGTTATCTAAAACACTGTACAGTGCAGCCAGACCGCACTGGTCATAAGTTTAGAGGAACTTGCACTGAATTTATTCTCTGCCATATATTTACAAATTCTGAAATGCTTCAAAATGGGTTACAAGCTAAATTCTGAGGCTATCAGTAAAGTAACTATTCAATACTTTCCTTCTTTTTTGAACTTTGTTTTGTTCATTATGCAGCATTGAGTTCCTTGCTGCAGTTTCGCACAAGACACTATCATATAGTGATTTCTCAGTGCTTTCTTAAAACTAAAATATCTGAAGTTTTGTGTTTGGAATTCTGTTGTGCTTTTCTGCAAACTGCCAGTGAGGAAGCGAGCTGCTGTGAATAGCGTGGCAATGACTAATCCTGCACCCTGTGTTGCTTAAGCTGTCAGCACATACTGTAGCTTGCACTGAAGAAGCTGGTGGGGCTTCTCATATCACAAATGTTGCTTTTTGGACACAATTTACTTCCTTTCTAGTGAATGCATTTCTGCTAAAAGATGAATCCTTTTTCTGTGTGTGCATTTTTAAGGCTACAGCTGAAGTCTAGGATTGCTTTGAATTTGAAAGGAAACCCCTTCAGCTTTGTTTTTGAGTTCAGATGCCACTAAGAACTATTCAGGAAAAAAATGCATCCCTTAGAAACTGCATTTCAGAACAGCTCTCTAAGTATCTTTACTCCTTAGCCAGTAAACACCTTAACTTCTGTTTTTCTCACATAGACTAATCCTAGCAAATCTGTCTCACTGCTTACTATGTTCAAATGAGATTAAGGTTTTAGACATAAATGCAGGGCAATAAGAGGACTACAGAAAGATCCGGTTTTGTGAGCATTTAACACCATTGTGTGTTTCCTCTGCTCCATTTGTAAGTTACCCAGTGCAGCTGAACTCTAATAGGATTTCACCTTTTTTTTGTCCAAATGCAAGTTTATCAGATTTTGGCTTTTTCTGAAAATTTTGGTTGGTTCTCCAGGTGCAAGTTGAAACAAATCCCCAGGAGGTAGAGCAAACGCACTCTGAAGCCTGTATTTACCTGTTGTGTATTTCCCCTGCTTGGCCTTCCAGTCCAGCATCTTGGGTTTTGATAGATGAATATCAGAGTATTTATTTCATATGGGCTGTGAAAGCAAATTATCCTGCCAATATGAAAATATTCATCCCAACAGGTGTAACTTTTCAAGGGTTTTTTTTTAATACTTGGTTTATGCTCTCTCTCCTGCTCAGGGGAACTAAGAAAAGAAGCACTACCAGGGGTTGTACAGCAATTGCCTCAGCATCTAAGAGGAAAAGGAGATGACTGTACCGCATCACAAACTCTTTCCAACTGAATGCCTATTCACGGGTTAAAATGAAGGATATTGAGCCTGGCATTGATCTTGCCAGTTGTTGAGGAAAGAGTTTTGCTTGCATTTCCTTGTTTGTGAAAGAGTTGTTTCACTGTGGTAGCTGGTTAGTCATGCTGATGAAGGTCATGGTTGGTGTTTGGTAATACTTATCCTGGTGTGCTTGCATGTGGGTTTTTTCAGTCTTTTCCTGCTTCACCTTAACTGAAAACTAGTATGGGATTTATTCCTAATCACCAACCCAATGTCTATGTGAGCACAGCAGCCTGGAGTGTTTCCCATCTCCCCATGTCTTCCAACTCTGCAGCAGACTGTGTCCCTGCCAATATCCTGTGTAAGTGTCCTTATCCAGGAGAAAAGCTGAGTCTGAGCTGGGAGTGGCTGGGAGGAGGCCAGTTTGCACAGCAGGCGTGCCCCCGAGTGCGGGAGCAGGCAGGGGTGCTTCCTGGGTCTGCTTATCTTCACACAGTCAGAAGTCCATCTGCGCAGGCCTTTTTCCCAGTCCTTCTGCACTGCAGGTTCTCACCAAGAGCAGAGAAGGAAGAGGTAATAATGCCACACTCTCCGGAGCTGATTTCAGGACCTCTTTTATCTATTCGTTAGAGACTAATTAAAGAGTCTGGTGCTTGCAGAGTTGCAGTTCCATGAGCTACAACAGTTCTCTATGTTCCATCCCTTTTCAGATCCTCTGTAAAACATGGTGAACAATAAATGGTTTTCCACAACAGAGGGACTACTGATCATATCTGTCCCAAGCAATTCTTCCAAATGGAAATGCCCATCCAGGCATATTCTTAGCATCTCACTGTAGTATGCTTACTGCTCATTTCTGGCTAATATTTTAATCCTACCTAATTGAAAGTATCTTTGGAATAGCAGGAAGCAGATTTTTGCTTTAGTTAGCAAACTTTCTACCCTGTCCTGCAAATTTTTCTGACATGAGGAAGAACTTCTTTCCTGTGTGAGTGACTGAGTGTACTGGAACACATTGCCCAGAGAAGTTGTGGAGTCTCCCGCACTGGAGATACTCAAGAACTGCCTGGACACAAAATCCTGTGCCCTGTGCTCTGGCAGGACCCTGCTTGAGCAGGGAGGTTGGACCAGATGATCCACTGTGGTCCCTTCCAACCTGACCCATTCTGTGACTTTACTTGCCCTTTACCAAGATGTCTCTGGCTGACCTCTAGCAGCTCTCCTTTAGTACAGTCATGTGGGGGTCTCTCTCAAACATATATGTATATTTATGTATATGTGTGTGTATAATTTTTTAAAATTAGTTTTGTCTGCTTTCTCTTCTGTTTCTCAGTACCTTTTCTGAGGCTATTTTGGACTGAAAGGAACTGAAACAGCTGCAGCTGCACCAGGTGAAGAGACTTGGAGCAAGAAAACCCTCTGAGAATCACATAGAAGCAAAACTCTCGTGTCTTGTGTCAGGGTGCATGCGCACTCTTCAAAGGACTTTAAGTTGCCAAGAGCATTGCTGCCCGACCTTTGAAAGGCTTTCAGTATCATTGTTTAAAGGTACTGCACAACCTCGTATGCTTTCCATATTTTCCTTCGTGGTAATTGTTTTCCTCCCCAAACTGAATGCAGCACAGCACATGTGCCACAGCTGGCAAGGAGAACAGCACTCACTAATTCACATCTAACTCTTGTCACCCACAAAACATTTATCCTCATCTGAGTACTACAAACAGGCTTGCAGAACAGTATCATGTTGTCATAAACAGGTAATAGAGTCTGAAATCAATATTAGTCACCCAGTTCAGGATTTTAATATATATAATTTTCATAATTGGCAACCTGTTGAATAAAATTTAATGTACCTGAATTACCAAGTGATGAGAAAAGAAGTGGAGAAATAAAAACCAGAGCAGATTAGACAACGAGTAATTGGTGGTTCTTGGCATGCTCTTTTTATAAAAAAACACCAAAAATAAATTTTCAGAAAACAGTCCTGTTGAGCAAACAAGTTACGCTTGTTAGGCTAATCATTGCTTTTCTTTTTGACTTTGACTATCAGTTGACTATTACCAGCATGTTTATAGTTAATTCCCTTTCTTGGCCACAATGACAGTAAGAATGCCTAGAAATTATCAGTAAAAAAGAAAGTAATTTTTTTTCAAAGAAAAAGGATTAATGGGAGCCAGTCCTATGTAGGTACAGAATTAAATTTCAAGAACAGAATTTCTTGTGCGTAAATTTAAAAAATTATAGGTAGTGGATTGCTCTGGGTTTAATCCTTAAATGTTGTGGTGCAAAAAGAAAAGAGATGTTTCAGAAAGCCCAATAAACTTCAGTTGCATTAATCTGTATCGAGCTAAAAATATGGATGTAGGGGAAAATAGGTAGCCAAGACAGTATTTTCTGAAGCTGATTTTATATTTGACTTTGGATACGCTGCTTCTCCTCTGGACTTTAAATAAGACTTTTTTTTGGCTGCAGCAGAAGCCATATGGCCTGGCTACCAAAATTAGATTCTGCTTAGCTTACAGCCTACAGAGGCTCCAGCAGCCGTGCTGCCGACCTTTGGGAGGAGGAAGGAAGGGGGCTTTCCTTTGCATCACACAGTCACAGCCCACAAAACATGCCTGCATTTGTATGTGCTGCTTGCAGTTACCTACTGTCACACCTCAGCTCATCTGCTGCTGCCCAGGACCTGGCTGACAATTAAAACTGCCTTGTCTTACCATTTTAACATATCTCCTTGTCCAAACTCTTTCGTCTGCCTTATTTTTCTGCATTTTTTCAGCAGGAGGACATCATCACATGAAATGATAACACCTTGTGCATGGATCTTTCAGGCAAGGGAGCAGCTGTGGTAGACGAGAATCTGATTGTCTTCACAGCCCCTGATACTGTGAGGATGGAGCTCTTCAAAACCAGCACTGCTGCAAATCCCAACAAACCTCTTAAAAAAGCATTGCCCTAATGAATCACTGTAGGAAACTACCACTGAGCCAGACCAGAGAGACTTCAGGGCTACCTGGAAGAGGCCCATCGGCAACCTGTGATTTCTTGCTCAGTCTGGGTTTTTTATAGACATGTGTAATTTAGCAACATTTACCCAGGAGGCTTTTTGGTTCTGAGTCTGTGGTTCTGTAAACACGTATCACTTTATAAAGCCAGTGGGATATCCAGTTGGAGAAAAAAATGCACATTGTTATTAAGATAAGAAATCAACTGGTTTGGGTTTTTTTAATTTAACATAGGTTTTTTCTGCAAGAAAATCTCAGCTGTTTCACCTGCAATAGGATTTTGACACATGAAAGATGTATTTTTCCTGGGGATGTGACAATTGTTCTGTTGTTCCCTGAAAAGTTACACAATTTTTTTTACACAACACACAAATTCAGTTTTGTCACTTCTAACACCAGTGGCTCCTAAAGTTCACTGTGCTCAGAGATGAAAAGTGACCTGACCCAGCCGTGCTGACAGATGCCCGAGCTGAACCTACAGCTGTCCCACAAAGCAGCTTTTGCACGTGCTGCATGAGCCAAAAGAGCAAAGCTGCCGCGGTGGCACAAAGCTTTGCTGTGGGAGCCGCGACCCCTCTGGAACTGCTCCGTCCATGCGCTGCCAGCAGGAATGATGTCTCAGCAGTGCCCAGCAAATACAGCTGTGGGTAGGAGTTTTTGCGTCAAAAGGAGACACACATTTTACACAGGGTGTAATTAAGCTGTAAATCTCATTGCCACAGAAATTTGTGGATGCCAGGCTTTCACATTTGCCTGAAAAGCAAAGAATTTCAAATGAAAAAGAGCTGCCGGGGGGAATTAAACGCAGAGATACCAGGAAATCCTTGAGCAGAGGCTCACTGGAGGCTGGGAGTGTTGTGAGGAAGCAGTGCTCTCATGTTTGCTTTTACTTACCACTTTTTGCTGGGCATTTGCTTTTAGCAAGAGGCTCTTCACTCTTTCTTTTAAGTGCTACTGACAGCATCCATCAAAAGTTCTGGAAAGAGTTGGCTTCAGTCCTCTGCTCTGCCACATGCTTTCTGTGTAACCCGGTTTTCCTTCCTTCAGGGGAAAACAGATATTGGAGCCTTTTCTGACCTCCAACAGAAAACTGCTTACATTAGGCTTGGGAAGTGCTTAGAAATGCAGGGTAAGGGTGTGGGCTGGTGTCTGGTGTTCCCATGGAGCTGGGCCCTGTTGACAGACTCAAACTCATGGTGGCCAGACTGCCACGGGCAGGTGGGTGCCTGTGGTAGTGATGGTGGTGGGGCTGCTCCAGCACCTGTTTTTCCATGTGGCCAGGTTTATGGCAGAGGTAGCCCCTGGGCTTCAGCCCCAGTACCAGTTTGGAAGGAGCAGGGAGTGGTGTGGGCTTGAAGCAAATAAACAGAGAAATGCCTGCACCTGGCATCAGCTCTTGGGAAGAAAATATTCCAAACTTCATGTTTCTGCTTTTCTTTGCTGCTGCCAGGTGCAGGCACCAGCACTGAGGCTTTACGGACTTCCGGCTTGGTGCTGCTCAGGGCAGGGGTCTGCACTGCATCATCCTCACCTCCTTGTTCCTACACCTCCAAGAAATGTTACAGCTGTGCAGTGTTGTATGAGATGTCACACACATCAAAGCTCAGCATCTTACAGCAAATCCCTTAATGCAGCTCTGGCAGTGCAAGTGAGAAAGCAAGAAGCTGCAAACCTCATGGGGTTTTGCAGGCTTTCCCTGGAAGCTCAGCTGTGTGGCAGAGGCACAACACACAGCCCACCTCAGGGTGCACAATGCTGACCTTTCTGCCCTCCCAGCCTGTAGGGGTTTGTCTGCCAGGCTCATTCCCGGGCATTAGTTACAGCTGACAAAGCTCTGCCATCTATCAGCAGCCCTAAGGGCAAGCCAAGCTGATAGCTGCAGGGGTGTGTGCCTCTTGGCTTTTTTCCTTTTTATTCCAGCCACCATCCCAACCATAGCAACAGGGACCATGAGATGAACAGAGTCACTTCTTTGCTTTATGTTAAGGCCAGCCCAGCTGGCTTTAGGCCACAGCTTGTGGTGCTTGTGTGCCATAGCCCATGTGGAGGTGAGGCTAAGCTGATGGACAGGAATGTCCCATATCTAAATAGCAGCTCACTTCTGAGGCAACGGTACAAGAAACAAGGACTGGAAATGTTCACCTTGCAGCCTTCACCAAGCACTCACCTGCCCCAAGGCCCTGCACCCAATCTCCTGGACATGCAAAAGTGCAGTTGGTGATGCTCAGCAACATCTTTGAATATCTCCCCGCTTACATCTCTCTCACATGGCAGGGAGGGGTGAGGGGAGTACCAGTGTAATTGAATAATATTTGTGAAGCAGTTTTTCAGAGAAAAACCAGACACCCACTACCTCTAAATCCCTGCAAACAGGGATTTAGAGCCCTTTGCATGCACTTATGCAAGTATTGGGAATTACGCCGGAGGCACGAGGTGTGGAGGGCAATAACTGGGTTAGAAGGTGAGTTAGGTTGCAGTTTGTAAGGGAAGTACAAGCTGTGATAGGACAGGGTACGGGAAGGTATTAAACTACATGTAGGCCCATTTTTTTTCCTTACCTGGAAAATACAGTTTCTGAAGCTGAAGTTTCCAAGCAAGTTTGCAGATCCTGTAATACAGCCTTTAGTAGAATCTGCATGGCATGAATATTTATAGGAGAAAAAGAAGGTAACTCCTGCATCGTCAGGTTGTTTGTGTCCTCTCCCCAGGGCTGCAGCCTCTCCCAGCTGTGAGTGCCACCTGCAGATTTTGCAAGTGAGCTTTTCCACCCCAATATATTTTATGTTCTCAGACTCTCAAAGCAGGATGGAGCTCTCCAGGTGCTTTCCCTGTTCAGCCCAAGCTATCCCCCAAATGACACCCAGACGACTTTTAGCATGATAATTTCCCAAGCAGCAGGATCCAAACCTTCAGGGTACACCTTGCTGAAAGCTGCTGAGCAGTCTGTTCCAGTTGGTGGGATTTGTGGTTTTAAGTAGCAAAGGCATAAAAATACCACAGGCCACTTCACCTATGGTGGATATTATGATTGTTTCTTCACTAAGTATGTAATTAATCCCTGGAGGCCTTGCTGTCCCTCTGAAATGCAGGAACTGAGAGTTGAGGTGTGTCCGTATACCTCCTTGGTGATGTGCCTCATTGATGGCCAAGTGCTGGGGAATGAGAAGGAGCTGCTCAAGTTGCCTTACCATGAGTGGGACTATTGAGACTTTAGGCCCAAGGCACTTTATCAAGCAATTGCTGAGGATCTACACAGCAAATACCTGAAAAACAGCCAGGCAAGTAGCACTGCTTTACAGGAGCACGAGGTCTGTAAGGAGCTGGGGAGGTTGTCTAGGGAAAGGGCAGATACCGTGGGGAGGAAGAAAAGTGAGCACAGGCAGCTGTGGCACCTTTCTTGTTTTTCTGCCCTGTGATGGCAGGGTTGGAGAGCAGCCCCTGCAAAGGATGGCAGAGTCTCCATGGCTCTTGGCAGCCCTGGAGGGACAAACACTAGCCCAGATGCCTGACCTGCACTGACTGCTTCAGACAAAAGTGTAACTGTGCTGACTATGCTGCTACCAAAATTCTTGGGTACCCTTATTCCTGGGTACCAAAAGCCCAACTGCCAAATCCCTCCTTTCCCAGCCAAGGCCCCCCTGAAACGCTGTGGTGGTGTGAGGTGCAAAATACCAGTCTGGCTGGGAGAGCAAGTAATGTCCATTTTGGCAGGGTGACCAATATTCCTGCAGACTCATTTATTCCTGCCTCTATTGTACCAGCTGCAATAAACATGTAAATAAATGCATGATAAAGAACCAGGCCCTGCCCAGTAGCTTGCTTTAGCACACTCTGGGGGATTATTTCTGCCCAGAATGCAGTAAAACACCCTCTTTTTTTAAAAAATTTTTATTTAAACAAAACCATAGAGATTCTGTTGTGCCTTGACAATCCTGCAGACATTTTCTGAGGCCATTTGTACTAGTTTGAAAACAAACCAGTGGGAGGCACCAAGTCAGAATAACAATTTAATGGGGAAATTAGAGAAAAGGAAAAAAATAAAAGAAAACACTAGTTCCAACTGAGAGTCAGGATAAAACCTGACACCCTGTTAGTCAGGGTGGTGGTAGCAGTCTGGTAGAATGGTGGCTGCAGTCCTCTGAAGCGGTGATCCTGTAGAAAAAGGGTCTGCTCTTCCTCAGGAGGTCCAGTGGTGGCTGCATAGCTCCTTTCCCCTGGAAATCCAGTGGGAAAGGTTGTCAGTGGTGTTCAGAATCTCAGCTTATATCCACGATGGGATGCTTGGTTCCTCCCTCTGGGTGGAGCATCTCACAATGGGGTAATGAGTCATGAGGCCAAGTGTTGATGAGGCTCATTAACAGAAGATAGTCTGGAGGGAGTTATCTCTGAGTCAGGCGGCAGGACAATGATGGGCAATTAACAGAAAGATGGTCTGGGGGCAGGAGGCAAGGAAACACTGCCCCACCTGATTTCAACAGCTCATGAGGATGGTAATAGAATACACTGCAACCCAGGACACCATTCCCACTGGCCTGCCTTAGAGAAGGAGTGCAGCACAGAGAGTTGGCCTTTCCCTCACTGCATTTGTTTTTCTGCTTTAAACAGTGTTTGTGTACGTAGGAATGGCCATTGAGGAGGCTGCTCTTCGAGGTAAACTACAGAAGAGAAAAGCAAAAGTGAGGAATCTGGCCAGTGGACTTCAGCTAGGAATTTCACATGTTGTCAGCTGGGAATTTCACACGTGTTTTCCTCCTCTCACTTTTGCAGGTCTTTTCGGATGCATGTCCCAGAACCTGTGAGAATTTCCAGGTTCTGTGCTCCAGCGGAGCAAACTCTCTCTGTGATGCCTAGTGAAAAACAAGTAGGTCCAAGGGGGAGGTGGGTTTCCTGCGTAAAACAGAGTTACAGCACAAGACAAGGGGGTGGGGTGGTGTTGTGATCCGCATGAATAGCAGTCTTTATGTATGGAAACATACCTGAACTCCAGGACAATGCTAATCTCTTAATTCATATATATATGTGTGTGTGTGTATATATGTGTATGTACATATGCATATATAGATATATAAAACCAGAAAACATTTTCTCTTTTCACATCTTGTTTTCTAAACATAGGAAAAGTCTGAGTAATTTATTCTTTTGATTATCCAGGACCCTTTCAAAAGAATTTAGGAAAACTAACTGAAAACATTAAAACTATTTTCCATTAGGTTGATTGGTAAGCAATTATGAAACTAATTGGAAATATGAGAAAACTAAAATTATCCATAGGGAAGTATATTATTTGTTTTTTAAAGAGGTTAATTTACAAAGGCATTTAGTCAAGTGCCAGAGCCCTTGCAAGCGTGCTGGTGAGTTGTCGGAATTCCAGTGCTATGCTTTGAGCATGGCCCCAAGGAAAAAAGCACCACGAGTAATGGGTCACACAGCCTGCCCACCTGGCATCCCCAGGGAGGTCAAGATAGCAAGGCATATCAGAAGGCAATTCCTTTGTTACTCCCTTTTTTTCTATCACACATCTTACCTACCCATACTTCTTGCCTTGCTCCAAATGTGTGTAAATACATTTCAGGTTTATACTATGAATATGCTTTTCATGAATAACTATGCAGAAATCTATGTAGTCCATAAAAGCAATCTAAAATTACGAGCTTGCTACTGTAGAGGACTAATGATAACCTGATAATGTCTAAACAATGTAGCAAAACTAGACTTATTAAAAAAAAAAAAAAAAGATACATCAGTTTCCCAGTTTCCTTAGTGCCTCACTCATTCAGCTGAATAGGAATTTCACTCTTATCAATTCTCCTTTCTTAGACAAGTTAGTGGCCTTACCTTACCATAAAATCACAGCTGCATTTTCATCCTTCTTTCTTCTAACCCTAATCCCTCTGACAGTCATCTTTTTTCGGGGCATTCCTTCCTTGGCTCAGCTCTGCCATTGCCATAGCTCTCCCAGCAGGAGATGCTGGCCCTTCTCAGAGCAGCAGCAATTAAACACACTGCATGAAATAGCTCCTAGAGACACTGTCTCCGGGAATGGAAGAAGGGCTCTTCCCAAAGTTCTGTCAAAATTCCAGTAGTGAAACAGAGATGGAAGCAGTTGTTCCCCCAGGCTGATGTGCAACCCATGTCTCTGACCTCAGCTGAGCAGCTCACCGACAACCCGGTGATAAATGCCTGTGATAACCATGGTCTCTGATGATTACTTTTATCAACCCTGCAGATACCATAACTGGAAAAGGAAATGAAGGAGAGTCAATTTATGGTCCTACCTTTGAAGGTATGTCTCCCCAGCTATCTGACTGTGCAAATGGTGAATTTCCACAAAAATCAAGTTGTTGATCTGATCTTATTCACATAATAAGCTGGGAACTGCTTTTCATCTCCCTAAAGCAAAAAGGTTTGGTTTTCAGTCAGAATCTGCTTGCATTAGCACAAGCAGACTGCTTTAGTGAGAAAACTTTTTGATCTGTAACCTTGTCCCCTTCCTCTTATGTCCCCTGCCTGAAGCTCAGCTCCACCAGCCCCTTGTCCTTGCCTAAATGAGGGCTGATGGTCACCCACTGCCTACTTCAAATACTCCCCTTTGGGGACAGGACCCTAGAAATGCAGAAGTGGATTAGCTACACATCTCCAGGCACACCTACCACCTGTTTAAATGCATTGAAAGTAATAGAAGTAAGTCAGCTTTAACTCTAGAATTCCTGGACCTCAGGCAGCTTTTCAGGCTTGGGCACACAACAGGCATTACTGCCAGCAGTCTCAACTCTGTGGGTGGGAGCTCTGAATCTCATATAAAACCCTGAAAGGTGAAAAATGACAAATATGACCTAAGTTTAACCAAGAATGTTCCCTCATACTTGTATAAAGTAATAAAATGTAAACAAAGAAGAACATTCTAACTTTTAATATTTAAGAAAAACAACCCATATAATTGACATAGGCATTTGGGATTTTCGGTTTAGACTAAATGCTAGACTAAGACACTTTATGACAGGTAAAGCACTTTTGAAGATTATTTACGTTCCCTTATATAAAAAGCTTTCCCACTGTCAATGGTGCAAACCATTTGAGCAGGCTGGGCAGCAGCCAACACTGAAATCAGAAATGCTTAGTGCAGCTGAAAAGTTAATTTCCCAAGATGCTGAAGAGCCTGCCTGTGAGGAGAAGCTGCTCTCAAGGTCCTCAGGTTGGATGGAGCAAAATGTAGTAGCACTGGTGAGCAGGAAAGCTGCTGGAGGTGGAAGCCTGGTGTGTGGGATTTAAGGTACTAAATGCTCTGAGCTTTCTGGAGTGGACAGGAAAAGGCAAAAGTCACTTCTTTGATGCTGGAGCTCCTGGAACAGCAGCAAGCCCAGGCTCTCAGGGCACACACATCTCTGAGAGAACATAAGCTGGTATTGGAAAAAAATAGGACTGGCTGTTAAATTGTTTGCAAGGTGGGTGTCACCAAGCATTTAAAATTTTGTGAATACTCTTTTCCAGCAATGTTATCCAGTGGATTTGTGCTAGTGCCCATCTTGTACCTCTTGCACCTTCTTTTTGGGTAGAAATTGTCATTTTTTATGACCCATGGATTTACTTAATTTACGTGTCAGGTAGAAACAAGTTTGCATGTACACAGGCACCTCTGCACACAGGGGAGCTGTGGCAGCTTGCATGCACCATTTTACTCCAGCTCCATCATCCTCCTCCGGGCTGAGCTTGTGCTTTCCCAACTAAGGAAAGAAGCTGCCATGTCATGTGGGAAGGGGACAATATACCAAAAATTGCTTCAGTAATTTTAAGTTGGATTTAATTTGGAATCAGTCAACCTTGAATGTGCCCCTGCAAGAGTTTTGTATCCATATTGCACATACTCCATGTGTTGATGCATTAAAGGAGGAGATTGCTACTTCTTGCCTTCCCCCTCTTTAATTAGAAGTTCCTTTCCACCCTTGAGAAAGGTGTTCCCTTGGGTATGCCTTTCTATTTCAAGGCTTAGATTGCTTTCCCGATACTTCCCACAAAACTACTTTACACTGAGGGCAGAGGACAAACATCTTCGATACCTGAAAAGGGTGAGAGATGCCTCTGTCAGCTGGTAATGTTCTGGGAGACTCCGTGCTTGGCATGTGTCTGGGCACTGCAACCAGTGCCTGCTGGAATTAATGGGACACAACCTCATTTTACTGTAATGAGATGAAAGGACTGAGGCAATTACACAGAATCGCTTGTACTAGAGCATTGTGTCAAAGGACAAAGCATCCCACTCCAAAATTAGTCTGCTGAAGTAATTTTGCAAGCCACAGGGCAGCAGTCAGGGAGTAATTGTTCAGCTAAAATTTAACTACCATTTTTATGAATCAGTTTCTGAGGAAGGCTCTCACACAAGGTAACAAGAATTAAAAAAAAAAAATCAGAGAAAAATAAAACCTAAATATTTTTTCATTTTCCTTAAAGCTTGTTGAAAGCTTGATGGGGCTCTTGACTGCTCAGTGTGATCAGGTCAGATGGTGATGGAGGATGACAGGATCAGTGGACCCCCCTGCCCACCTCAAAGCCAGGCTCCCTCCTCTCCAGAGAAAAGGAGTCAAGTCCTTGCCATATTTTCCCAAACCCAAGCATACCTAATGCTTGCTTCTCCCCAGTTGTCACTCTTGAGAGTGATTTCTTCTCTCAAGAGTCCTTTCTCAGCCAGCATGGAGGATCCTCTTCACCTCCTCACAGCTCTCATTCCTATCGCCTGCCTCCTCTCCTCACTCTGGAAAAACAACTTCTACTCTAAGAGCACCCTGGCTTCCTTAACTCAGTATCTGCTCTCCATTTATTCAGCTCTGTCATTTTAGTTAGATAAAGAAGTATTCTGTTTGCCCTCCTGTGCAAGTTGCCAAGGCCTGGAAGCAGCTGGGTATCCCAGCCCAGCCAGCCATGTCCTGCCCTCACAGCCCTGACTGTGCTCATGGGAATCTTGTCCTCTGCCACTGGCAGCGGCATGAGGGGAGGCAGAGCAGAGGCCGTGCTTGGAGCATCCTCTCTGCCTCCTACCTTCCTCATCCATACAATGGGAATAATCACAAGCAGGCATGGGGAACTGCCATGATAAGAATCTTGAACTAATCTGGCAAGAGTCATTACAGACCAAAAACAGGGATCCAGAGTGCTGTTTTTTATGGGTATTTTTTCATTAGCTTCTTTATTGGCTTAAGCACTTGACAGTAGCAGGAAGCTTTTTCCAGAAAAGACATGGATTTAAACCAGACTTTGCTGATAAGACTCAATGAAACCTTTGAGGTAAAGGAAAAAGGTGAGTGTGAAAGGAGGAAAGGGAGCTTGAAGGAGCTGGTAAAAGGGACTTTTATTGTGAATAGCAGCAAACGGAGCAACAGAACTGCAGCCCGTCATCCCCCAACTCTTTCCCTGGATGAAAGCTTCTCCATCCATCACAAAGGAAGAGGAATCCTAGGGATGGCCAGCAAGAGTCGCCATAGGAACAGCTTGCAGTTCCACATCACCTTCCAGCCAGCTCCCCACCTGGACAAGAAATATATTGCTCAAGCTAGAAAACCACATGGCAAAACTAAGGAAGCTGCCAGGGCATCTCCAGGACCAAAGGTTACAAACTCATGGCTGCAGAGCTCAGTGTCAGCTGAAGGTGGGCCCTGACAGACAGGGAGGCATCTCACAAAACCTACAGGCTCTGCTCTGTCCTCACTAGCTGAAAAACACTATTTTAACAAATGCATACTAGAAGTTTGTTCTCAGTAGGTTAACATATAGGACTAGCCTGTTAAAATTTTTAGATTTTCAGGAATGTAATAAACAAGAATATTGCTTTCAGCAGTTTGCTTGATGGAAGAGAACAAAATAAGTGTAAAAAGTGTAAGTAGTAAGTAAGTGGTAATATGTAAGTATTACCACAGAGAGAAAAATTCACAGTGTAGTTTCCATGCTACCACACCACGCAGAAAGACAGCATCTTTAACAGTATGTTGGGGTTTCAGTTTAGTCTTAGTTTTTTTTTCTGTTAAAGGAATTTTTTCCCATATGCATGTTGCTAGGGGACAAATAGCTGTACTTAAGAAAGACAAAAAGGGGGGTGGGGCGGGCCTGGCTGCTCCTTTGTCTACACCTGGGTGTGGGGGCAGTTCGCTCTGAGCGTCCGGAGAGAGAAGCTGCAGAGAAAGGAGCTGCTGCTTCTTTCTTTTTGGCCGTTCTTTCTTTCTGCTGGAAACAACGCCGGGACCCCAAAAGCCGCTTTCCCTGCCCTGCTGGAGACCGGGCTGTGGCTGCCCTGCCCCGCTGCTGCTTCGAGCTTTCGCTGCGCTGTAGCCCTGCTCGCCCTGCCTGCCTGGGCCTCCGTGGGGTTCTCCCATCTGGATACATCTCGCCTGCCACCCGGGATTTGCGTTCGTCCCTGCCGTTCCAGCCTGCCGTTCTAGCCTGCCGCTCTAGCCTGCTGTTCCAGCCTGCTGTTCCTGAGAGTCCGGGATCGGCTGCCCAGGGGTTTGTGAAGCCTTTGTTCCATCCCTTCCCGGGATCCCAGGGCACCGGTGCCGCGTGCTCCCCGAGCTCGCTCCGGAGCGCCCCCTGCAGCCGCGGGGGAACCATCGCACCTGCCCTGCTCACCGGGAGCCGCCAGCGCCCCTGCCGGCTGCGAGCGGAACTGCACCCGAGGGGAAAGGGCCTGACAGCCGAGAAGGCTGGCACTGGGTTTGTGACTGCTGTTACTGCCATAGTTATTGCTGTTCTGTTTGACTGGTTATATACATATATATATATATAGTAAAGAACTGTTATTCCTATTTCCCACATCTTCGCCTAAAGGCCCTTGATTTCAAAATATAATAACTTAGAAGGAAAAGGGGTTATGTCTGGCACTTCAAGGGGGGGACTTCTGCCTTCCTTAGCAGACACCTGTCTTTCAAAACCGAGACACAGTAGCAAAAAGCATAGCTTTCAAACCTACAGAGAACAAACCAAAAGCTGGATATATTTATAACTAGCAACATCCACTTCAAGTTGCTGCCTTGCCACTGGCTCTCTGCAGTCTGAAAGGTGTAGGATCCATTACCTTATGGCCAGATCCTCCCAAATCTGAGTGGGAGTTTAACCCTGAGGAAACAAAAAGAAGCCACAGTGTACAACAGGGACAGCCAGGTACTTTCCAAGCTCTGCTCTGTTCAGATTTTCTGATGTCCCTGCTTGGACAAGAGATGCCTGCAGTGTCCTCCTTGTTTGGTGCCACTCTGCTGGATGGGATGGGGTGGGCTGAGATGGGATACAGCACAAAGCTTTATGGAGCTCTGCTGGCATCCATCACTGTGCCAGCGCCTGCAGGAGGCACAGCTTGTCCTCCCACAGCGTGGGAGAAGGACAGGCTGAAAATCATAGAGATCGCAAAATGTTGGACTGTTTTCAGGATTCAGGTTAGTGCTGTGAAGGAAGGAAATGAAAGATATTTCACAGGGAGTCACTCCTAACACTGTCACTTCTGACAGTGTGTCTCCTGACTTCATTCATCTCAAAAGTACTGGCCATTTGTAGCTGGGGCACATGGAACAACACTTGCTTCTTTAAATAAATGTAGCTGCATAAAGCCATAGTATTTTTATCCCTCCTAAAATGCCAGCTAGAGGCTACTTAATCAAGAACTGACAGCATTCATTGTGAAGAATAACTTTTTAAAGAGCGTGGTGAGTGTAGCCTGTCAGTGGGAAACAGGTGCCTGCGTTTGTAATGGCCCCACACAAAACAGAGGCTGCAGAGCTTGGCTTTGGATGGAGATGGATCCCATGTGCACTTTCTCAAGTGATCAAGGGCATGGACATCCTCCAAACACTGGAAGTCGTACCTACATATAACAAAAGGCCTACAGTAGCCTGCAAGATAATTAACTGTGGGACCTTCAATCCATGATTCCCAGGTGGTTTTCCGGCCTGCTGTAAGGTAGAGCCCTATTTCCCACTCAGCTTTTTACAAACCACAGTGACTTTCACTTACAGCAAAAATAAAACCATGTCATCTTGCACATGTGAATGGCTTGGAAACATTTTTTTGGCTTAAAAAAACATGTTCACAAGGTGTTAAAAAGTATTTTTACAGGAGAAGAGAAAAAGACCTGTGAACATATTTCAGTGCACCTACAATTTATGGGAAATAGTGTTAATATGATTATAGAGTTACAAGCACTGATACAGTAAAATGACATCCCAGACAAAAAGAAGAAAAAATATGGTCATAGGACTGTGGCCTCAGTGAAGGCCAAACATTTGATCCTGCATTGACTACTATAAACTAAAAATAATGTCCTTGGAATCAGGTTGGGCTGCATCAGGCTAAAACCAGGAAATGCTAGACCAGGCAGAGGATTTAAGTAATTATTTATAGCAGATGGTCTCAATTTAAAAAAAGTGACTACTGCCATTGAAACAGAGAAAAATACTGTTTATAAAGTTACTGCAGTATGGTTAAGGTTATGTGTGGATGTAAATATATAATCCACAATGAGTGCCAGTGTCAGTGATTTCTTACATGCAAGATCTCTCTGACACACAGTGCAGAGCTGGAGCATGGATGGCTCCAGCAGGTGAGCACTAAAAGAAGAGAAGGTGTGTGTAAGACCAAAATGCAGGCTGGAAAGAGAGGCCATAACCGAGTGCACTGGAGGATCAGAGGAAAGAGCACTCATTCGTGGAGCCTGGCTGCAGACATGAGGCTAAACCAGCCCTGCTGTGCCAGGGCAACCCGGACACGGTCAGAGTGCAGCTCTCCTACCCCTTTTCCCAGCGCTGCCAAGAGCGCTGTGCTGAGTGACCTTTGCTCCTGGGCTCATGGTATGAGCTGCTAAACCTCCCAGAGGAGTGCCAGGGTAAGATGGGGAAGGCTGAATTAGGGAAGGATTTGGAGAAACCTGATTTTGTCCAAGCTTAAGTCCATGGATTTCATGAAAAGTAACGATTTTAAGTTTATTTGTTAAATGGGAATGAATTTAACAAATCAGCAAATGTTTATGCCTGAAGAGGGCATAGACCCAGAGTGATCTCCACAGGCTCTGAGTATGGAGACCTTGTTAATTTTAGCAAGGGAGTTTAGGTTTTTCTTTACTTATGCTACAAAACAAAAAGATTATTTAACCTAAAATACCTTTGTATATCTGCAGCTAGCTAAGAAGCCTGTAACACATTTCATTCTTCCATTTTCTAAAGCATTCTGCAATCTATACACAGACTATAGGAATTAAATCTTCTGTAGGAATATTTCAAATCAATCTGCCTAGAGAATAATTTTTTTCGCTTCATAGTTCTGTGTCAAAGATTACAATAGACTGTGATATTTTCTTCATAAAACCCCACATTTCCTGACAAATTACTTTTTGTAAGTAACAGAAACTATTGCTATGAAAAGATATGGTTTTGCATACTCAGTACTGAGACAGAGGTTAGTGGCTCTTATTTCTTGCAAGGATTTTAAATTATATTCAGATGTTTAAAGTCAGGAAAGCAATTTTAGTTCTGCAGGCTATAGAGGACAATGTTAGAAGACCAGTTAATTGACTTTTTATTTGTTGTTGGTTTGGTCACCCATGGCAGGTCTGCTCCGTGGCTGCCACCCCAGTATCTCCAGTGTTCCACAAGGGATCAAAGCAGAACACAGCGTGTGATTTGAGTCCAAATGACCTGATCTGAGCAGATATCAGAGCCCAGAAACTCATGCTCTGGCAGTGGGCAATGTTCACGGACTCTGAGGGCAGGCAAATGCCTCATCACATCAAGTATCAGAAAGCTGATCCTGTGCCAAAAGTCATAGACCTCGTGATGACCAGGATGATGGCTGGATGTACAGCTGGATGTCATACACTCAGGATCTTGGAGAACAACACGTGGGAACTGGGCGGGGGACAACTGGCTGAAGTTACACCACATGAAAGAAGTTATAACGAGAAGAGGAGAGTACAACCAGGAAGTATTTTGAATTTCAGGCATAACAATTCTTCAGGCAAGCCATAATTACTGTATTTGCATTGGTCATGACTGGACACTCTGCCAGAAAAAAACATGGTAAAATCTTTCATCCAGTATTAAGAGGTCACCTAAAAGAAAGAACAGTGTGTCTTTCAAGCCTGGTTTCCCAGTGCCTGCAAGTTGGAGTCCAAGGCTATGAACAATGAAACAGAAATGGAATATTCATCTTAATCCAAAACGATGTTTTGTGACATATTTTCTACTATAGCTTACATCTCTGATCAAATCACTAGGAATACAGTGCTCCCTCTCAGAGTGCCAGACCAGAGAAATAGCATGCACAAGCATCCAGAGGACATGCAAGTCCAGAGGCAAGCCATAGGGTCTCCACAAAGCTGGGAAATTCAGGGCCAGTCTGCAAATGGGGAGGTGAAGACTTTCATTGTCAGCTGCTGGGTTTGGAGAAGTTCCCTTCCCAGCAACCATATTAAAAAACTCTCTTCTATAAAGAACAGCTGGCAGCAACATGCATTCTGAGAAAAACTATTATCTTACTGGATTACACAGTGTTTTATTTATGTAATGTGTCACCACTGTAAGAAAAACTGGTGTCTTTCAAGTTTTGCTTTATTGGAGTTTTCTGCTGAGCTTCGTACTCCAGCAAAATACTCTCTTAGATACTGCTTTAAATGAAAAGTGATGAAAGAAGCCCTCAGATTACACACCAATTTTCTTTGTGCAGGCGTACGTGTTAAAAGCACAAGGGCACTGTGTTAATAAAGCACAGACAGTAGGCTCCAATCACCCCCCCGCACCTATTCAAGCACTGATGAGACAGAAGTTGGAGGCCAAAATCATTATCTACAAGGTAGTTTACCTAATCTGAGGTCAGAGGGTTTCAGAATCTGATCCAGCAAGGCTGCTAAAGCCAGCAGAAATTGTTAGTGTGGCTCCTCAGCTGTGTAGGTACTCCACAAGGATCTGGGGAAGCCCTGGGATCTCTGAAGTATATGTCTATTTTCATGGTATCAGACAGACCTTTGACAACATATTTCACCTTCCTACAGACCTGTCTCACTTTCTTTTTTAGAATCTCATGGCTACAGCTCTCTGCTATTGCCCTTCACATACTTTATTGCTTGGGATACCCTTCACTAATTCACTGTTGACCCCCAGCTGTAAGTCAGACAAAAAAATTCTTGCCACCAATTCCAGGGAGGGAAAAAAAGGTACTCCGAGGGATTGTTTTTGAAAAATCTTTACTGATAATATCAACTATGCAGTGTATCAAATGGATCAGAATGATGTAACAGAGCTATTGCACAAAGAAAATGAGAAAGTGGAATGATTTTACAAACCTCATAGAAAAATTCCTGATACTGTAATTCTGATAAGGTTTAGGATGTTAGGAGGCAGTAATGGGTGGCCAAATCAACAGAGCTCAGCTGTGCCTGTACCTCAGTTGCTGTGAGGGAAGAAGCACTGGTCCAGGCCATCAGGGCACAAGCAAGAGCAGATGCCAGGTCAGTGGGACCCAAGGCCAGGCACAGGCAGCTCACAGGAGTTACATCTCAGGCAGGGGCCAGATGAAAGAGCCTCAGAACAAAAACATCTACTGAGAAAAAGTTGTGGAGACCCTCCTGAAGTTCCTTCACTTGAAAAACTTCCAGGTTGACCAAGGCATTTTTATCAGCCAGCCAGCCAGCCAGCTTTGAGGACACAGCTAAACTCCTAGGGAATATGCTCCTGCCCTGACACAGGCCAAAGCCCACCACTGTATTATACCATCACCAACCAAAAAATGCATGTTAAAAATACAGTGAATGGATGTACCGTTGCAAGGACTCCCTCTAAATATTTGCCTTATTTTCCTTTGGTCACCTAAACCAGCCTGACCTCATTCTCTGGTTGGATGCAGCTGCACAGGTGAAAGGTTTATTCCTTCCACTCCATTTTACCTCTACCTGTTGCCTTCCATTCTTCTCCTCAAGACATGTCTCTGGCTTGCCTTAGGCTAAAAGCATCAGCCAGTATCACTGTCTCTAAAAGAGTTAAGAAAATATTTTTAACATTACTATATCATCACTAACCACTCTACATTATTTATTTTATTTTTCCTTATGTTAAAAGCAGCCTTTCCACCCCACCTGGTGGGGCTGAGCGAGTGCCTGTAACACAGAATTTGTGCGTACCAAACACAGCTCCACCTTGCCCGCCGCAGGCAAGCAGCTTGCACAGTACAGGTGCCAATGTCCTCACCCAGAATTCCTGCTGGGGACAGACACACGGGCACCTTAAATGCACACCCTGATGTCACACGGCACGGCGTGCACCACCCTGGATGCGCCTTGGGGCAGTATCCAGCCCCGGCTGGACACGCCCCCACAGCGGGATTTACTGCCATACCTGTCTCACGACGCAAGGACGAACAAAGATTACAAAGCTCCGGGCGCAGGAGTCAATGCATTATTTCTGAACAATTCTGGTGAATGGCACCAGGACACAATAATGCATCATTATGTAATGGTAACAAACACCCCAAAACCTCCTTAGATGCTGTATTTTCCCTGCTAAAACACCCACCACGTATTTACACTTCACATGCACTTTTCTTTCCATGCACTTGAAATGACAATATGGAAATGAGGACCAATGTTTACAAAATGAAGCAAATATATATTCCCTTCAGTTTACCTACTAAATTTTGTTTTTCATTACTGCTGTCATCCCAAACTGCTGTACGCTCCTGTGGAATCTCTTCAACCCATTATCACATCTTGCCAAGCACCAATTGATACAACACAATCTGCTCCAAATCCTGGGCACTTGCTACGTTTCAAATGTGCTTCTCTAAAATGGGCATCTGCAGACTCTTAGGTTTCACCCATTTTGTCAAGGATTTTACATAATTTTTCAGTAATGCAGTGCTTGGAATTCCTTATAGATTCAAAACAGAGGTAAATGCCTTACTAACCACTAAGTATATAACAGTGCAATGAGAACTGAATCCAGTGATGAATGTGGTGTTCTAAATCCAACAATAACAACCCAGTCTGCCGTGATCCTGCTGACTGTATGCTACAGCAGAGTTCCAAGATGCTGACTATAAGAAAAAACACACAAACCACATTTATCATTTCTCTGGATTCCCCCCAGCCCCCAGAATGATAAACATGTTTTCACTTGCTTGTGATGTTCTTGCCCTTGCTGGTAGTCTTAGTTCTATTTTAGTACGTACTCCAATTTCTCCCAATTTTCCATATACATGAACGCTGATTAGAGTCTTGTCTTTTATCTTACTTAACTGTCCTATTTCTTTCTCAAAAGAAGAGATTTTCAGTATGCTCTCCTGATGAAATGCAGATTGCGGCAACCATTACACTTCATGTGTCCAGCACATCAACAGAACTGGCACTGCAATCCCTCATAAAACACTAATAACTGCTGAAGATACATTTAACATTATAACCCACAAGAGCTGCAAAAGAGAAAACCTTAGTTCAAATAATACCACATGTCTAGTAAAATCACAAGAGACCCTGTGAATCAAGCCCTGATCCAAGTAGAAGATGCCTATCCCAGACGGACATAAAAATCTCTGCAGGTATGGGCAGGAGGGATGAGTAGAATCCATAGAAAACTCCCTTATTCCATGCTCCCTGCAGTTTCGGTTACACTGCAATTTTTATTTATGCTGCTCCTCAA
Organism: Corvus kubaryi; assembly: GCF_017639235.1. Classification (NCBI taxonomy): domain Eukaryota; kingdom Metazoa; phylum Chordata; class Aves; order Passeriformes; family Corvidae; genus Corvus; species Corvus kubaryi. Next base: position 25,623,341 of record NW_024582091.1, on the reverse strand, counting down.
TTTATGCTGCTTATTCAAAGGCAGAACAGAAATATAGTATTTTAATAATGAATGTGAAAAGTATTTCTTATTAAAAGGCCAGAAACTTTCGCCACACTGTAAAAATAAATAATTTAAACTAAAACTCCAGAAAAAAGCAGAATGAGAGATAACGAAAGTCAGTGTGTAACTTCAGTTCCCTTATCACTTTTCAGAACTAAATTCTGATGTTACTGACATTTACATACAACAGAACATGTTTGGTCATTTTAATGCAGCTGTTACAAAGTTCCAGTTCATGTCACAAAATTGATTCTCTGTTGTTTTCTTTACAGACCTTTCTTTTATGTTTTCACTCTGAGACTTCTTTGCAGGAGGGCAAAGCATTAGCCATCCTGCCTGCTAGCAGAAAGCACCACAATATATGACAGTACAGAACCTTGTCATCAAGCTCTATACCCAAATTATGTATTACCAGCAGCCCTACAGGCCCTTCCGTAGCTCACACAATAATCATGATAGGTGGCTTGCCTTAAAGTTTCTGCATTTGTATTGCTCTCTTGGCTCTTGACAATGTAACACCTTCAGGAAAGAAAGTAAAATGGAAGACTAACCTAGGGATTTATTTGGCAGTTTCCTCTTAATTGCCCAAGTTCAGCTCACACTTAGAAGAACCAAGGGGGAAATCTCCCAATTATAACTCATCTCTTCCATTTGTCCTTTGACCCAGACCATAATAAAATTTGCTTTATAGCTCTAGCTTAGCTCTCCTTGGATACAAGCACGCATGAATGTTTGCCTTGGTTTCCCAACATTCACCTGTGCTGGCACCGCACAAAATGCTGAGGCAGATTTACACAAACAAACTTTTATTTGCAGAGGGTCTACTGATAATAATATATAAAGGCTCAAGCTACCTTAGGGAGAAACAAAGGACAGAGCAAATGTGATAGGCATAGGGGGAACTCTACCCAGTGGTCAGGGGGGAATCACTGATTCTTAGAACCACTTAGGTTGGAGAAGCCCTTTCATCAAGTCCAGCTGCTAACCTAACGCTGCCAAGTCCACGAAAAGGGGTGGCGTGATGTCCAAGGAGCCTTCTCCTGGTGCTCTCTACGGTGCAGCTGTAAAGATACAGGTTGCAATCTGTACCATGCTTCCCTTCCACTATTGCAGCCATTTCATCCTGGACCTACACCAACTCCCAGTGTACAGCTTCCACCTGCGATGGCACTAGTGCTGCCGGGAGCACAGCTGGACAACACTATTCAAGAGCTGCACGCAGATTGCTAAGGTTCATGTGCGATTCATTTAAACTCCTATGAAGTACGAATCCCTGTTTTGTCACGGTAGAAATGGGGTAGGGGAGCAGGAAGAGGGCAACCGCCGTGGCCGGAGGCCGTCCCTCCCCGAGCAGCGAGGATCTCTCTCCACCCCGCCCGCGCAGCGCGGCTCCGAGCGAGCGGCTCCGAGCGAGCAGCACCGACCGCGTGCTCGCCGCCCGCGGGAAACGCGAGCCCGCGCGCCCCGGCCCCGCCCCCCGCCTCGCCCCCAGCCAATGAGCGGACACACTGGGGAGGGGGCGGCACCTCCGTGGTGACGTAAAGCGCTCGGGCAGCGCGTGACGCGCGGGAAAAGTCCCCTCCTGGGGGAGCGCCGGGGTCACGTGGGAGAGTAGCGCCGCGCCGGCGTGCTGCGGACCGTTCCATTAACCGCCGGATAGGGGGGAATAGGAAGCTGGGCGGGACCATCGCGCCGTTCCAGGAGGGGGGCGGGGCCAGCTCGGGGCGCTCCCGTGACGCGGCGCGGGGTGGGGCGGCGGCAGCGAGAGCGGTGCGGGCGGAGGGAGGCAAGGAAGCGCCGAGCGGGAGCCGCAGTCCTCTAGTTTCACCGCATCGCCACCATGGGTCGGACACTTGCGTTCCCCCTTGCCGTCGTTTCTCTCGCGTGCTGCCTCTGCGGGCTGGCCGTGATCGCAGCGGCGAGCGACGACAACGCGGTCGTCGGTGAGTGATTCGCGCCCTCCCCCCCTCCTTCCCTCCGAGAGCTGCTGACGGGGCAGCCCCGCCCCGTGCCCGGCGCTGTGGGGAGCGGGGCGGGCTCCGCGCACCGAGCCCCGCCGTGGCCGGCCGTCGGTGCGCGCCTGGTGCCGGACCCTCCGCGGGCGGCGGGCCGGGAGCGCCGCGGAGCCGCCGGGACCCGCCCGG